>NC_080068.1:114109142-114413358 GCF_949987535.1 Balaenoptera acutorostrata | reverse complement strand
TAGTAATATGTGAGGCTAATGTCCTGAAGGACAACTGTATATGGACTTTTGTTGACTTTTTGCGGGGAAGGGGGCATCTCAGTACCCACTTCCCCTTCCTAAGAGCACCTTTATTTCCTTTTGGGGGAATTACTTCTCCCAGGTATAAGCAATCCTGGTACTACTATAATCAGGATCTCTGCCTTCCCCGAGCCAAGAAGCATATAATTCCACCTGGGCCAATAGGAATCTCTCTCGAGACTTTGAATTACAAGGAAACTGAATTAAGATGATGACAATAACAACTTCTAGAGCTTTTCATTCTAAAGTGGTTGAAAAGTATGTCCCAGAGTGTGTCCTGCTGTCTAGATATCTGGGGAGTATTTGAGGTCCTGTCTTGGTTCTTTGGTCCCACCCAGCTCTGTAGCTTCCCATCGACTCTGAGTTACCCACTGCAAAAATCTTGTTGGTTCTTGTTAATTGCAGCACCAGAATTTCAGTTGATATGCCCTCTGCAAAGTACCATAGAGTAACCACTCTGTCAGGATACGGCTACAGAAATCATTAAGTTTGGAATCAAACAAACCTAAGGACTGTCTGCTCTTCCACTGACTTGTTTTGCAATTCTGAAAAACTTGCTTAGCCTCATGGAGGCTTAGCATCTTTACCTGTAGACTGAGGAATAAAACCTTCCTTCTAGGTTGTTGTTGGAATTGGGTGAGCATTTCTTTGAAAGTCCCTTTCATACATAAAAAGAAAACCTGTGAATTTCCATGTCAAAGTGGTCCATTAATAATGAAAGATTCGACATTAGTGATTTGGCCAGTGATGACGGGATGGAGTGTTGGGCAATCATTTAATATCACAGATTCTGTAAAGAAAGTTATACTTAATAATCAAAATACCTGTTCCCCCTTATTACTGTGCTAGACAGAGGTCAGAATTAGCGATTAATTCTGGCAATATTTCTTTTTTGTTGGTAATGAAGGTGGCATAGAATTTCCCTTATGAATATTTACAAACTGAATTGCTCTGGAGCTATATCATGTTTGCATACTTATTACTTCAGTTCTTGGCAGATTTAAACTGCATCTCTGTTTATAATGAAATGAAAATCATTTGCTGCTTTACACAAATGTTACTTTCAGTGTGAAATAAAGAATAGACAGCACCAGTTTACTGAGGAAAGAAATTTCATCCTGGGAAATAACAGCAGACAAAACTGGCTTTTTCCAGAAACAACTAGAACCATGACTGAAGGTTTCTCTGCATCTCCAATGCTTTCTGTTAGTTAATATGCTGGGGAGGTTTCAGATTGTACATGAATTCTTAGCAGAATCCAGGAAAGCAAGAAAACAACTTGACATACTCTCCTGTAACTGAAGATTTTAAAATCTTGCATTGGTGTAACAGTGAATTTCTAAAATAAAATAACAATAAAGAAAAAATATCCTATAATGCACCCCACTCTGTGCTAGATCATTTGGAGCAGTGGGTCTGAGGAGGCCAGTTGTCACAGACCCACCTCCACTCCCACCCCATCAAGGGGGAGGAAGGAGCATTGTGCAAAACATTAGTCTTCTTTGTCTATGACCAGCCTAGATTGAGTGAGCACATTTATGTATGGACATTTGTGTAAACTGAATAGTCCATGGGACCTTGCCAGCGGAGGAAAATGATGGAACAACCACTACTTTAAGGCAACATTTTTCAGTGTCATATGGGATCATTCTTCAACAAAATCATCCTGAGGTTGTAAAAGAGTGTGTTATCTAAGATTTACCCTTGATTCAAGGAATCAGAATCTCTGTGGGTGAAACCTTAGAAAAACTTTCCGTTGAACTGATGTTTAAGAAACACTGACCTGGAGGCCTCAGAGATCTAATTCTTGCCCAACCCAACTTACCTTCTAGTTAAGAAGAGAAAACAATTATAGATTCAGTTTTATGGGAGCTAAAACAAGAGAGAGAGAATTCTGACAGACAGGAAATGTGAGAGGTTCATATTAATGGCAAAAAAAATGTTATGTCTTGCCCCAATACCACATCTCTCTAGCCTAAGCAGTCATTAACTGGCCCCTGGAATCCAGCACAGGACATTTTCCCTCCACAAATATTATTGGTCAGTATTGGAAGTTGAGTTATTAACCAACAGTTTAAAACTGGGAAATATATCATAAAAATCAAGACGTCTAATCCTTCCTGAAAAATCAGATTGGGAACAATCAGCTGTCACCGAGTATCAGCCACTCCTCTTTAGATAAGCATTTGGAGTTCATTTTATACCACCTCCATCCAACATTCTCTCTTTCCCAAGCAACCAAAGTGCCAGGTAACATTTATCATTGAGCTTGTGCTGGTGTTTTTGTTGCTCAATTAAGAAGAAAGTTAAATGTTCTCACTCTGGGGATTGTAAATTATTGTCTGCCTGGCCCTGATGCCCAGAGGCATTTGAGTTTGAAAACATTCCAAGCAATGATGATGGAAACCCTAATCCCAGTAGTATTTATCCCACTGTTTGCAAAATCTAAGCATATGAGCATTCTTTATCAGAAATGTAGGCTACTTTGTAATAACTTTGCAAATAAGCAGCAATCTTTTTCAAATATTTTGGAGGACAATTCAGAAGAGACATTTGAATTCATAAACTCATCTGTTAATAGCAGAAAGAAAGAAAGAGAGAGAGAGTATGAGACTTACTCTGAAAATCTGGAATCCAGAACACTCAGTTCTGGGTCTATAGGGCCAAGCTGACATTGACTGCATAGGCAATAGTATACCTCATTATTTAAGTAAGAAATGCATACCTAGGAAGTCTTAAAAGCAGACTTTTTATTGAAGTATAGTTGATTTACAACATGGTGTTAGTTTCAGGTGTACGGCAAAGTGATTCAGTTATATATATTTTTTCAGATTATTTTCCATTGTAGGTTATTACAAGATATTGAATATAGTTTCCTGTGTTATACAGTAAATCCTGTTGCTTATCTATTATATGTATAGTAGTTTGTATCTGTTAATCCCATACTCCTAATTCATCCCTCCTACCCTCCCTTTCCCCTTTGGCAACCTTAAGTTTGTTTTCTATGTCTGTGAGTCTGTTTCTGTTTTGTAAATAGATTCATTTGTGTTATTTTTTACATTCCATGTATAAGTGACATCATATAATATTTGTCTTTCTCTGTCTGACTTCACTGAGTATGATATTCTCTAGGTCCATCCATGTTGCTGCAAATGGCAATATTTCATTCTTTTTTATGGCTGAGTAATATTCCATTATATATATATATACACACATACATATATATACAGGTATACATATATAATGTATTGATACATATATATGTATATCACCTTAAACCAGTCGTCTAATCATGGGCACTTCAGTTGTTTCCATGTCTTGGCCTTTGTAAATAAGTAAATAGTGCTACTATGAACATTGGGGTGCATGTATCTTTTTCAAATTAGGGTTTTTGTCTTTTCTGGACATAAGCTCAGGAGTGGGATTACTGGATAATAAGGCAGCTCTATTTTTTTTTTTAAGGAACCTCCACACTACTTTCCACAGTGACTGTACCAATTTACATTCCCATCAACAGTGTAGGAGGGTTCGCTTTTCTCCACACCCTCTCCAGCATTTATTATTTGTAGACTTTTTGATGATAGCCATTCTCACTGGTGTGAGATATTATTTCATTGTAGTTTTGATTTGCATTTCTCTAATAATTAGCAGTGTTGAGCATCTTTTTCATGTACCTTTTGGCCATCTGTATGTCTTCTTTGGAGAAATGTCTATTTAGGTCTTCTACCCATTTTTTGATTGAGTTGTTTGTTTTCTTGATATTGAGTTGCATGAGCTGTTTGTATATTTTGGACATTAACCCCTTGTTGGTCACATTGTTTGCAGATATTTTCTCCCATTCCATAGGTTGTCTTTTCATTTTGTTGATGGTTTCCTTTGCTATGCAAAAGCTTTTAAGTTTGATTAGGTCCCATTTGTTTATTTTTGCTTTTATTTCTTTTGCCTTGGGAGCCTGATCTTAGAAAATATTGCTATAATTTATGTCTGAGAATGTTTTGCCTGTGTTTTCTTCAAGGATTTTTATGGTGTCATGTCTTATATGTAGGTCTTTAAGCTGTTTTGAGTTTATTTTTGTATATGGTGTGAGGGAGT
Source organism: Balaenoptera acutorostrata (assembly GCF_949987535.1). Taxonomy (NCBI): domain Eukaryota; kingdom Metazoa; phylum Chordata; class Mammalia; order Artiodactyla; family Balaenopteridae; genus Balaenoptera; species Balaenoptera acutorostrata. The sequence goes on along the minus strand of NC_080068.1, from coordinate 114,409,206 downwards.
GTTCTAATTTCATTCATTTACATGTAACTGTCCAGCTTTCCCAACATCACTTAAAAGTAGACTTTTTATAATCTACCAGCAAAACAGTTTACAGAGTATAGCACTTTTACATTTTATAAAGTGACATCATATTATTCCTTTCAATTTCACACCAATCCTGAAAAGATTGCATTATTATCTCACTTTATAGACCAGGACTCTGATGTTTGGTAGTTACCTGACTTACATGAGGTCAAATAGCTATTAACCAGCAAAGCAGGAGTTTAAACATAGTTCTTTTTATTTATTTATTTATTTATTTATTTATTTATTTTTGGCTGTGTTGGGTCTTTGTTGCTATGCGGGGGCTTTCTCTAGTTGCTGTAAGCAGGGGCTACTCTTCATTGCGGTGCACAGGCCTCTCATTGCGGTGGCTTCTCTTGTTGCAGAGCATGGGTTCTAGGTGCACAGGCTTCAGTAGTTGTGGCTCGTGGGCTCTAGAGCAAAGGCTCAGTAGTTGTGGCACACGGGCTTAGTTGCTCCGCGGCATGTGGGATCTTCCCGGACCAGGGATCGAACCCGTGTCCCCTGCATTGGCAGGTGGATTCTTAACCATTGTGCCACCAGGGAAGTCCCTAAACATAGTTCTTTTGATCTAAATATATTTTTCTCTCTATTACACAACAACCACCTTCCATTATAATTTCGAAGTATATTCATATAAAGCCAGAAGGAATGTAGCACCACAAATCATACTAGCCATCAGGAGAGATCCCAAGTTCCAGGCACTTAGACCTTTATTTCCCCCCAATAAAATAGAGAAATCCAAGGATAGCTGACAGAGAACTCTTCTCCCTGTTTTTAAAAGGTTTTAAAAGCAATGTTTTTTGTTTTTTGTGTTCTGGAGAATTATGCAAGATATTTAAGGGGAGCAGTGAAAAGTCATGGAAATGACTTATGCCACATAAGTCTTATGTGACATATGACATGGCTTATGCCACAGTCAAGTTCACTGAAGACATTGAACAGGGAAAGTTCTATAGACATGATATATTAAAGCTGAGAGAGATCCTAGAATTGTTTGACCTGGTTCTCCTAGGTGACGATGCGGAGTCCAGAGAAATGACACCACTTCTTTTTTTTTTCGCATGGAGTCTTAACCACTGGACCGCCAGGGAAGTCCCAGCACCACTTCTAAAACTGCCTTGTAAACCTTCATCTCCCAGATGCTAAGAGTGCATATTTCCTATTAAATTTATTTTTAAGAGTTTATCTTTTTTTGTTTATATCGTAACTGTGATCTTTTCCCTGTCCTGGAAGCTCTTTCTTCTGTAATAATTGATCTGTTAGAGTTTATATCTTTTCTGGTATCCACCTTTCTAAAAGAGTTATTAGTAATAGTATTGGGTTCGCCAAAAAGTTCGTTTGGATTTTTCCGTAGGATGATACAGAAAAACCCGAATGAACTTTTTGGCCAAGTCCATAAGTAACTGTGAAACCACCACTTACTGAAACCAAAATCTAGGGCTCTGTCCATAACCTGCTATAGGTAAGCACCTAGTCCCCTCCATCTGATTTCTCAGCCTCATTCCACCCCAGGTAACTATCACACTGAATCTCACATTCTCCCTTTCTTGCTTGCTTTCCTCAATTCTTGGGTTTATTGCATCTACGTGTATTCCTAAAAAGTGGGTTTATATGTGTCTGGAAATAAACAATTTGGGTTGAATATTCACTTTTCATTCTTTTACTCTTTTGCACATTTCTTCTCATCCTCCTACTCCCTAACAATGATTTCTTCAAATAATAATTGACTCTCTGCTTTTCTCTCTAAAAACTCTTCCTGGCAGACTTGATCGTATCCAGTTTCAAACTCCAGAAGCTTCACCTCTCACTTCAGTTCTAATAATGCCATATATAGATTTCTAATCCCTCCCTACCTCTAATCACATCATCTTAATTGCTTAATATTTTGACATTGTTCTTTACAGTCACAATTTTTTTAAGTTACTAAAGATATACTATGAAGAAATTAGGGTTTGGCTAAGTGAAGATGCATAGTATAGATAATATTTAAATTGGAGGAAGAACTTCATGGAGAAGAGCCCTCATTCCACTGCAGTACTTTGCAGTGAAAATTGATTTGTATATTTTTTGCCTCTGAGTCCTTGTGGGATTTTTTTTTTATTCAAACAAAAAGTCACAAAAATTATAATCATCCTCATCAGTTCACTCAGTCCCATGTAATTAATTTTTTTTTCACCTTGATCTTTTGTTAGCATTTTTATGAATTCATCATTTTTCCATTAGAGTTCTGAAAATGCTTATTCATTCAGTTCAGTAGTATAGTCATTTACCAGAAACCTGTACTTGTCAGAGTCTTTTCCATGAATTCCTTGAAGATGAAAACCTTTTATAGGAACATTTTTGCAAAAGCATCAGAGTACACCCAGAACTGTCTGTAAATGACAAAAGACTTAAAAATGACCACGGTTAAAGATTAGATGAAAGTTCATAATATGCAATTGACAAGAAAATTTAGTTATTTCTGAGATATACATTTTAAAGTAATCACTAGAATTATGACTTATAACATTATACCAGAACATATAAGATTTTTAGAAATTTCATGTAATGTCTGAAACATTTATATTAACATATTTCCATTCAAATAACCCAAAGAAAGTTTAGTATTAGTTGTTTTTTTCTTTGTTTGTTTTGTTTTGTTTTGTTATACTGCAGGTTCTTATTAGTCATCAATTTTATACACATCAGTGTATACATGTCAATCCCAATTGCCCAATTCAGCACACCACCATCCCCACCCCACCGCAGTTTTCCCCCCTTGGTGTCCATACGTTTGTTCTCTACATCTGTGTCTCAACTTCTGCCCTGCAAACCAGTTCATCTGTACCATTTTTCTAGGTTCCACATACATGCGTTAATATACGATATTTGTTTTTCTCTTTCTGACTTACTTCACTCTGTATGACAGTCTCTAGATCCATCCATGTCTCAACAAATGACTCAATTTCGTTCCTTTTTATGGCTGAGTAATATTCCATTGTATATATGTACCACAACTTCTCTATCCATTCGTCTGTTGATGGGCATTTAGGTTGCTTCCATGACCTGGCTATTGTAAATAGTGCTGCAGTGAACATTGGGGTGCATGTGTCTTTTTGAATTATGGTTTTCTCTGGGTATATGCCCAGTAGTGGGATTGCTGGATCATATGGTAATTCTATTTTTAGTCTTTTAAGGAACCTCCATACTGTTCTCCATAGCGGCTGTATCAATTTACATTCCCACCAACAGTGCAAGAAGGTTCCCTTTTCTCCACACCCTCTCCAGCATTTGTTGTTTGTAGATTTTCTGATGATGCCCATTCTAACTGGTGTGAGGTGATAGCTCATTGTAGTTTTGATTTGCATTTCTCTGGTAATTAGTGATGTTGAGCAGCTTTTCATGTGCTTCTTGGCCATCTGTATATCTTCTTTGGAGAAATGTCTATTTAGGTCTTCTGCCCATTTTTGGATTGGGTTGTTTGTTTCTTTAATATTGAGCTGCATGAGCTGTTTATATATTTTGGAGATTAATCCTTTGTCCGTTGATTCATTTGCAAATATTTTCTCCCATTCTGAGGGTTGTCTTTTCGTCTTGTTTGTAGTTTCCTTTGCTGTGCAAAAGCTTTTAAGTTTCATTAGGTCCCATTTGTTTATTTTTATTCTTATTTCCATTTCTCGAAGAGATGGGTCAAAAAGGATCTTGCTGTGATTTATGTCAGAGTGTTCTTCCTATGTTTTCCTCTAAGAATTTTATAGTGTCCGGTCTTACATTTAGGTCTCGAATCCATTTTGAGTTTATTTTTGTTTATGGTGTTAGGTGTTCTAATTTCATTCTTTTACATGTAGCTGTCCAGTTTTCCAAGCACCACTTATTGAAGAGACTGTCTTTTCTCCATTGTATATATCTTTGCCTCCTTTGTCATAGATTAGTTGACCATAGGTGCGTGGGTTTATCTCTGGGCTTTCTATCTTGTTCCGTTGATCTATGTTTCTGTTTTTGTGCCAGTACCATATTGTCTTGATTACTGTAGCTTTGTAGTATAGTCTGAAGTCAGGGAGTCTGATTCCTCCAGCTCCGTTTTTTTCCCTCAAGACTGCTTTGGCTATTCTGGGTCTTTTGTGTCTCCATACAAATTTTAAGATGATTTGTTCTAGTTCTGTAAAAAATGCCATTGGTAATTTGATAGGGATTGCATTGAATCTGTAGATTGCTTTGGGTAGTATAGTCATTTTCACAATATTGATTCTTCCAATCCAAGGATATGGTATATCTCTCCATCTGTTGGTATAATCTTTAATTTCTTTCAACAGTGTCTTATACTTTTCTGCATGCAGGTCTTTTGTCTCCCTAGGTAGGTTTATTCCTAGGTATTTTATTCTTTTTGTTGCAGTGGTAAACGGGAGTGTTTCCATAATTTCTCTTTCAGATTTTTCATCATTAGTGTATAGGAATGCAAGAGATTTCTGTGCATTCATTTTGTATCCTGCAACTTTACCAAATTCATTGATTAGCTCTAGTAGTTTTCTGGTGGCATTTTTAGGTCTCTCTACGTATAGTATCATGTCATCTGCAAACAGTGACAGTTTTACTTCTTCATTTTGAATTTGGATTCCTTTTATTTCTTTTTCTTCTATGATTGCCATGGCTAGGACTTCCAAAACTATGTTGAATAATAGTGGTGAGAGTGGACATCCTTGTCTCATTCCTGATCTTAGAGGAAATGCTATCAGTTTTTCACCATTGAGAATGATGTTTGCTGTGGGTTTGTCGTATATGGCCTTTATTATGTTGAGGTAAGTTCCCTCTATGCCCACTTTCTGGAGAGTTTTTATCATAAATGGGTATTGAATTTTGTCAAAAGCTTTTTCTGCATCTATTGAGATGATCATATGGTTTTTATTCTTTAGTTTCTTAATATGCTGTATCACATTGATTGATTTACATATTGAAGAATCCTTGCATCCCTGGGATAAATCCCACTTGATCATGGTGTATGATCCTTTTAATGTGTTGTTGGATGTTGTTTGCTAGTATTTTGTTGAGGGTTTTTGCATCTATATTCATCAGTGATACTGGTCTGTAATTTTCTTTTTTTGTAGTATCTTTGTCTGGTTTCGGTATCAGGGTGATGGTGACCTCATAGATTGAGTTTGGAGGTGTTCCTTCCTCTGCAATTTTTTGGAAGAGTTTGAGAAGGATAGGTGTTAGCTCTTCTCTAAATGTTTGATAGAATTCACCTGTGAAGCCATCTGGTCCTGGACTCTGTTAGAAGATTTTTAATCACAGTTTCAATTTCAGTGTTTGTGATTGGTCTGTTCATATTTTCTGTTTCTTCCTGGTTCATTCTTGGAAGGTTATACCTTATTAAGATTTTGTCCATTTCTTCCAAGTTGTCCATTTTATTGGCAAAGAGTTGCTTGTAGTAGTCTCTTAGGATGCTTTGTATTACTGTGGTGTCTGTTGTAACTTCTCCTTTTTCATTTCTAATTTTATTGATTTGAGTCCTCTCCCTCTTTTTCTTGATGAGTCTGGCTAATGGTTTATCAATTTTGTTTGTCTTCTCAAAGAACCAGCTTTTAGTTTTATTGATCTTTGCTACTGTTTTCTTTGTTTCTATTTCATTTATTTCTGCTCTGATCTTTATGATTTCTTTCCTTCTTCTAACTTTGGGTTTTGTTTGTTCTTCTTTCTCTACTTCCTTTAGGTGTAAGGTTAGATGGTTTATTTGAGATTTTTCTTGTTTCTTGAGATAGGCTTGTATAGGTATAAACTTCCCTCTTAGAACTGCTTTTGCTGCATCCCATAGGTTTTGGATCGTCGTGTTTTCATTGTCATTTGTGTCTAGGTATTTTTTGATTTCCTCTTTGATTTCTTCAGTGATCACTTGGTTATTTAGTAATGTATTGTTTAGCCTCCATGTGTTTGTGTTTTTTACGTTTTTTTCCCTGTAATTCATTTCTAATCTCATAGCGTTGTGGTCAGAAAAGATGCTTCGTATGATTTCAATTTTCTTAAATTTACTGAGGCTTGATTTGTGACCCAAGTTGTGATCTATCCTGGAGAATGTTCCGTGTGCACTTGAGAAGAAAGTGTAATCTGCTGTTTTTGGATGGAATGTCCTAAAAATATCAATTAAATCTATCTGGTCTATTGTGTCATTTAAAGCTTCTGTTTCCTTATTTATTTTCATTTGGGATGATCTGTCCGTTGGTGTAAGTGAGGTGTTAACATCCCCCACTATTATTGTGTTACTGTCGATTTCCTCTTTTATAGCTGTTAGCAGTTGCCTTATGTATTCAGGTGCTCCTATGTTGGGTGCATATATATTTATAATTGTTATATCTTTTTCTTGGATTGATCCCTTGATCATTACATAGTGTCCTTCCTTGTGTCTTATAATATTCTTTATTTTTAAGTCTATTTTATCTGATATGAGTATAGCTACTCCAGCTTTCTTTTGATTTCCATTTGCATGGAATATCTTTTTCCATCCCCTCACTTTCAGTCTGTATGTGTCCCTAGGTCTGAAGTGGGTCTCTTGTAGACAGCATATATACAGGTCTTGTTTTTGTATCCATTCAGCAAGCCTGTGTCTTTTGGTTGGAGCATTTAATCCATTCCTGTTTAAAGTAATTATCGATATGTATGTTCCTATGACCATTTTCTTAATTGTTTTGGGTTTGTTTTTGTACGTCCTTTTCTTCTCTTTTGTTTCCCACTTAGAGAAATTTCTTTATCATTTGTTGTAGAGCTGGTTTGACGGTGCTGAATTCCCTTAGCCTTTGCTTCTCTGTAAAGCTTTTGATTTCTCCATCAAATCTGAATGAGATCCTTGCCAGGTAGAGTACTCTTGGTTGTAGGTTCTTCTCTTTCATCACTTTAAGTATATCATGGCACTCCCTTTTGGCTTGTAGAGTTTCTGCTGAGAAATCAGCTGTTAACCTTATGGGAGTTCCCTTGTATGTTATTTGTCATTTTTCCCTTGCTGCTTTCAATAATTTTTCTTTGTCTTTAATTTTTGTCAATTTGATTACTATGTGTCTTGGCATGTTTCTCCTTGGGTTTATCCTGTATGGGACTCACTATACTTCCTGGACTTGGGTGGCTATTTCCTTTCCCATGTTAGGGAAGTTTTTGACTATAATCTCTTCAAGTATTTTCTCTGGTCCTTTCTCTCTCTCTTCTCCTTCTGGGACCCCTATAATGTGAATGTTTTTGCGTTTAATGTTGTACCAGAGGTCTCTTAGGCTGTCTTCATTTCTTTTCATTCTTTTTTCTTTAGTGTGTTCCTCAGCAGTGAATTCCACCTTTCTGTCTTCCAGGTCACTGATCCGTTCTTCTGCCTCAGTTATTCTGCTATTGATTCCTTCTAGTGTAGTTTTCATTTCAGTTATTGTATTGTTCATCTCTGTTTGTTTGTTTTTTAAATCTTCTAGGTCTTTGTTAAACATTTCTTTCATCTTCTCGATCTTTGCCTCCATTCTTTTTCCGAGGTCCTGGATCATCTTCCCTATCATTATTCTGAATTCTTTTTCTGGAAGGTTGCCTATCTCTACTTCATTTAGTTGTTTTTCTGGGGTTTTATCTTGTTCCTTCATGTGGTACATAGCCCTCTGCCTTTTCGTCTTGTCTATCTTTCTGTGAATGTGGTTTTTGTTCCCCAGGCTGCAGGATTGTAGTTCTTCTTGCTTTTGCTGTCTGCCCCCTGGTGGATGAGGCTATGTAAGAGGCTTGATGGGAGGGACTGGTGGTGGGTAGAGCTGACTGTTGCTCTGGTGGGCAGAGCTCAGTAAAACTGTAATCCACTTTACTGCTGATGGGTGGGGCTGGGTTCCCTCCCTGTTGGTTGTTTGGCCTGAAGCAACCCAACACTGGAGCCTACCTGGGCTCTTTGGTGAGGCTAATGACAGACTCTGGGAGGGCTCACGCCAAGGAGTACTTCCCAGAACTTCTGCTGCCAGTGTTCTTGTCCCCATGGTGAGCCACAGCCCCCATCCCCCACCTCTGCAGGAGACCCTCCAACACTAGCAGGTAGGTCTGGTTCAGTCTCCCCTGATGTCACTGATCCTTCCCCTGGTTCCCGATGCACACACTACTTTGTGTGTGCCCTCCAAGAGTGGAGTCTCTGTTTCCCCCAGTCATGTCGAAGTCCTGCAATCAATTCCCACTAGGCTTCAAAGTCTGATTCTCTAGGAATTCCTCCTCCCGTTGCCGGACCTCCAGCTTGGAAAGCCTGACGGGGAGCTCAGAACCTTCACTCCAGTGGGTGGACTTCTGTGGTATAAGTGTTCTCCAGTCTGTGAGTGACCCACCCACCAGTTATGGGATTTTATTTTACTGTGATTGCGCCCCTCCTACTGTCTCATTGTGGCTTCTCCTTTGTCTTTGGATGTGGGGTATCTTTCTTGGTGAATTCCAGTGTCTTCCTGTCAATGATTGTCCAGCAGCTAGTTGTGATTCTGGTGTTCTCGCAAGAGGGAGTGAGAGCACATCCTTCTACTCTGCCATCTTGGTTCCTCCTCTGAGAGTGTATTTTAATATTACTGATTATTGATAGTTTGGGGCTTTTATAACCACTATGTTTTGTTTTTTCTCTGCTATTCTTTCTTATTTTTTTTCTCTTTACATACTTTTGTTGGATAGAGTAAGCTGTCTTTTATTTTACTCATATATATATAATATATTTAAAATACAAACATACTATGTCTGTTTTTCTAGTTGTTAACCTTACTTATAAAACATTTTAATTTGATTTTTGTCAAAATAATACTTTCACAAAAATTTTTTAAATAGATGATGGTAAAAATTTCATGAAGGAAATCAGTTCTCTGTAACTTTTCTTGGTGGGTTTTACCACACCTCCTGTGATGGTGAGAGAGGGGCAGCTTGAGCATCCAGACTGTCTCAGGAGCAGACCATCAGGGCTCTTGGTTTCTCCTTGTGTGGCTGCCGCCAGTTCATCTGCTCTGTCCCTGGGGCCGGCATCTCTCCTGGCCACTGCATGGTACAGCACCCAGCTGCTCCCACTCTGGTGCCCCAGTCCTTGCCCTGACCATTTCCCCAGAGCTCCTGCCTGCTCTTCATATTCTTGTCTTCTAAAGCCACTCCCATCTTTGGCAGCCATACTCTGTTGAAACTTTGGGGCTGCAGTTCCCCCCATCTACTTTCCACCTTTTAGGGATTTCTCATCTCCTAGTCCACAGAAAATAGCAAGCATCCTGTCTCATTTTTCCAGCACTGGTAGAGACATTGTCCATCACTGGGATGAATGGGAGGCAGGAACATGGGCTCAGTCCACCATATTGAGCTAAATTCTAAATTTTTCTTTGATCCTTGGTGAAAATTTTTTTTTTCAAACATCTTTATTGAAGTATAATTGCCTTACAATAGTGTGTTAGCATCTGCTTTATAACAAAGTGAATCAGTTATACATATACAATATGTTCCCATTTCTCTTCCCTCTTGCATCTCCCTCCCTCCCACCCTCCCCATCCCACCCCTCTAGGTGGTCACAAAGCACCGAGCTGATCTCCCTGTGCTGTGCGGCTGCTTCCCACTAGCTATCTATTTTACATTTGGTAGTGTATATATGTCCATGACACTCTCTTACCCTGTCACATCTCACCCCACCCCCTCCCCATATCCTCAAGTCCATTCTCTAGTAGGTCTGTGTCTTTATTCCCGTCTTGCCACTAGGTTCTTCATGGCCTTTTTTTTTTTTTCCCTTAGATTCCGTATATATGTGTTAGCATACTGTATTTGTTTTTCTCTTTCTGACTTACTTCACTCTGTATGACAGACTCTAACTCCATCCACCTCATTACAAATACCTCCATTTCATTTCTTTTTATGGCTGAGTAATATTCCATTGTATATATGTGCCACATCTTCTTTATCCATTCATCTGTCGATGGACACTTAGGTTGCTTCCATGTCCTGGCTATTGTAAATAGAGCTGCAATGAACATTTTGGTACATGACTCTTTTTGACCTATGGTTTTCTCAGGGTATATGCCCAGTAGTGGGATTGCTGGGTCGTATGGTAGTTCTATTTGTAGTTTTTTAAGGAACCTCCATACTGTTCTCCATAGTGGCTGTATCAATTTACATTCCCACCAACAGTGCAAGAGTGTTCCCTTTCCTCCACACCCTCTCCAGCATTTATTGTTTCTAGATTTTTTGATGATGGCCATTCTGACCGGTGTGAGATGATATCTCATTGTAGTTTTGATTTGCATTTCTCTAATGATTAATGATGTTGAGCATTCTTTCATGTGTCTGTAGGCCATCCTTGGTGAAAATTTTACATGGCCCCATTTTGGGGAAAACAATTCTAACTTGCTTAATAGGGTCAAATGAGGAGAGGAGACAAATTGGACCCTCAGGCTCCAAAATCTAGGAAATGTGAATAAGGATATGGTCATGTCCTACCTGACACTTCAGTTTCTGCCTTTCCAAGTCCCTCTCTCTTGGCTTACTCATGTCCCATCACCCCACATCCACTGTCCTTTCCAATTCTCATACCTGGCGTGACTTGAAGCAGGAGACATTTCAGTATCAACTCTCCCTAAAGGTGTGAGATTTGATGGATAAATCAATAAGCAGATCAATGCATTTGGGAGATATCACGTAACAAAATCCAAGTGATCATTATCTTTAATCTGAGGAGAACATGATTTTGACTTTGAATTGAGGATTGTGCTTCAAAGATTCTTGGTGTAGTAGAAGAAAGAACATGGCCACTGGGGAAAATCAGAAATGGGTTTGCTTCCTGGTCCTGCTCTCACAGGCTAGTTTGATTCCCTAACTAACCTCTTTGAGTCTCAATTTCTTAATTTGTAAAGCTGAAATAAGAATATCTTCTCTGAAATAAGTACCACACCTACTCCGTACACTCTAGCCCAAGCTGCCGTATCTCTCCCTGGGATGTTGGAAAAATTCCTGAATGGTCTCCCTGCCTTCATTGCTGCTCCCCCTCCAGTCTGTGTCCAGCCCAGCAGGCCCTCAGATCAAGCCATTCTCTGTGACTCTGCGCAGTTCCTCCATTTCACTCAAAGTCAAAGCCCAAGTCCTTACTATTACAGTTCTACCAGATCTGGTGCCTTGTTCCCTCTCTGACCTCTTGTCCTATTACTCTCCCTTTACTCCCTGTACACCAGCCCCACAGGCTTCCTTGCTATCCCTCAAACATACCAGTCTGCTTCCACCTCAGGGACCTTGGCACTGGCTCCACTCTTCTGGGGTGTGCTTCTCCAGATAGCCACGTGGCTTTCTTTGCTCAAATGTCACTCTCTTAGTCAGGCCTCTCTTTGACACTCTGTCAAAAATTTTAGCCCTCCCCCCAGTACTTCTTCTGCATTGATTTTTCCTCTTAGCAGTTATCACTAGCAAACATATTATATATTTTACTTATTTGTATTTGCTGTTGTCTGTTTCTACAACTAGAATGGACGTTCCATAAGGACAGGGATTTTTAAGCAATTCTAATTGCTATTATCTAGCATTTGGAATCGTTTCTAGTTCATAGTAGATGCTCAGTACATATTAGCTAGAGATAGTGTTTGTAAAGCAAAAAGGTATAGAGTAGTGGTTAAGAGTGAAGCTTCAAAAACTAGACTCCAGAGATTCCAATCTAGTTTTAATATTTACAAGGCATATAACCTTGGGCAAGTTACTTAACCTCCCTGGGCCTCAGTTTTATCATCTTTAATATGGAACTGGTACTAGTACCTATGCATAGAGGTGTTGGGAAGATTAAATGAGATGATACATATAAAGTGTTTAGAACAATGACTGACACATAGTAAGACATCAATAAGAGATAGCTATTGTGATTGACATGTCTAGCACACAGTAGGTGTTTAGTTTAATGGTAATTACAATCATTATTAAACTCAATCTGTAAGAGTCTGGAGGCCTCAGAGAATAAGCAGTTTTAAGAAGTGGATGACGCAGTTATCTGATTAGACCTAATAAAAGCTAAGCTCGTGAGCTAACAGAGAAACTGTAGCTAAACTGACTATCTCTAATTTAACTATATATATGCAGCTTATGCTAATAATATCCAATTCCAAACAGCTGATTAAGCACAATATGATTAAGGGAGAAATGGCACCAATAGGACAAAGGGTGTGGTCACCAGGTTGGTGAACTTAGAAGGCTCACTTCATCTCTTAGGGAGCACAGAGTATAATTAACCAGAGGGGAGCACAGAGGCCTTCTATTTGAGAGTCCCCTGAACAGTCCTGTCAGAGCTGGATGAGGAGGCAGTCACAGGATTTTATTAACTGTCCCATAAGTGAAGGCGCACAAAAGCAAAGTTGTCCTGTATCAGCAAATTCCACTGCAGACATATCATCCAGCGACAGAAGAGTAATTCCTGGAAGCGAAGGAGCTACTAAACACATGATTCCTAAACAATGAGATGAAGGCAGTGCCTCCCCTTCATCCAATGACTTCTCCTTCTGATGTTGAGTTTGTGGATTTAGGATGGTTAGTGTAGATAATTACTGTTGGTAAATTCCATAAGCCATTAGATAATCTAAAGGAATTATAAGCCTTTTTATTATTCTATGCTCATACTTATAAAATGGTAGCAGAATAAAGAAAAAATCCTTAAATGAGTTTATTTTTCCAATAATCAGTTTTACTAACCTACTCTTTTTTTTTTCTTTGATCTGTGACTTTGTTTTTAATTCTCAAGCCTTATGATCAGATAATTTACAAATCTGTGCTAATGATACAGCTCCTCTACCTTAACCCTTCTGAGTTGGCAAAAGCACGATTACCAATCACACATCTATAGTAGTTCTAGTTGTGTTTCTGAATACCTGTTTAAAAGACAATCCTGAATTTTAACTTAGTCTGACTTTGTAAAGAATTCACAAGCAAATTTCCCAACCTATCATGTCACAGTGAATTTTAAAAGCATCTAATCTTAAAGATCATCTATAAAATGTGAGACGTACTAAATATTCTTTATCTGATGCTATACATAAACCACACTAAAATGCCCTTAAGTAAAACACAATATTTTAGATGGAGAATTTTAATTAAATTGGCATAGTTAAGACCAAAAAGATAAAGTGGACATTGTCAGCGTATCTTCAGCCCTTGCCTTAACAGGTGAATGAACACAACTTGAAACACATGTGAATCTTGCCGGTCTATGAGACAGTGAAGGGAGCTTCTCAATATTTAAATATATTAATATAACCAGACTAACCTACTCTTGATTGATTGAGCTGGCTATTAATGTGATGTTATGGAGACATGATCTATATAATGTATGGAGTTATGGAAAAGAAAGAGCCATGACCACATATTACTTGAGCCCCTGCGCAAAATGCTACTCACACGAGTGCCCTGCCTCACCCCCCAGAGCTCCCCTGCCCTTCCCAAAGAGAGAGTCTTTGGGATCAATCTTGCCCTTGGACTAGAAGTAAACTCTAGTTCCACACAGCATCAGTGAATCTTCAAGCCAGACTGACTTTGTACCCTCTTTCTAACTGCTGAGATCTGCTTTGTTCCCTCACATCTGGTAATCTGCTCCTTGTCTGCATCCCTACAGGCAGAGTTCCTATTTGGATGACAGCTCCTGCCTGTCCTCCACGGAGATGAGAGGTTCGCCCTTAGCCCCCAAAGGGGACTGTCTTCTCTGTCTCCTTGTGGGAACCTCTGAATTCAGAGATTTCTAGATGCCCTCAGCCTGTGTTCCAACCATCCATGGGACACTGCATTCCTCTCTACCAAGCCTCGCTGATGCTGACAGTTTGCCTAGACATCCACCCTCAGGCCCTTGTCCTCTCTTTCCAGCTAGAGTTCTTTCTACAGCCTGCAGCCCTTCTCTCCATCTCCACTCCATTGGGTTAGTTTTGGTCAGGTCTGGTATCTTCCACTTGGCCTGAGCATGTAGCAGGAATTCTAATATGCATTCCCTCATTTTATACACACAACTCTGTGATGCAGGTGTCCAAATTTTTATTTTAGAGTTCAGGAAATTGAGGCTTAGAGAGATTAAGCGTCTTCCCCATCTGAAGCCAAGAATTAAGTGAAGACCAGATTTTATATCCATACATTAAAATATTATTCATCCATAAAAAGGCATGAGGGACTTCCCTGGTGGTGCAGTGGTTAAGAATCTACCTGCCATTGCAGAGGACGTGGGTTCGAGCCCTGGTCCAGGAAGATCCCACATGCCACGGAGAAACTAAGCCGTGAGCCACGACTGCTGAGCCCACGTGCCACAAGTACTGAAGCCTGTGCGTCTAGAACCCATGCTCCACAACAAGAGAAGCCACCGCAATGAGAAGCCCACACACTGCAACGAAGAGTAGCCCCCACTCGCCACAACTAGAGAAAGTGCGCGTGCAGCAACAAAGACCCAATGCAGCCAAAAATAAATAAATAAATTAATTAATTAAATTTGCTAAAAGAAAAAAAAAAGGCATGAAGTACTGATACATGCTACAATGTGGATTAACCTGGAAAGCATTCTGCTAAGTGAAAGAAGCTAGACATAAAATGTCACATGTTGTATGATTCCACTTATATGAAATATCAGAATAAGTAAACCCATAGAGACAGAACACAGAATGTTGGATGCCAGAAACTGCACTGAAAATGTTTTGGAACTGTATACAGGTGGTGGTTGCACAACATAGTGAATACACTAAATGCCACTGAATTGTTCACTTTAAAATGGTTAATTATTTTTATGTTATGTGAATTTCACCTCAATTTTTTTAAAAGCCAAGTCTTTTGATTTTCAGAGCTTGAGCTTCTTTCACTGAATTACTTGTTTGCCAAGTTTAAAAATAGAAAAAGAATAATGATATTCTATAACATTTTCAAATTAGCTATAGAAAAGTAATTTATTATTTTAATATGTGAATCACCAAGAAAGATTTTAAATTTAAATAGTATCATTATAAAAGTAAAACAGAGACCTGAAAAAGTTCAAACATTATAGATAGAAGAGTACAGATAATGATACAAGCTACTGCCCAGCCACTGCACTCAATCCCTAGAGATAAGCATTGTTAACAGTTGTCTGTGTAAACTTCCAGAAGGTTTTCTGAGCATATGCATAACCTCATAGTCCTGCCTTGGCTCTTTTTAAAAAATTAACAATAGCTGTTAAAGAACTTTTATAAGAGAAAAATCTATCCAGCTCATGAATTCTAACAGTTGCACAATATTGCATTTTATGGACCTACCATAAATTTATTTAACTTCCCCCTCATCCCAATATTTTTAGTACTTTTCTTCTCCAAGTAGTCCTTTATTCTCATGTGTCATATTTAAAAGCCATTTGTATGTCTAAGCAGTAACAGTGATTTTCAAACTTTAGTGTGAATAAGAATCACCTATAGAGCTTAGTAAAAATGAGAATTCCTGAGCCTTGTCCCTAGAGACTCTGATTTGGTATGTCTGGGGTGAGTCCAATAACTCATTTTTTAATAAGCACCACAGGTTTCTAATGCAAGTGGTTCCTAATCCTACTTTGAGTAATATTGAAACAAAGTAAAGGACCTCATTTCATTCCAGCAAACCATTGTTGAACTGTTGCTATATTCTAAAATCTGTGTATATTCTGGGAGTGCAAACACTAACAAAACAAAGCCCTTGCCTCTTGTGCCACTGGGTTGCTGGTGCCTTGCTGCTTCTGGGGGTCACTGCTGTTGCAGTGACCCCCAGAAGCAGCAACAATGGAAAAGACAAGTAAACCAGCCAGTACCACAACATGAGGAACATACAGTAGAGGTGCGTACAAGATGCTAGAGCTGGGAAAGGAAAGATTTACCTTGGGCAGAAATCAGGGGAGGCTTCATGAAGGAGGTGACAACTGAGCAGTCAGTGGTGGATTTCTAAGGAGGTGGAGCTTGAGGTAGTATAAGCCAAAGCTGTTAGACAGAGGGAACATCATTTGAATAGTCATGGAAGTGAGAGAAAACAGAGTGATCTCTGGAAGAGTCTACTGGAAAAAAAAAAAAAGAAAGAAAGAATGGTCACATCACTGAGTATGCCATGTTAAGGATCTGACCTTTATCTGTGGGTTATAGAAACCATGGACTACTTTGAGCAGAAAAGTAACAGGGTCCAACTTGCATTTTAAAGATAATTGTGGCTACATTGTTAAAGATGGATTCAGGGGCTTCCCTGGTGGCGCAGTGGTTGAGAGTCTGCCTGCCGATGCAGGGGACGCGGGTTCGAGCCCTGGTCTGGGAGGATCCCACATGCCACGGAGTGACTGGGCCCGTGAGCCACAACTACTGAGCCTGCACGTCTGGAGCCGTACTCCGCAATGAGAGGCCGCGACAGTGGGAGGCCCGCGCACCGCGATGAAGAGTGGCCCCCGCTCGCCGCAACTGGAGAAAGCCCTTGCACAGAAACGAAGACCCAACACAGCCAAAAAATAAATAAATAAATAAATAAATAAATAAATAAATAAATATTTTAAAAAAGATGGATTCAAGGGGTCCTAAAGCTGGAGGGAGGGAGATTCATTTAGAAGTTATCACAAGATCATGTCAAAATGATGATAGTTAAAAAAGAAATGTGTGAAAGCACTAGAAGAAAATGTAAAATGATCGTCTTATGACGTTAAGTAGGGAAAATGCTTTTTAAGTATGTTACAAACCTCAGAGGTAAGAAAAGACTGATAAATTGGACAATGTAAAAATACAAAGTTCTGACATCAGCATGGTGGCAGCATGAGATGTTCCCTTTGTCTCTCCTATTCAACCTACAACTGGTAAAACATCAGTAACCCAACAAAGATGCTTCTGCCCAACACCCCAGGATGCCAGAGAATCCCAAACATCTAGACATCTACAGATGGGTGGAACGGGACACATAGAGGAGGCGGAACCAGGAAAACAGGAAAGGTGGTGCCTGAGATCCTGGCTTCTCCCTACCGCGCCCCACACCGTAGCAGCTGAGCCTACAGTCCCAGAGAACCCAGTAGCAGTAGGGGAGGCAGCACACACGACCCCAGCCTCCCTACTGCAGTGGCACCCACGGCCACAGGGAACTGGGCAACAGCAGCAGTGGGGCCTGTGACCCAGGTCCCTCCAGCCACAGAAGCACCTGTGACTCTGTCCCCCCCAACAGCAGTGGCACCGGCAAACCCAACAACCCCAGTCATGGCAGAGGTGCTTGTGACCCCGGCTTTCCCCCTCCCCCGATGGTGGCAATGCCCAGGACCCAGGCAACCCTGGACATGGTGGAGGCACCCGCCATCCTGGTGCCCTATGTGGCAACGCCAGGAACAGCAGTGACAGCAGCAGCAGCAGGGCACCAGCAACCCTAGAGGCATAAGCAGCAACAAGGAGGGCACAGGGTGACAACTCTGGTAGAGGCAGTAGAGGGTGGATAGTGCCTATTCTCAAACATAGCCAAAGGCAGCTCAGGTAAGAGAAACCAGAAATTTGTGCTAAAGCCCCACCTACTGAAAAACAAAGAAAGGTCTCTAATTACCAATCTGTTGAATAGTTAGAATCAAGTAAAAAAAGCTTTACCTAAAGAAAGGGGTTTGCTACTTCAAAGATGCCAGCAGAGAAACAACTCATCAAGCACCATGAAAAACCATGGTAACAGTATCACAGAAAGAAAATAACAATTCTCCAGAAGCCAAACTTAAAGTCACAGCAATAGCAATCTGATAGAGAATTCAAAATAGAAAGGAACTATTTATGAGCTGTAAGAAAACTCAGAAAAGTAGCTCAATGAGCTCAAGAATAAAATCAATGAACAGAAGAAATCTCTTTGATATGTTACCAAAGAGATCAAAACTAAACAAAGAACCAAACAGAAATTCTGGAGCTGAAGAACTCAATAAATAAGATGAAGAATGCATTAGAAAGCATTGGAAATAGAGCAGACCATATAGAAGAGAGCATTAGAAAGCTCGAAGACAGGAAAAAAATGAAGAAATTCTATGAGGGCTATCCAACTCTTTTAGGAAGGGCAACATTAGGGTAATGGGTATCCCAGAAGGAGACGAGAGGGAGAAGGGAGCAGAGAATTTATTTAAAGAAATAATAGCTGAGAACTTCCTAAACCTGGGGAAGAAACTGGATGTACAAGTCCATGAAGCTAAGAGAACATATAATTATTTCAATGCAAAAAGACCTTCTCCAAGACACATTCTTTTAGAACTGTCAAAAGTCAATGACAAAAAAAAAAATTAAAGGCAGTCAAGGGAAAAAGCCTACAAAAGAACCCCCTTTAGGCTATCAGCATATTTCTCAGCAGAATCTCTAAAGGCCACGAGAGAGTGGAATGACATACTCAAAATATTGAAAGATAAAAACTGTCAGCTAAGAATACTCTGTCCAGCAAAGTTATCCTTCAGATATGAAGGAAAAATAAAGGCTTTCCCAAACAAACAAAAGCTGAAGGAGTTCATCACCACCAGACCTGCCTTACAAGAAATGTTGGAAGGAGCTCTTCTACCTGAAACAAAAGGGCAAACCACACAAAACTTTGAGTAAGGTGATAAATAGACAGACAGAATCATAAAAATGCAAATCTATATCAAAATAGGTTATTAAACAATTATAATCGTTAAAGGGAAAAAAGCAGTAAAAAATAACTATAGCTACTTCAACTTAGTAACACATTCACACATAAAATAGGATAATTTGAGACAACCAGAACATAAAAGGGGTAAAGAAAAAGGACAGAACTGGAATAGGCAAATAGAGATAAAAGGCTATCCTCAGAAAAAGGACTGTTTTATCTATGAGACATTTTATACAAACCTTATGGAAACCACAAAATATAGATCTAGAGCAGAGACATGAAACAAAAAAAGAGAAAACTGAGGAAAACATCACAGAAAACTATCAAACTAAAATGGCAGACAAAAACACAAGGAAAGGGCTTCCCTGGTGGCGCAGTGGTTGGGAGTCTGCCTGCTAATGCAGGGGACACGGGTTCGAGCCCTGGTCTGGGAAGATCCCATATGCCACGGAGCAGCTGGGCCCGTGAGCCACAATTGCTGAGCCTGCGCGTCTGGAGCCTGTGCCCCGCGACGGGAGGGGCCGCGATAGAGAAAGGCCCGCGCACCGCGATGAAGAGCGGTCCCCGCACCGCGATGAAGAGTGGCCCCCGCTTGCCGCAACTGGAGAAAGCCCTCGCACGAACCGAAGACCCAACACAGCCAAAAATAAATAAATAAATAAATAAATAAATAAGAAAATCCTTAAAAAAAAAAAAAAAAAAAAAAAAAAAACACAAGGAAAAAGAAATAATGGAGATATAGAGCAAACAGAAAACAAAAGATAAAATGGCAGTACTAAGTCCTCATGTATCAATAATCAGTCTAAATGTAAAGGTATTGAATTCACCAATCAAAAGACACAGAGTACTGGATGGATTAAAACACAAAACTCAATTATATACTGC
The DNA here is from genome assembly GCF_949987535.1 of Balaenoptera acutorostrata. Taxonomy (NCBI): domain Eukaryota; kingdom Metazoa; phylum Chordata; class Mammalia; order Artiodactyla; family Balaenopteridae; genus Balaenoptera; species Balaenoptera acutorostrata. The sequence goes on along the minus strand of NC_080068.1, from coordinate 114,389,745 downwards.
CTCCAGAAGACTCATCCCAGCTCTAAAGACAAACATAGATTCAAAATGAAGGGATAGAATATGATATTCCAAGCAAATGGCAGCCAAAAGAAAGCAGGTGTAGCCACACTCGTATCAGAATAAAAATAGACTTCAAGCCAAAAAAGGTAACAAGAGACAAAGATAGACATTGTATAATGATAAAAGGGGCAACTCATCAAGAAGCCATACAGTTATTAATATATATGCATATACCATAGGAGCATCAAAATATATAAAGCAAATATTAACAGAGCTAAAGAGAGAAATTGACAGCAACACAATATTAGTAGGGGGCTTTAACACCCCACTTACATCAATGGATAGATTATCCAGACAGAAGGTCATAAAGGAAACAACAGCCTTAAATGAAACATTAGTCCAGATGGACATAATAGATTTATACAGAACATTCCATCTAAATGCAGCAGAATACACATTCTTCTCAAGTACACATGAAACATTCTCAATGATAGTCATTATGTTATAACACAAAACAAGTCTCAATAAATTTAAGAAGATTAAAAATCATATCAAGCATCTTTTCTAACCACAATAGTATAAAAGTAGAAATCAACTACAGAAGAAAGCTGGAAAAATCACAAATATGTGGAGACTAAACAGTATGCTACTGAACAACTATTGGCTCAATAGAGAAATCAAAGGAGATTTTTTTTTTTTTTTTGGCTGCGTAGGGTCTTCGTTGCTGCACACGGGCTTTCTCTAGTTGCAGCGAGTGGGAGCTACTCTTTATTGCAGTGTGCAGGCTTCTCATTGCAGTGGCTTCTCTTGTTTCAGAGCACGGGCTCTAGGCACACAGGCTTCAGTAGTTGCGGCATACGGGCTCAGTAGTTGTGGTTCGCGGGCTCTAGAGCGCAGGCTCAGTAGTTGTGGTGCACAAGCTTAGTTGCTCCACAGCATGTGGGATCTTCCCAGGCCAGGGCTCGAACCCGTTTCCCCTGCATTGGCAGGCAGATTCTTAACCACTCTGCCACCAGGGAAGCCCAAAGAGAATTTCTTTTAAACCTGAAGACAAATGAAAATGAAATATGATGTACCAAAATCTATGGGATGCAACAAAAGCAGGACTAAGAGAGATGTTTATAGCAAATACAGGCCTATCTCAAGAAAACAAGAAAATGTCAAATAAACACTAGACCCTTACACCTAAAGGATCTGGAAGAAAAAGAAAAAGCAAATCCTAAAGTTAGTGGAAAGAAGGAAATGATAAAGATCAGAGCAGAAATAAATGAAATAGAGACAATACAAAATTCATTTTAGACAATAGAAAATATCAATGAAACTAAGAACTGATTCTTTGAAAAGTTAAACAATTGAAAAAACTTTAGCTAGACTCACTAAGAAAAAAGAGAAGATTCAAATAAAATGAGAAATTAAAAAGGAAAAATTACAACAGATACCACAGAAATACAAAGGATTATAGAAGAATACTATGAACAGCTATACAGGAACAAATTGGACAACCTAGAAGAAATGGATAAATTAGAATCGTACAACCTTCCAATACTGAATCATGAAAAAACAGAAAATCTGAATAGACTGATCACTAGTAAGGAGACCAGTTTTAACCAAAGAGGTGAAATACCTGTAACTGAAAACTATAAGACATTGTTGAAAGAAATTGAAGACACAGATAAATAGAAAGATATTTCATGCTTATGGATTCAAAGTATCAATATTGTTAAAATGTCCATACTACTTAAAGCAATCTATACATTCAATGCAATCCCTATCAAAATTCCAACGGCATATTTCACAGAACTTGAACAAAAAATTCTAAAATTTGTATGGAACAACAAAAGACCCCGAATAGCCAAAGCAATCCTGAGAAAAAAGAACAAAGCTGGAAATATCACACTCCCTGATTTCAACTTATACTAAAAAGCTATTACATACTATTGGCAGTAAAACAGACACACAGATCAATGGAACAGAATTGAGAGCCCAGGACTAAACCCACACATATGTGGTCAATTAATTTACAGCAAAGGAGCAAAAGAACATACAATGGAGAAAGAATAGTCTCTTCAATAAATGGTGTTGAACTGACAGCCACATGCAAAAGAATGATTCTAGACCACTGTCTGACACTGTACACAAAAATCAACTCTAAATGGACTAAAGACTTGATTGAAGACCTGAAACCATAAAACTCCTAGAAGAAAACATAGGCAGTACATGCTCTGGCATCAGTCTTAGCAATATCTTTCTGTATACATCTCCTCAGGCAAGGAAACAAAAGCAAAAATAAACAGATGGGACTACAACAAACTAAAAAGCTCTGCACAGAAAAGTAAATCATCAACTAGACAAAAAGACAATCTACTGAATGAGAGAATATATTCGTAAATCATATATCCGGTAAGGGGTTAATAATCAAAATATATAAAGAACTCATACAACTCAACAACAGAAAAACAACTCAATTAAAAAATGGGCAGAGGATCTTAATAGACATTTTTCCAAAGAAGACATACAGTTGGCCAATAGACACATGAAAAGAAGTTCAACATCACTAATTATTAAGGAATGCAAATCAAAACCATAACAAGATAACATCCCATACCTATTAAAATGGCTGTCATTTAAAAAGGCAAGAAATAACAAGTTTTGGCAAGGATATAGGGGAAAGGGAACCCTTATACACTGTTGGTGGGAATGTAGATTGGTGCAGCCACAGTGGAAAACGGTATGGTGATTACTCAAAAAATTAAGACTAGAATTACCATACGATCCACTTATTTCACTTCTGGGTATTTATCTGGAGAATATGAAAACACTAATTCAAAAAGATATATGCAACCCTATGTTCATCGCAGCATTATTTACAATAGTGAAGATTGTGGAAACAACTAAGTGCCCCTAGACAGATGAATGGATGAAGACGATGTGGTGTGTATATATATATATATATATATATATATATATATATATATATATATATATGTGTGTGTGTGTGTATACACAGCCATTACAAAAAGATAAATCTTGCTGTTTGCAACAACATGGATGGGCCTTGAGGGTATTATGCCAAGTGAAATAAACCAGATGGAGAAAGACAAATAACATGATTGCACTCATATATGGAATATTTTAAATGAATAACTAAACAAGCATTCAAACAAAACAAAAACAAGCCCATAGATACAGAGAACAGATTTGTGGTTACTAAAGGGGAAGGGGGTTGGGGGGAGCATAAAATGAGTTAAGGGGGTCAACTGTATGGTGACAGATTGAAACAAAACTTTTGGTGGTGAGCACACGTAGTGTATACAGAAGTTGAAATATAATGTTGTACACAAACTCATATAATGTTTCAAATCAGTGTTACCTCAGCTAAAACAAATAGAAAGTTTTCTGTGTGATGTAAAAAAATAAAGGTCAAAATACAACAAACAGGCGAAATGTTTGCAACATGTATCAGAAGAGCTAATTTCCTTAATGTATGAAGAATTTCTCTGAATCACTGAGAATAGATGAATGATCCACTAGAAACACAGAGAAAACACATGAGTAAACAGTTCACAACTTACAAATGGCTTTTAAATATTAAAAATGCTTAATCTCATTCATAATTAGAGCCAGTGTGAAATAAAACTATAGTTAAATAACATTTTCACCTATCAAATTATACTACCTTTTCAAAACTTAAAAATTAAGACAAAAAATTCCCCCAATACAAGAAATTATAAGAGCATAAGCTAATAAAATGGTTGTCATGCAGATAAATGTAGAATCCAAATGCACCAAGTAAAGACTGGGGACGGGCATCTATGCAGCTGCCCATGTGGAAAAATCTCTAAGCTCTTAGTTGATAATAAATGCAGTAAGGTGAAAGCTGAAAAACAATATTCTCAGTATGATTCCTTTCATGTAAAAGTGTTTTTAAGTACCTTCACAAAATCCAAACAGTTTTATAATGTGATATGTTTACAAAAACAAACAAAAGTATCTATTGGAATTTCAGACTGCCATAAAAGAAATATGTGATCCTGTTTAATGGAAATAAAGTAAATTTATTTATATAAATAAATAAATTTTTATTTTTATTTATATAAAATATATTTACTATAAATATAGTAAATCTATTTCCTCACATAGTAAATATAGGACAAGCTTTGGATTCATACATGTTTAAATTTCAATCCTTCCTATTGAAAGATTAGGATCAAGTAATTTAACATCTCTGATGTTTCATTTTCCTGTCAGTAAAATGAGGTAACAATAATCCATTCTCAAAGTTTTGGAGGATTAAAGAGACAACGTGTAAAGCCCTTTAGCGTGGGGCCTGGCACAGAATCTGTCCTTAATTAATGTCAATTCTCTTTTCTCTTTCCCCTCCTCTCTCCTGGCCCCCTCCCCTTCCCTTCACATTAGACCACTTCCTCGTGAGAGTACTATATTGGCCTGAGAAGTTGGTGGGGAGTACTTATCAAGAGAGATAATGGGAGAGTTGTTAGCAGAGTTGAAGCTATGGGATTTAAAACAGCTTGAGCCAGCCCCAGCAGAGCTTGGGAATAAAGGTGGGATAGAAAGAGCTGGAGTTCCAAGTAGAAAGAAGGGAAGAGGGCCCAAGAGAAGCAGTGCTGGACAAACAGGCTCAGTAGCTCAGGTCAGCTGTAGGAACTTGTAGGAAATATTCACATCGGCAGCGTATTTTCAGAAATGTCTCCTCGGCTAGTGGGAGGAGGCTGAGAGGCAGATTGAGGAATCTCCCCTCAGAGCCAGAGTAGGAGCAATGGCCAATGAGGAATCAAGGAAATCGGAGTCCCAGCTGGATCCAAGCAGGTCAGAGGACTGTGAGCTAGAGCCAGAAACCAAATTAGAGCAGTTGTCCTCTGACAACAGCTGAGGAACTGATGAGACCATGCATAACCTTTGTTTCTCAGCTGGCAGCACTGTTCTCAGGAGCCAGGAAAACTCAAAGGGAAGTAGATAAGTACCAGGGGAAATGGAAGTGCCTCTCTAAGAGTTTCCTAGCTACGGAGAGACAGAAATTGATTTTTTTAAATATCTCTTTACGAAGGAAATCAAAACTGCTTAGGGACATGAGGGAAGAAGGTTAGCAATTCCCAGCTTCTAGGAACAAAGGTCAATCTTATGACATGACCTCCTTAACCAGTATGAATTAGTTAAGGTTCTCCAGAGAAACAGAACCAATAGGATATGTATAGACATATAAAAGGAGATTTATCATAGGAATTGGCTCACACAATTATGGAGGCGAGTCCCACGATTTGCCATCTGCAAGCTGGAGAACAAGGAAAACTGGTAGTGTAAGTCAGTCTGAGTCCAAGGAGAACCAGGGGAGCAGATAATGTAAGTCCCAGGCTGAGTCCAAAAGCCCCAAAATGGAATGGGGGACAGACGATGGTATAAATCTGGGTCCAAGTCCAAAGACCTAAGAACCAGGAGCACCTATGTTCAAGGGCAGGAGAAGATGAATGTCCCAGGACAAGCATAGAGCAAATTTTCCCCTTCCTCCACCTTTTTGTTCTATTCAGGTCCTTGAATGATTGGTCCTGAAAACAAAACAAACAACCCAATTGAAAAATGAGTCAAAGACTTTATCAGACACCTCACCAAAGAAAATATACAGATGGCAAATAAGCATGTGAAAAGGTGCTCCACATCATATGTCATCAGGGAAATGCAAATTAAAACAACTATGAGATACCACTACTCATCTACTAGAAAGGCCAAAATCTGGAACACTGACAACACCAAATGCTGGTGAGAATGTGGACCACACTAACACTTACTCATTGCTGGTGGGTGTGCAAAAGATATAGCTACTCTGGAAGACAGTTTGGTGGTTTCTTACAAAACTAAACATACTCTTACCATATGATCCAGCAATCATGCTCCTTGGTATTTACTTACCCAAAGGAGTTGAAAGTTTATGTCTACACAAAAACCTGCACACAGACGTTTATAAGAGCTTTATTTGTAATTGCCATAACTTGGGACCAACCAAGAAGTCCTTCAGTAGATGAATGGATAATTAAGCAGTGGTACATACAGACAATGGAATATTATTCAGCGCTAAAAAGAAATGAGCTATCAAACCATGAAAAGACATGGAGGAACCTAAAGTGCATATTACTAAATTAAAGAAACCAATCTGAAAAGACTACATACTATATGATTCCAACTATGTGACAGCCTGGAAAAGGCAAAACTATTGCTAAAAAAAAAAAAAAAAAAAAAGACAATCAGCCCAAAACGGAGTCACATATGCTAAGCCCCACATCACCAAAACAAGACTTAACTTACAGTTTCAACTCTCCTAGAAATGGAATCTTAAACCAATTGGTCAGGAATTAGCTGATGAGCCCTAGTTTGGTAATCTGCCTGATAGACCCCTGCCATCCTCTAAAGGACAGTAACTTTGCAATAACCAACCTGCTTTTTTGCCTAGTATAACTTCCTTTTCCCCACTCTCTTCTGCTGTAAAAGTCTTTCATTTTGTACATTTCCTCAGAGCTCCTTTCCATCTGGTAGATTGGATGCTGCCTGATTCAAATTGATTTTTGCTCAAATAAACTCTTAAAATTTTTAATATGCCTCAGCTTCTCCTTTAACACTATGAAGACAATAGAAAGATCAGTGGTTGGCATGAGTGGGGTCAGGAAAGAGAGAAATGAATAGGCAGAGCACAGAGGATTTTTAAGGCAGTGAAAATACTCTGCATGATATTATAATGATGAATGTATGTCATTATACATTTGTCCAAACCCGTAGAATGTACACCAGCAGTAAACCCTAAGGTAAACTATGGACTTTGGGTGGTTATGATGTGTCAGTGTAGGTTCATCCTTGGTAAAAAATGTGAGTGATGTTAATAATGGGGGAGGCTGTGCATGAATGGGAGAAAGAGGTAGACGGGATCTCTGTACCTTCCTCACAATTTTGTTGTAAACCTAAAACTCCTCTAAAAATTTTAAGTCTCTGTAAAAAATAAAATAAAAAAACATTGTTAACCTATTAGATTGTTAAAGATTAATAAGATTTATAGTACCTAGTTTTTAAAGATATGAGAAGACAGCATTGTCATATAACTTTCATAGAACTGCATTATGGAGCAATATTCTTGGGGAGCAAATTGGAAATATTTTGCAAAATGTAAATGATGTATAGACCGTTTATCAGCAACTTTACTTCTAAAAACTTATCTGACAATTTTTAAACAAATGGTCTGAGATAAATGTAGAAATTTTAATTGCAATATCGCTGTAATCACACACGCACACACACACACAACCAAAACAAGACCAGCCTAAATGTTCATTCATAAAGAAATAGTTAAATAAACCATGGTATACTGGAATAATGTGAAGCCATGAAAAAGAACGAGTTAAGATTTTCAGGAACTACTAAGGAAGGATCTACAGGAGACATTGTTCAGTGAAAAAAAATATGAATATGCAATGCAGTATGATTTCATTTTGTTTAAATATATATGTATGTTTATGTACAGAAATTTTTATGTATGTGTATGTATGTTTATGCACAGAAATGTTCGGAAGGATAAGAATATGAGCATTATAGTATAATTCTATTTATAATATACATAGAAAATTTCTGGATAGATGGAGAAGATACTATTAATAGTGATTTCCTCTGGAGGAGCAAGGCTGAGTCAAGGAAGAATGAGGTCATCTTAGTTTTTATTCTATATCATTCTGTATTGTTGAAAGTTTATCATATGCATGTATTGCTTTTATTACTGAAAATATATTTTTAAATGTTTGTTAGTTATATTTCACTGGTCAATTTTCTTTTGGATTATTAGAGTTTCATTATTATTTCACATTTATCTGTCATACTCATGAAATATGAGTTTGTCTTTCTCTTTCCCTTTCCCTGTTAGCCTTTGACTTTTTGTTGATATATACATACATATATACGAGTATAAAATAATAGGGCTCAGTGAAAAGTGTATTCACCATGTAACCAGACTCAGATCAAGAGATAAGAAACTGTACTAAACATGGATGTGGGAAAGAAATGCATTAGCAGAAGGGAAATATAAATAACATCAATAAGTAAAAGAAAAAAATCAGTAAATAATGTCAGAGAAGAGGTGAACTTTTGTCAGAAACTTATCTAACGCCAAGGCACATCATTAAAATGTCTAACACAGTGGCAAAATAATGATAGTTTAGCAGGAACTTTGTACATGATGTGATTGTAAGATGTGAGAAATATATTTATATGTCTGTATGAGAGTGTATTATTTATATATTTATGTATTAGCAGTATATGCCACAAAAGAATTTTTAGCTGCATCAAGTTTTTCAATGGTATCGTTTCTGATACTCATTTACATCTCATATAAGTGATTTTTTTGGTAGAAACTATAACATTTATAAGTATTATGGACAATTTAAAATAAATGTCTTTTTAAGTTTAAAAAATAAATAAATAAATAAACAATCACTACCAGCACCCAAAACCCCCTCTTACCCTTTTAATTTTGTTTACAGTTTTTGAAGAAGAGTCTCCCTTGCTTTCGTTTTCAAACTTAGTGCTCTGTTCCTTTGAAAATTCTTTCTTTTCTTTTGTGCATGTAAAGTCTTTCTTGATCTAGAGATAAAATGAATATTCACTCATATTTTTGTCTAGTATTAGTAGCATTTTATTTTTTTACATTACTCTGCTGGAGTTTGTGTAAAGTGTCGATAAGAATTTCAATTAAATTGTTTTGCTGAATAGCCAATCTTACAAAATCTTTTGTTCCTGGGAGAACACAGCTAAGAGAATTTAACCAACTTCATCATCCTAAATACGCCATAGCACAAGAATCATCATTTTCGTTTAAGGAGAAAAGAAGGACCTCCCTGAAGTATTGATCATGGCTGCCCAGTACTGGGAAAAACAGCAGAAACATTTGTAATGGTGTAAAATAGTATGCATCCTTATGGTACAGTTTAAAAGTGAATCAGGGACTTCCCTGGTGGCGCAGTGGTTAAGAATCCGCCTGCCAATGCAGGGGTCACGTATTCGATCCCTGGTCCGGAAAGATCCCATATTGCCGTGGAGCAACTAAGCCCGTGCGTCACAACTACTGAGCCTACGCTCTAGAGCCTGCGAGTCACAACTACTGAGCCCACATGCCACAACTGAAGCCCACGTGCCTAGAGCCCGTGCTCCACAACAGGAGAAGCCACCGCAATGAGAAGCCCACGCACTGCAATGAAGAGTAGCCCCCCCGCTCGACGCAACTAGAGAAAGCCTGCGTGCAGCAACGAAGACCCAACGCAGCCAAAAAAAGAGTGAATTGAACTTTGTACATACATATTTAGACATAGCTATACAGATGTTCTGAGAAGGGGCAGAAAGGGCCTTGGCTAAACATTATCCCAACAATGTTAAGTAGAAGAGAAAATTGAAAAAAGGGCACTGCCTGGACCATGGTGCATCAAAAGGGCAGCCTCTGATGCTTTCTGGGATAGAGACCACAAGATTATCCACAAATAAGCTGGGAGAGAGTTAAAAGATTGGCTCAGTGAGGCAGTTTAGCCACAAAGCACAAGAAAAATACACAAACAAGAAGTCAAAATCTGTATTCTAATTCTTTTTCCGCTCCTTACAAGCCACATGACCTTTAACAATCCAACTTCTCAAACTTGAGTTTTCTCATCCCTAAAAGGGACATGAAAATATCTGTCCTGCCTGTTTCACAGGGTTAACAAAGAATTAAACTGAAGATTTCAAAATGCTACATAAAGGATAGGATCACAGCACCAGTGTGGGAGTCCTCTTTGCACCAGTTTCCCCACATGCAAGAGAATTGTACTTAACAGTTGAGTGGGAGGATGTTGGGTCAGGTGATGGATTCATCTGCCTAACAGGCTGCGGAACAAGAATTTCAGGAAGTGAGAAGAGTCATTTGAGGACAAGTTTGAAAATTTTGAGAACTTTATTTCTGTGCTTTCCTTCCCAATGGGAAGGGATCATTCTGAAGCTGTAATGGAAAGAACATGGACTTTGGAGTCATGCCAAAATTCAAATCCTGGCTCTGCTCTTTTCTATCTATGTTACATTAAGCATGTTTATTAACCTCTGTCTAAACTTCATTTCCATCTTGTAAAATGGGGGAAAGAGCAATATTTTTTTTTTTAATAAATTTATTTATTTATTTTTGGCTGAGTTGGGTCTTTGTTGCTGCGCGCAGGCTTTCTCTAGTTGCGTCGAGCGGGGGCTACTCTTCGTTGTGGTGCGCGGGCTTCTCATTGCAGTGGCTTCTCTTGTTGCAGAGCACGGGCTCTAGGCGTGCGGGCTTCAGTAGTTGAGGCACACGGGCTTAGTTGCTCCGCAGCATGTGGGATCTTCCCGGACCAGGGATTGAACCCGTGTCCCCTGCATTGGCAGGCGGATTCTTAACCACTGTGCCACCAGGGAAGCCCAGAACAATACTTTTTTCATAGAGTTATAAGGACATAATGCCTAGCACAGTTTAGGCACTTAACAATCAGTTTCTGTAATTTCTATTCATATTTTCCTCTACCTATTTATAAATAGAAGATTTGTTATTTTAATATCAATAAATTAAATTTGATAAATATGAACAAGAGATGCCTCTATGATGGTCACAAGGATATTAATATACCCCCTCATACTCTAGAGCAGGGTTTCTCAACAGTAGCAATGGTGACATTTTGAGAGGGATCATGTTTTGTGGGGGCTGTCCTGTGCACTGCAGGAGGTTTAGCAGTATCCCTAGTCTCTACACAGTAGATTCCAGTGGCATCCCCCCAGTCATAACAACCAAAAATGTTTCCAGATATCGCCAAATGTCTCCTGGGGGAACAGTTGCCCCCAGTTGAGAACCACTGCTCTAGGAGACTTTTCTGGGTACGAAGGGGAAGATAGGAAATAGTTCCATCAAGGACAGGGCAATGGGAAGAAGACAATCAGAGATTTAGGGTCAGCTACAAGTAAGGTTTTCCACGGTACAGTATAGAACTGGTTTTCACTTAAGCTGAATATTTACCCAGTAGTAAGCTAATACAAGGGATGAATTAGATGGATGTTCGGTTCAGCACAGAGCTTAAAAGTTTAGATAAGATGACTCTTTATAGGAGGCTCACTTAAATATTAGCTATCAGCAAAACTACCTGAAACATTAGAACATAGCCTATGCTCACGACAGGAGATTTTGGTAGTTTGGTTCGTCTGAGTCAAAACCAGGAAATAATTAGATAAAGTTAGGTCCTCTAATAGTATGGAGGACATTTTCTAGAAGGAGACTAGAACAGATATTGTCTCTATCCTCATGTGTCTTAAATGAAGAGCTAGACCTTAAATAATGATATTAATAAACATAAAATTTTAAACGGAAATAAGTGTTCAAAGAAAATTTCAGGGAACTATGAGTGAAGAGCAAGGGTGCTTAACACTTGCTCAGAGACTAGTTTGGAAAATATGGTACATGGCTCTTCCCTAGGGGGCTTTTTGCTATCCCTTGTGACACGTAGAAATATTTTCATTCAATTAAAAAATATTTATTGAAAGCCAAGTGATGAGTTAGATGTTGAAAATACACAAAGTAAAAAGACATTGTCAATTTCCATACTCTCTCCCTCAGTGATCTCTTCTAATCCCAAGGCATTGAATACCTCCTATAAATTGATGACCCCCCAAAGTATATTTCCACCTTGGATCTCTTCAATTGCCTTCACAGCAGGTGAAACTGCATTTTTAATAGAGAACTTTCTTTTCTTCCCCAACCTACTTCTCCCTCAGTCTTCTCCGTCTCAGTCAATGGTAATGCCATCCATCCTTTTGCTCAGGCCAAAACATTTGTAGTCATCCTTCACCTTCACCCCCTTTTTTTTCTCACAACCCATATCCAATCCATCAACAGAGTCTGTCATCCTTGCATTCAAAATATTTACAGAATCCATCCACCTCTCATCACCCTCACTGCAAATACCCTGGCCCAAGTCACCATTATTGCTTTCTTGGATTATTACTATGGCCTCCTAACTGGTCTTCCACCTTCTGTTTGTGCCCCCTTCCGTCTATTCTCAACACAACATGCAGAGAGAACCCTTTAAAGTATAATCAGGTCAAAATATAAGTCAAAGTTCTGACTATAGCCCTACGTGCTCCCGCGTGAGCTTACCTCCAGCTGTAACCAAAAGCGGGGTCCAGCTACTTGCCGCTCAAAAGCCAATAAAGAGGCAAGGTTGGTGGAAAGGAAAGTTTGCTTTATTTTGGATGCCGGCAACTGGGGGTGGGGAGGGGGGCGCAGAAGACTGTCCAAAGGCCGACGCCCCCACTGACAATCGGGGGCAAGAGCTTTTATAGACAGAGGGAGGGGGCTACATGCAGAAGCAGCACAGTCAGCTCTGACAGTCATCTTGAAATGGGTCATGGGTGGTCTGATCAGCATCATCTTGATTGTTTTAAGTACAGTTAATCTTCAGTTCCAGGGTCAGTTTGTTCCCATTTCCTTGAGGCCAATTCTTGGAATCTTGGCAGCTTATGTCATGGCTACAGGCTGGTCATCATGTAGTTAACTTGTTCCACCTGGTGGAGGTTTCAGTCTCTACAAGACAGCTCCCAGGATATGGCTCAGAATATTATCTATAGCCCTTGAGACGGAACTAAAGGTCCTTCACTATGCTTAATGACTCAACTATTATTAGTTAATCTTGTTGGAGTGTTTTCCTTTGTTTCTGCATTTTTTCACTTCTCTGATTAAACTTATTCTTTGGCTAAAAGTTTTTCCACAGACAAAAAGCAGGCAGAGGACAGGGGAGGAAGGACCACATAGTTCTGCTCCGTTTCACAGTCATCTCTTTGATTTCATCTATTTCTTCTCTGCCCTTTGTTTTTCTCTTTGCTCATACTCTCAAATCATACTGGCCTCCTTCCTGTCATTCAGACATCAAGCACCTTCTTGCTTCAGGGTCTGCACACTTGCTATTCCTTCTTACAAGAATACTCTCTGCTGTATTTCAAATACCTCAGTCACTCACCTCTTTCGAGTCTACTCAAATGTCACCTACTCGGGAAACTTTGCTCCTGGGGCACCCTATCTAAAATTTCAACTCTCCTTCTGCTAACAATTTTAATTCCCATTCCTTGATTTATTTTTCTCAAATATACTGTATATTTTATTTTTTTAAATCTTGGTTATTATCTGTCTCCCCTGGGTTGCAGATGACCTTCATGGACCCTAGGCATTTTTGCTTTCATGAGCCTCTTCTTGTACCAAAAAATATCAAAAATGGACTGTATTGGTATAAAGACAAATATAATACAGGCTCGATTCATTATTTTATATTCTTTTTCTTCTGATTTAAAAGAAGTTAAAACAAACAATTTTGTGGGTCCTAGGCACTGTGTTTACTCTGCCTAGTAGTTAAGTCAGCCCTGGTCTCCCCAAATAGAATGTAAACACCATAAGAACAGAGATGTTTTTCAGTATTGTTCAATGCTGTGTCCCCAACCCCTCAAATAGCACCTGGCACATAGTAGACACTCAATAAATACTTGTTGAATGATATAATGAATGAATGCATGACCTTTGGATGCTTAGGCTTGTGGGGAATATGCGCTGCACATTGTTACCTTTCAGTAACATCAAACTGTAGTTCATTAATCTTAAAGCATGAAGGCCTTAACACCACCAGTAAATGGCTTTTCGAGAAAACTGCTGTATTTTACTGAGTTTTGACCAAGCACAGAGCCAGTCTGTAGAGTACAAGCTTTCAGGGCAAGTGCACCATGCCCTTTACTCTGTATATTCGATACAACCCTGAGGCTTCAGTCTTGTAAATAACATAAATTGCTTTAAACCAGGTGATGTGAGAGTCAGTGGCATTCCCTAGACTTTGCTAATGGATATCAAGAGGTCTGCTTCTTCAAGGCACCCCTCTCTGTTGTAGACTTGTTACTCTGAACCCTTGAAACCACAAGTAGAGCTTTGGTAGCTGAGCAAGTGTTGACAAGTGTCGGTACGTCTAAACTGGCCTGCGGACATCTTATAGAGACTATTTCCTGAGTTCTGCTGACCCTATTGCCAAGTGTGGTTTGCTTCAGACAGTTTCATTTTAGAAGATGTCGTCTTAAATGTCTGTGACGTGAAGTGATGCTGCCTCATCAGTGCGGGCCTCTAAAAACATCAATTGTGTTCAATTGTGAAATGTCTTTAAAGGTTTCATTTCAAACTATACATATAAAGCAATTCTGCAATGTGTCCCCAAGGAGATCTAAACCAGAGAGTTGAGGTTGATGGAGTGACAGCCAGCAATGTCCTCTCTAGGTGATACATAATATATAATAAATTAAAATCCTTTCACCTCCAAAATGACAAGTTTACTTGGTATGTCTATCTTGGGTGATGTTTATATGTTCTGTAAAATATGAGATACTCAGCAGGTTTCTTTCAAACTCTCACTTTGTATTGTAGCAAGGGTCCCAATCTAACTTATTCTATGTTTACCCCAGAATTCAGATGAAGTGAGCCATCATGAAAAAAAGTACCAAGGCTCACAAGTTTCAAGAACTATGAGGAAGTTTCTAAAGGAAGAAAGGAATCGAAATTGGGCACATTTGTCCTATGTTTATTTTCTTCTCCCGCACCATAGACAAAAATATGGGTTCACCTATTTTGTTCACTGATGTGTCCCTAAAATCTAGAACAATATGTATACATTGTAGGTGCTCAATAAATATTTGTTGAATAACTGAATGAATTGCATTTCTATCCAGTCCCCACAGATTCCTTTGAATTGTAGCATGAGGGAGCTACAGAAAAGAAAACATTAGAACTGTTAAGCAAACTTTCTGAAAGCACAACACAGCTGCTGCATTGGTGACAGATGTTTGAACAATGGCCAGGGACAGGGATGTTGGCTTCAAAAGATAGCACCCTTATACCAACAACAATGTTCTTGGCTTCAAGTGTGGCAGATATAAGCAAAAGTAATAGTTGACATTGGAGATCATGTCCTCAGTGGCCATTAGCAGGAGATCTGCTGCTTTTAATAGTAATGAGCGCCATCACCCTTGAAAAGCAGAGCTGAGAAGAGGAAAAAATGAATCCCACAGAGTACCCAAGAAAACTAGTTCATGACTCATGGACCCCAAGCACCAAACTTCTTTATGCTCTAAGGTAGTTACTCTTAAGCACCAGGGGCAGTCTTGAATTGGTTGTTGAACTTGAAAGTTGATTTGCCCTTCCTGTAGCCATCCGGCTTTCTTTTTAAAACAGTATTCTAATCATGGTGATAGAAGATGTTTTGTAATGAGTACTGATAACATGAAACAACATGCTATTCTTTTATCGAGACAAAATTACTCTGGGCTAACCCTGCCCTGTGACACTACTTCACATAGTGTCAGAGACTCAAAAGGAACCAAACTGAACCACAATATGTTTTGACTTATAAGCACCCCTGATGTCTCATACCCCTTCTCAGGTAACGTGTATTTTCACAAGGACTATCTGGAAACAACATCTATTTCTTTATTGTTTAATCCCAAAGACAAATTTGAGAAAGAAATGAGTAGCCAGTCCGGAATGGACGACAGCTCAGTGATAAGCAGTTTGGGGAGGGACTCTCAAATAAGGATTCTTCAGTGTTGCTGGCAGCACACCACTCGACCCATCTATAGGCACAGTCCTAGGATTATAATCACTTGTGTCTTTTCTCTCTTCTCCCTGATACAACCAAATTTAGCCAGGAATAAATCCAGTTAGGACTTGAGAGCAACACAGTGACCTTCTTTTTTACTGAGAGAGTCTGTTGGATCCTTAAGAACTAGTCTTGCACTAGAGCCAAATACACAGGTCTTGGGATGAGAAGAAGAGCAGCTAGTGGAGCTGGAGAAGGAGCCCTAGGGGGGCTGCCACCTGGAGTGCTGTCCCTTTCATGAGCCCTTAACTTGCCCTTGGAGATAGGAGGACAATCTGGAGGATTAAAAAACAACATGAAGAAAATAATAACAGCCACACAAACAAGACACAGGAAAACTGTGACATAGAAGCCAAGGGATGCATGTGTTCTGAGAAAGAAACTATCAACAATGTAGAATGTGCTGAGAGGACAAATAAGATGAGGCCTTGTATTGCCCAGTAAATTTAGAGATATGGAGGTCCTGAGAAATGGGGAGAGGACAAACCAGGTGCGAAAGAAATGAGTTGGTTGTCTTCCAATGTCCATTCTCCCCTTTCTCTTTGGTAACTGAATTTTTAGCTGGACACATGACACGCAGAATAAAAACTCCATTTGCCAGCCCCACTCTGTCCCTGCAGCTAGGTGTGGCCATGTGATATAAAGCACTAAGATGTAAGTAGAAGTGTCTTGGGCCAGCTGCCAAGCACATTCCTTAAGAGCCAGCTAACACATGTCTTTTGCCACTTCTTCCCCCTTTCTGCATCCTGTTGCCTGAACATGAATATAATCATGCAAAATCAAGTTAGCTCATGAAGGCCATGCCCAAGGTATAGCAGACCAGAAAGATAGAAGCAGCCTTAAATTCTAGGGACTTTCATGGAGCTGAGCTTCTTTGCCAGCCTTGGATTGCCTATCCCCAGACCTTTGTGATAGAGAACAATAAAATTCCATTTTATTTAAGCTACTGTTATAGCCATATCTAATCATTTCTGAAGCCATGGTCAAAAAGGTATCTCATACACGTCATGGCCAAAGCATAACTCTTGGCCTTCCTCCCCCAAAGTCTGCTTCTCACATATTCTGCCCCATCTCAATTAATGATACCCTATAAACCCAGCTGCTTAGGCCAAAAATTAAGCATCATCTTGATTTCTCTCACAGCTTAATTTAATCCACAGAAGTCCTATCAGCAGAACCGTCAGTAAACACCATGATTGCAACTATTTCTCCCACCCCACCCCTACCTCTTCAGTACAGGCCATTAGAATTTCCCTCCCAGATCACTGCCACAGCTTTCTTTCTAGTCTTTATGCTTCTACCTTTCCCTCTATTATCCATTTTCTATGAAAGATTTGAAATGATCTATTTAAAAATGTAAATCAGGTCATAACTGAATTCTCATCAAACCCATCCAATTAGTTTTCCTTCATACTTTGAACAAAATTTCAAGTCCTTGCCATGATCCACATGGACTTCCACAATATGCCCCGACTACCTCCCGATTTCATCTCTTACCAATCTCCTCCTAGCTCATGCCGTTCAAGTTATGTTGGCCCTCCTGCTGTTCCTTGAACATCCTACTTCATGAAGATATACACACACTTCTAAGCCTTGGGTTTTTGAAGAGCAGTTATTACATGCTAATTGCTGTCCTTCTTTTGTCTTATCTGTCAGCAAAAGTCTCACCACTTATCCCCAGAAGCCTCTCCTGTCTCAACTGTCTTTGCCAACAAGCTCTTAAGACTGAGTGAACAGTTCAGTATTTACTGAACACTTACTTTGTGTCAGAGGAGCTTACAGATATTATCCTTTATTAAATAGAGAATATCATTATTCCTATCTTCTAGATGAGAAAACTAAGAATTAAATAGGTTAGGTGCTATGCAAAACATGAAGAGTTAGGGATGTCAACCCAGGTGTGTGTCCCCCTTGAACATCAGTGTTATATGTAACTCTCGTGTTTATGTACCAGTGACGAGGAAAATCAAGCCGAGAGAAACTCTGCATCTAGGAGTTCATATCCAGAGAGGAGGAATCAAAGGCCTCATTTCTCGTGGGAATGAATCTTCTGTTTCCTGGAAACCATAACGAAAGTGGCAAGACTGAATAGAAGGCTTTGGAAAAAACAAAGGGAAACTATTTTCCTATCTTAGTTTGAACTGTCAGCATCCTAAACTTACTTAATCTATCTCACTTACCAAGCTCTAAGATGACTGCCCCACTCCAGTTGGGCAATAAGATCAGATAAAGTGCCTTTTAATTATATTAAAAGAGCCTGGACACCAAACTAGTTGACTAAGATATAAATCTAAACCAAACATTGATACAGGACAATTATGTTCTGCAAAAGTAGTTATTTCAACATTATGCTATCTAGTTATAAAAAGGAGTGGTGGAAATTGATCTATTAAAGATATATCTACAATCTATATCTATATCTTTCTCCTATTGTTTCTGTTTCTCTGGAGAAGCCTGACTAATACTGTGACATTATCATAGGCATTGGGGCCTCCTCGGGTCCGAATTGCTCCAGATTGTCTTCAGTCAAAACCAGCTTCATTTAATTTGCCATGTTAGGCTCTGTAAAGAAAAACAACTGTTTTTAAAACAGTGATTTGCTTTTGATTTGTAAAAATCACATGTAACAGTTGCACCTGAAAAAATAGCTTATAAATAGTAGGCATGCAGTAAATATTTGTTAAACATTTATTAGACTACATAACTTATGGCATCTATGGTTACCTAATGGCATCATATCCTAATTGCTAAGAAGAGAATGACTTCTGGAGAGCTTAAGCTAGAAATCTAAAGTTAAAGTCAGAGCCAAAATACCGTGTGTTATAGAGAAGTGGTGGCATTATGGAAATTGGAGATCCAGAGTATAGCCACAGTTTTTCTCTTCTTGAAAAATAATTTTCGTCTGAAAAATCAAGTGTTTCAAAATACATTGCAAGGCCAAGAGATTTATTTATAACAACATTTTTTCTTCATAACTACAATACCTAATTATAGTTAACTTATAGCCATGATAGATTTGTTCCTATAAACTAATAAATACTAGTGCTAGGATTTAGAACTGCTGAACCAGTGCAGGCTGATTGATTTAAGGCATATGCATCCTCATGTGAATCATACAGGCCATTATCTCTAGCAGAGGTAGAGCTGAATGGTCAGGAATTGATTACAGTATTCCAAATAATGTCAGCTTTCTTTAATTATAGGATAGAAGTTATTGAAGCAAAGAGTGGTGCTTTGGTGGAACCAAAGGCCAAAGGACAAGGTCTCTAATAATAAAATGAAAGTTATCTCAAAAAAGAAGAAAACACTAGAGATAGCTTAAGGAAGAGAAAATTTCATGATATTTATTTCTAGGCCAAGTCCAAATAAACACTTACCTGTGCTACCATTACAAAGCTACATGGTTTCCTGGTTAGAAGCTATACATGATACTCAGGGGGAAACAGCTCTGTCATTTAATTAGGCATTTAGTCAGGTAATTGCAAGAAGTTGGGGGTTCTCTCCATTTCCAAATAATAAAAATATTAAAAGGCAATTGACACCTAATTTTAATATTTTTAAAATGCTTTCTTATTGAGTTCCCCTCAACCCTACAGAAATTTTAAAACTGGGGAAAATATAAGAAATGACTGCTTTTAGACATTGGCAGCCAAAACTGTGCTTCCTAAAAGAGGGGATGCCAAAACGATGAGCCTTACAATGAATCCCCAGCTTTCTGCCTAGAGGGACTTTCCAAGCTGGGGTACAAGGAGGTACAAGAGCCGAGCTGGCCATCCATGGGGTTCAAAGGCAAGACAAGTGCCTACCATTAAGGAGCAGTAGCTTCTACATCTGACTCCTCTTCTGCATTTCAAATCCCATTGCCTTGAGGCCCTTACATTTTCTGAATTACTGAAGTTTCTTCCCTAATTATCTTCTTCCTTTCATTTTCACCCCTAAAAATCTATCCTTGAAATTTATGTCAGACTGATTTTTCTAAAAAATAAATTTAGTTGCAATTCTTCCAGTTAAAATTATTCAGTGACTCCCTCTGCCTTTGGGATTAATTGAAAACATTAGCACAGAACATAATTTTAGTGATCTAGGTTCTATTAATTATCACCCCCACCTATCTACTCTGCCTTACTTTTCTACCTCCACAGTATCTGACACTCCATTCTTACTGGTAGTTGCCTAAATAGGGCATTCTTCCACAAGCCCACGGCCAGCTTATGGCACATAAGGACCATGAAACATCCCACAGGACCCCATACTTACAAGGGTTCTGCACTTGCTTTAAGGTTCTGCTGTCAGCATCTTGAAATTCTTAATAATTTTTTTGTAAGATGATTTTACTGGGCCCCACAATTTATGTAGCCAGTCTTTTCTAGTTTTATATATGCTGTTCTCTTTGACTGGAATTAACACACACACACACACACACACACACACACACACACGCCACTAGCACTGTGGAGAATGGGGTGATAAAGTTTGAGTGAAATGTATAAAGCACTGGGGCACTTGGATTTGAGTTTTGGCCCTATCAGATTTTAGGTCTTAACCTTTCTTAATTTGTTTCATTACCTGTAGGGGATTAAAATATCTTTTCTGCTTACCTTACAGTGCTGATAAAAGGATTGGCTTAGATAGTGTACAAGTTTTTAAACAGTAAAATACAGAGAGGGATTTTAAGCGTATCACCACATCTTAATTGGCTCACTTGTTTTAGTTAATATCAAGTAATCCCCATTTCCAGGAGGAAAAATTATGATGTCAAAACAAATTATTTCTTATACTCCAACAAAAACTGAAATTTAGATGTTTGAGATTATGTAAGATCCTTTTATAAAGTAAGTTTTCAGATGGCCTCCAAAGGCCTCTGCCTTTAACTATAACTTGGAGAATACCACAAATGAATCAAAACAATCGCAGATTCTTACAGTATAAAGGGGAAAAGTTGAATATGCAACCTGGTGAGTACACCCTGTCATTTTACCTTCCAGAAATTTCCTCTCAGCAAAGTAACTCACAGCAGCTTACCGTTCAAAAAGTTCCCCAGCAAGAGAGTAGAATGCTCTGGGGAAAATGTTTTTTGACATAATATTCAAATATGCCTTACAAAGATATATACCTAGGGGTTGAAAGTCAAAATTAAGTAGACAGAGATCTCCTTAAAGCAAGGGTTATTGAATAGTATGAGACTCTTGAAGTGACATGAATTTTATAAATAAGATTTTGGTAAAAGAAGACAGGGAGAGAGAAGCTGTTTTTGGAATGCTGACTGTATGTCGGGATAGGTGCTTTCAAATACATTTTCATTAATCTTATCCTATCTTAGAATTTAATTTGAAAAATCTTAATGGAAATAAATTTGGAAAAATTAGGATGTGAAAAGTAGAATTATTCTATTTTACTAGAGAAAGATGAATATAGATGTAAAAATCTTCAACAAAATACTAGCAGAGTGAATTCAGTAGCATATTAAGAGGATTATACATCCTAAGTGGGGTTTATCCCAAGAAACCAATATAATATGCCACAGTAATAGAATGGAGAATGGACTTCCCTGGTGGTCCAGTGGTTAAGACTCCGTGCTTCCACTGCTGGGGGTACAGGTTCAATCCCTGGTCAGGGAACTAATATCCCGCATGCATGCAGTGTGGCCAAAAAAAAAAAAAAAAAAAAAAGAATGGAGGAAAAAAAACACATGATCATTTCAATTCATGCAGAAAAGAAGTTTGACAAAATCTAATACCATATGATGATAAAAACAAACAAACTAGGAATAGACGGGAACTTCCTCAACATGATGAAAGACATTTGTGAAAGATTATAAATAATATTCTCAATGATGAAAGACTGAAAGTTTTCTCCCTAAAATCAAGAAAAAAACAAGAATGCTGCTTTTGCTACTTCTAGTCAATGTTATACTGAAAGTTCTAGGCAGATCAGTTGGGGGAATAAAAGAAAAAAGAGAAAACAGGAGCGAAATGTATCTAAATCAGAAAGGAAGGAGTAAAAGTATCTCTGTTGTCAGATGACATGACCCTTATATATAGCAAGTCCTAAAGATTCCACAAAAAAAAAGTTATTAGATCTAATCAAATTCAGCAAAGTGACAGAATATAAGATTGACATTAAATATCCAGTTATATTCTATACACTAGCCATGAACAATCTGAAAATGAAATTAAGAAAGCAATTCCATTTATAACAGCATCAAAAATAATGAAATACTTAAAAAGAAATTTACCAAGGAGTTGAAAGACTTGTACACTGAAAACTGCAAAACATTGCTGAAGGAAATTAAAGAAAAACTTAAATAAATGGGAGGACAGACCATATTCATGGATTAGAGGACTTAATATTGTTAAGATAGCAGTACTATCCAAAGTGACTGACAGATTGAATGTAATCCCTATCAAATTCCCAACAATCTTTTTTGCAGATATGGAAGAGTTCATCCTAATATTTATATGGAATTGCAAAAGACTCCAAATAGCAAAAACAATCTTGAAAAAGTAAAGCAGGAGTATGTTGATAATTGGAGAGGCTATGCATATGTGGGGGCCAGGGGTATATGGAATATCTCTGTACCTTACTCTCAGTTTTTCTGTGAACCTAAAACTGCTCTGTAAAAAAGTCTTGAAAAAAAGAAAAGCAAAGTTTAAGGACTCAAACTTTCTGATTGTCAAAACTTACTAAAATGTACAGTAATCAAAACAGTGTATACTGGCATATGAATAACATAGATCAATGGAACAGAGTTGAGAATTCAGAAATAAATCAATACATCTATGGTCAATTGAGTTTTGACAGAGGTGACGAGACCATTCATTGGAGAATGAATAGTCTCTTCAACTGGATACCTACATAAAAAAAGAATAAAGTTGAACCCCGATCTCACACCATACACAAAAATTAAGTCAAAATGAATCAAAAACTTAAATGTAAAAGCAAGAATTATAAAAAAAAAAAACACTTAGGAGAAAATATAGCGCAGGGAACTCTACTCAATTCTCTGTAATAACCTGTATGGGAAAAGAATCTGAAAAAGAAGAGAATATGTATATGTATAACTAAATCATTTTGCTGTACACCTGAAACTAACACAACATTGTTAATCAACTATAATATAAAATAAAAATTTAGAAACACTTAGGAGAAAATATAGGGCAAATCTTCATGGCCTTGAATTTAGCAATAAATTCTTAATATGTCAACAAAAGCATAAGCAACATCAACAACAAAAAAATACATAAATTGGACTTCATCTAAATTTAAAACTTTAATGTATTAGAAGATACTATCAAATAAGTGAATAGATAACATGCAGACTGGGAGAAAACATTTGCAAATTGCATATCTGTTAAGGGTCTAATATTCAGAATAAAAAGACAAATAACCCAATTGAAAAAATGGACAAAGGACTAAAATAGAGATTTCTCCAAAGAAAGGCCAACAAGCACATGAAAAGATACTCAGCATTATTAGTCATTAGGAAATGCAAATAAAAGCTACTCATACTCATATTCATCTGGATGTCTATAGTTTTTTAAAATGGAAAATAAGTGTTGGCGAAGATGTATTGAAATTAGAACCCTCACATAGTGCTGGTGGGAATGTAAAACAGTACCGCCACTATGGAAAATGGTTTGTAGTTCTTCAAATAGTTAAACATAGGATTACTATATGACCCACTAATTCCACTCCTCAGTGTAAGCCCAAAGAATTGAATGCAAGTACTCAAACCGGAACTTGTATGTGAATGTTCGTAGCAGCACTATTCATATTTGGCAAAAGGTGGAAACAACCCAAATGTCCATCAACTGATGAATAGATGAACAAAATGTGGTATATTCATACAGTGGAATATTATTCAGCCATAAAAGGAAATGAAGAGCTGATCTTGCTACAACGTAGATGAACCTTGAAAACATTATGCTTAATGAAAGAAGCGGTCATATAGGGCTTCCCTGGTGGCACAGTGGTTAAGAATCCACCTGCCAGTGCAGGGGACACGGGTTCGAGCCCTGGTCCAGGAAGATCCCACATGCCACGGAGCAACTAAGCCCGTGCACCACAACTACTGAGCCTGCACTCTAGAGCCCGCGAGCCACAACTACTGAGCACATGTGCCATAACTACTGAAGCCCGCATGCCTAGAGCCCGTACTCCTCAACAAGAGAAGCCCGTGCACCGCAACAAAGAGTAGCCCCCACTCGAAAGCCCGCGTGCAGCAGTGAAGACCAAACACAGCGAAAAATAAATAAATAAATTTATATATTTTTTAAAAAAGGTCATAAATTGTATCATTCCATTTATATGAAATTCCCAGAACAGATAAATCCACAGAGACAGAAAACAGATTGTTTCCAGAGACTGGTGTAGGGAGGTTTGGGGAGTGACTGTTTAATGGATACAGGGGTTTTCTTTTTGGGTGATGAAAATGTTTCGGAACTGGATAGAGGTGATGGTTGCACAATATTGTGAAGTAGTAAATGCCGCTGAATTGAACACTTTCTTTTGGTAAATTTTTTGTTTTGTTAGTTTTATCTCAATTTTTAAAAGTCGAGGGAAGAAGATTCCATAACACAAGGAGAGCAGTTTAAACTTTTTTGAGGAAGGAAGTGATAGGACCTGACTTCTAGGAAAATAATTTTGCTGGAGTGTGAAAGGTTTGTTGGAGAGGAGATACATTTCAACCACAGGTGGTGAGCAGTCTTTTATAATATTGTTTATAATCATGAAAGTGGTTCTGCGTTTGTGGAGCTGGGAGAATGGAATTAAGAGTAAGAGTGAAACTTCCCAATATATTCCTTTTCATATAATTTTGATTTTTGAAAATCGTTCATTTAAACAAATACCTGAATTTATACTTGTCCTTGTGCCAGACATTGTATGGGATAGCCTAAGATTCTAGTTGAAGAATCAGAGTAGTTCACAAAATGTTCAATGATAACAGAGGGGCAAAGATAATAATCAGAAAGCAGTTAAGAGTCAAAAGAGAGTGGATGAATGTCTTGTCTATTCCAAAATTAAAATAAAATTACGTTGGATAAGCTGAACTTTATGAAAATATTCACTATATTGCCCTTCTTTATCCACTGTGCCTCAGGTCTCTGAAAATTTTACCATAGACTAGTGTTAATCTCCAAATTTTTTACCTTCTCACCTCTTTACTTCAACCTTTTATCTGTTACCTAGGTTGATTCTAATCTCTTGCTATCACAAACAATGCTGTAGTGAATAAACACAGGCTTGTATTATTTCAAAAATGCACAGCTAGAATAAATTTCCCGAGGTGAGCTTGCTGTAATCTTGATAGAGATTCCCCAACTGCACTTCATCTAACAATTGAACCTTTTTTCCTGGCTGCAGCAAGGTAAAAAATATCTGTTTATGCTATCAAAATTTGTGATGTTTTCCAAGGACAAGTAATAAGTGCCATAAAGTATAGTTTTGATTGTGTTTTTCTTGTTATGTTTAAATTAAGCCTTTTATTCATATTTTAAAGGCCATTCGTTATGGTTGATGTCCATATTATGTCAGTCATCTCCTTTGGCTGCCTTTCTAATTGAGCTGATTGTTGTTCTCTTCTCAGTATCTAAGGGATCTTTACATATTAAGGACATTAACCCTTTGTCTCTGATATAAGTTGCAAATATTTTTTCCAAGTTTACCATTTGTTTTTTGACTTTGCTGTGTGTGTTTCCTGCCATGCCCCCCCCCCAAAAATGATTTTTATTTAGTAGAGTTTATTTGTTTTTTAATGTCATGGATCCTGGTTTGAAGTCACAGTTAGAAAGGCTTTTTACACAGGATATAAATTTGCTCATTTTCTTTGAGTACTTAGGTGGCTTTATAAGTGTATTTTATGAATATTTTATACATTGTACCTGTGGATCCATTTGGAATTTATCCTTGCTGTAAGGTACAGATCAAAGTTTGTCTTAGTCTAGATAAGTCCCCAGTTGTGCCCAACGTTATTTCCTAAAAGTCAGACTTTTTCCTGACTATTAAATAGGCTGAATAAATCCCCACATTTATGTGCATCTGTTCCTGAGCTTTCTCTTTTATTACACTGGTCTGTCTACAGGCAGCTCCAGTACAGCCCAGTTTTAAATATTGAGGTGTTATACTATGTATTAATACCTGATAAGGTTAGCCTCATGTTAATATTCTTCCTTTCCAGAGTTTTCCTGGCTGTTATAGTTGTTTTTAATTTTTTCCTTGTGAACTTTAGAATCAACTTGTTTAGTTCCACAAAACAATATATTAATATTTTAATTGAATTACATTAGATTTGTAAATTAACTTAGAGAGAATGATGTCTTTATGATGTTGAATCATACTAACCACACACATTTTGCAGCTTCTCTAAGGTTCAAATCTTCTTTTATTTTTTTCAGAAACATATTAAAGTTTCCCTCTTGTATGTCTTTCCCATTTCAAATTAAGTTTTTTCCTATATATTTTGTCTCTTTTGTGGCTACTGTAAATGAAGTCTTCTCCATCCTCAGAGTCTAATTGGTTGCTAACGAACACATGAAAACCATTCATTACCAACTTATCCTGTTGTGCATAGTGATTTTTCAATTTTTGTCCCCATTTATCTGGAAATTTTTCTTATTTACTAAAGCCTGGACTTATTTAGAGTAGCAATTAAATTCCCCACAATTTGTCTTCCAGGAGACATTCTGACATGATATATATTTTTTCCTCCGTCTTCCAATCCAGCCACACTGGTTCACTCACTTTTTCTAACCATGCCACACACTTTTATGTTAATGTGGTTTCAGTCTTCTTTCCTTGTTCCCATTCCAGCCACCTAATAGTCAAATTTAATTTTTAATATTGCCTCCATAAAGCTCAGTCATTTATTTATCTAGAAATCACAGGTCCTTTCTCTGTTTTGCTATAGCATGTTGCATAGTTCTAGTGCATACATATGTGCCTTTGTATTTTGGATGAATGCCTAGAATACCGCAAATATTGTTTAAAGTACATAGAATAGAGAAATAGATAGGTAGGTAGACAGATAGATACGAGAGAGAGGCAAATACATATGAGATGTTTCTGGACTTTAATGTTTCATAGGCTAATAACATTTCAAAGAAATATTGAGAGCAGCTATGGAGTTGTTAGATTTTATTCTTCCAAAGTAGTATATTTAAATACTCTGTAATGGTCTATATGGGAAAAGAATCTTAAAAAGAGTGGATATATGTATATATATATATAACAGATTCACTTTGCTGTACACCTGAAACTAACACAACATTGTAAATCAACTATACTCCAATAAAAATTTTAAAAATAAAAATAATTCCAAACAAAATGAAAAACAAAAAAAACACCATAGGGAATTCCCTGGTGGTCCAGTGGTTAGGCCTCTGCACTTTCACTGCTGTGGGCCCAGGTTCAATCCCTGGTCAGGGAACTAAGATCCCACAAGCTGCGCCATGCAGCCAAAATAAATAAAATTAAAAAAAAAAATAAAAACACCATAAAACTCCAGTCTTGAAAGGACCTATTACTCCCAATTAGTAAAAAGGACATGAATCTTAGACTAAAGCATAGACCTGTAAATTGGATGAACTGGGTAGGAGAATGGCTGCAGCAGAGTTTTGAATCTTCTCACTTTTCCTCCTGGAGCAATAAGAAGACAACAACATCAGCTGCAACAAAAAGTGCACACTACATTCTCAGCAAAATGGATGACACGGAAATTCCAGATTACATCAAGGTGTGGTCAAGACATCAGAGATGTGAAGGACCTACCTATGAAGCAACATTGGTGCAGTCGTAGTGTGGAAAAGAATGGGGCAGAGAGGGTCCTGGCAGTGGCTCATCTCAGACACTGACAGCAACATTTACTCTTGGAAAGCGAAGTCTTGCCCTGACGGGGAATGCCATGAGCAGGCCTGAGGTGGAACAGAGGGCAGTAGCTGGAGAAGACAGAGGGAAGAAACACAGAAAGGGCCCAGCAAGGACTGAGGTGACTAAACTCAGAGAACACCACTTTTTAAGAGAAAGAGTTATGTGGAAGGCAGATGCCAAGTTCTCATTAATAATAGCCAGGGAAGCTCAATGCTGGCAGTAGTCCTACACTTATCGGAGCCAGAGGAGGTGGAGCTACACAGTGGAACCATGCTTTTGCAGAAATAGTCCAACACTGAAGCATCAGAAGAGGGAGACTTTGAGCAGAGGAATCTGGCAATTTACCCTGGGTCCTCCCCTCACTCTATAGGAATCTTGCTAATGGCTAGTCTGGAAGCACCAGCATACTCAAACATTCGAACAGCATATGTAAGCACAGTCTCCAGACAGGAGAAAAACCCACTAAGAAAGAATGTGAAGGAAACTTACCCCCAAAAATGTTGTCACAAAGCAAGCGAAAGTTATAACTCAAAATTCCTACATGGATGGGGGGAAAAACACCTTGGCTTTGACTATTAAATTGACTGAGAACAGAACAAGAAAAAAAGAAGACTGAAATTTTATTGACGTAAAAGTGCCTGGCATAGTCAAGAAAAGTGAATGAACTGGTGAGGCTGGACTGTAAAATGGAGGAAAATAATCATATGTGGTGCCAGAAAGTCTTCTGGAAGATAAACCGTGGAGAGCTTAGTTGCTACTCTAAAAAGAGTCTGGGCTTTACTCAGTAAGCGACGAAGGACCACTTAAAGTTTTGAGGTGAGCCGATTCTAGTCAGCTCAGTGTCTTTGGAGGATATCTCTAGTTCTCTGAGTGAAAGACAAATTGTAGAAGCAAGAGAGTGGACATGAGAAGGTCAGTTAGGAAACCACTGTAAAATCTCTATTGATTTATCCATTCTTCACCTATTTGTCGAGTATTTGTGATGTACCAGGCACTGTCTCAGGGCTGTGAAGTCACACAGAGTCCCTGCCCGCAGGTAGCTTACCTTCTGACAAAGTGAGACCATTAGCACAACAAATACATAACATACCGTGCCAGGTGATTCTATACACCATGAGGAAAAAATGCAGCCAGGTCAGGCAGCCAGAGAAGACCTCGCAGGTGAGGTACCATCTGAGCTGAGGCTCGAGTGACGTGAACAAGTGAGCCATGAGTCTAACTCAGTGAGAAGTGCTGGGACTTTGGCAGAAGTTGGAAGCTAGTGCAAAACCAAACCAGCCAGGGACTCTCTGTTACTTGAGAGAGCGTTTAAACATATGCCGGTACAAACAGAGGACCAAAATGACAAACCTAGGTCCTGGGTGTGGACAGGTTAACTGTAGCAAGACACTGAGAAAGCAGAGGCTAGGAGACTGAACAACTGGGAAACCCTCAGTTACACCCAGGCAGATTTTTTTTATTACAGCACACCTGATTCACCTTTGCCTGATAAACATAAAGCTAAGGAGTTTGCTCCTGGCAGTGAGCAGTCTATTTTTTCACCACATATTAAGAATAAGCCCAATTGCAGTAAAGAGAAACACACACACACACAAACACACACCACACACAAACACACACACACACACACACAAAGAAAGGGGGATGCTTTGGCAGCCAAATGCCATAGGGGAAAAAGAGCCAGTAAGTTGTTTAGGAACGTGTTGCTACAGCCCTTCTCAGCTTAAAAGGTATTCTTAAGCAGAGATGACCCGTTTAAAAATTACCTTCTCTCATATGTTCCTCATAAAATGGTGCAGCTACTCTGGAAAATGGTTCGGCAGTTTCTTTAAAAACTAAACATATACTTATCATATGACCCTGCGATTGCCCTCTTGGGCATTTATCCCAGAAAAATAAACACTTATGCCCACACAAAAACCTATACACAGTTGTTAATAGCAGTTTTATTTGTAACAGTTAAGAAATGGAAACAACCAAAATTTCCCTCAGTAGATGAATGATTAAACAAATTATGACACATCCATATCATGCCATATTTATTGCTGGAATACTCAGCACTAAAAAGACACAGACTGTTGATGCATACAACAGCTTAAATGGGACTCAAGGGCATTATGCTGAGTGAAAAGCCCATCTCAAAAGATCAGTACTATGTGATTCCATTTATATAACATTCTGTAAGTAACAAACCTGTAGAGATGGAAAATAGATTAGTGGTTGCCAAGTGTTAGGGATGCAGGGGAAGAATGGGTGAGTATGACTATAAAGGCACCAGGGAGATTTTTGTGATGATGGAATAGCTCTATATCTTGATTGCAGTGATGATTATACAAATCTTCACGTGTAATCAAATGACATGGAACTACACAACACATTGGGAATGATGGCAAATTCCTGGTATTGATATTGTACTATAATTCTGTTAAGAAGTAACCGTTGGGGGAAACTGGATGAACGTGCATGAGACTCATCTGTTTTTGCAACTTTCTGTAAAGCTATAATTATTTCAGCATAAAAAAATTTTAAGACTTTTAAAACCCTACTGACGGTCTCTGGACCTAAGAAAAAAATATTTTCCACTTATTTCCAATCAGAGGAATTCTGATCAGAGTTGATTTTAATAAACATTAGTTTGCAAACTGGCCTCTGTACATGGAGGGCAAAGAGAGGCCAAAAACAGAGGCAGGGCACTCCAGATTGGTAGGTGGGAGTTTTTATAAGCAAGGGAACTTATACTTCACAGGCTTGTCTTGGGCATCCACAAGATGAGTAAATCTCTGCACCTACCCACCAGAATCTTAAAAAATTGTATAGAGGCCTTAACTGGGTTCAGTCACTTACACAGTCCAGAGGATCTCAGCAGCACCTTACTCTCATCCTTGGAGTAACTCCCACTGTGGGGACACGGGGTGGAGTGTGCATTGCAAGGACAGGGGAGGGGGTAAGGAGCCTCTAGATGCCCCAGTTCAGCTTGAGGGACAGTTGGCAGTCACGTCCTCTTAATCATTACCTCCTCCAACAATAAAACATAAACAATAAAACAGAATGGTGTAGAATTTTAAGTATACTCTAGGATAGCATAGATTTCAATCAGACATCATCTCTAAAATATACATCTATGGCTTCTGAAAAAGATGCAGTCTGACCATTTAACAGGCCCTGATTCAGTACAGCTCAGGTCAATTTGGCGTTTGTCTAAATTGTCTGAGCAACTGCCTCATTCTTTTTATTCTTCTAGGTCAGAAAGGATCAGCAAGGTTTGCATTCCTGATCACTGAAGCTCAGACTAGTCCTCACAGGCTGGCAGGAGCAATGTAGCTGTCTATAATGTCACTGTTAGTTGCTTCTTTTGAGTTTTCATATTTGTAGAATGATCCTTGGTGTTTACTTCTCAACTCAAGGAAGTTGTCCCACTGTCATATATATGACCCATGGTTTGGGGCTGTTTGACATTTGATTGTATTTAAAAGATATTTGACTGGACTAGTTCACTGTTGAAGCCTTATTCATGACACCCAACTCAAATACCATTGTCTCCAACAAGTTGTCCCTGATCTCCCTCCCTGCCCCACTCCCATTAGAATAGATTGGTTTTCTTCCATATGCCTACAACACATGACTCTCAGCCTGAAGGTCATTTTGCCATGGGTTATAGAATCTAATAACATCTGTGCTTCCACTGAATTTTAACTTTTTGATTACAACAGCCTAATCTCAAAGTATCTACCATAGTTCTTATCACAAAAAAAGTGGTACAGATATCTTGGTTGAATTTAATTTACACAAATTACATGATAAATTTCTCCTGATGAGAATTCAGGATCTAGGATTTGAGGGATTCTCAACTGGCAAAATTAGGAAAGAAAATAAACCTTGCATTTCTAAGCTGCAAGCAGGAAAACTGTATTTAACTAGGCAATTTAGTTACAAAACTGTAAAGCAAGCATCTCCCATGTTCTTAGGAAAAATGTAACTTGGACAAAATTTTAATGTGAATGCAGATATTCCAGACTGAGATCAGTGCATGATAAGCATTTAGCATAGTGCTGGGTACAGAGTCAGCACCCAATAAATGTTACCTACTGCCTATTTCATCAATTTTAAGAAGTACCTTTTTAAATTAATTTTTATTGGAGTATAGTTGATTTACAATGTTGTGTTAGTTTCTGCTATACAGCAAGGTGAATCAGATATAGATATAGATATATATATATATCTCCACTCTTTTTTAGATTCTATTCCCATATAGGTCACTACAGAGTATTGAATAGAGTTCCCTGTGCTATATAGTAGGTTCTTATTAGTTATCTATTTTATATATAGTAGTGTGTGTATGTCAATCCCAATCTCCCAATTTATCCCTCCCCCCTTTCCCCCTTAGTAACCATAAGTTTGTTTTCTACATCTGTGACTCTATTTCTGTTTTGTAAATAGGTTCATTTGTACCATTTTTTTTAGATTCCACATATAAGCAATATCATATGATATTTGCCTTTCTCTGTCTGACTTACTTCACTCAGTATGACAATCTCTAGGTCCATTCATGTTGCTGCAAATGGCGTTATTTCATTCTTTTTTATGGCTGAGTAATATTCCATTATATATATGTACCACATAAAATGTACCTTTTTTTCATTTTAACCTGTAGAATCAGGATGTACCCTGCAATCCACAGTATCTTACAATCTCTGTCAGCCAGAGGAAGTCTTGGTGTAGGTGTTTAAAAATCTTTCCTTGATATCATTTGGAAAGAGCAAGAAGACACCAACAGCAAAGTGTCTTAGGTTCAGTAAAATATGGATATTTTAATTGTGCATGGTTACATCCTAGACTAGTACCTGGCACCTAGTAGGTGTGAATATGTGTTGAATAATAACTAGTATGGTAACCTTCAGTTATGATGTAAATTTTAAGGTACCTTATAAATTGGAAATGTGCATATAAGACAAGAGCTCCCTTCATTTGACGATGTCTATACAGGTGAGTAGAATGTCAGCCTTGTTCTAGCTCATATTCAGACATTAACATTACCAGTTACTGCAGAAAAGTTGCAAATTAGAAAGGCATTTTGCAAAATGCCACAAAGGCATTGTGTGGTATTCTCCAAATACATGCATTGGAGGGGCAAATACCTAAGAGCCACTGGTGCTCATTGCCCTTCTCAACACAGTTGATCTTGAGCCATTTCCTACTTTCTTGGTAGAAAATGTATTCCCTGTGTTATTCATTACCAAAAGCAGTGCAGGTTACTTCACCTTAAAAGGCAATGTGAATTTCTTGGTTGCAGTAATGAAATAGACAAGACTCAAGTGAGATTTTAAACGAATCGTGATGGAATGAAGGAATAAAAGTATCAGAGGGCTTTTCCCCCCTAAACCCAGTAGGATGTATTATCCAGTTTCTTTGAGGCTTTTTTTTTTTTTGCTGTGCCGTGCATCTTGTGGGATCTTAGCTCCCCGACCAGAGATGGAACCCTGGCCACGGCAGTGAAAGAGCCAAGTCCTAACCACTGGACCACCAGGGAACTCCCTCTTTGAGGCTTTTTAGAAATGACACAGAGAATTTTCTGTTTCATGTAAGAGAATTGAGAAATCAATATATAAATATATACGCAGAAAAAAAAATCTTCCTTTGCAATTCATCTCTTCTGTTTGACTAATGTCACTAACCACCATCGCATTACCCAGGCATTTAATCTTTCTCACCCTACAAGTCTAACCAGCCACTAAATTCTGGACATTCTGCCTGTGCAATATTGCTGTCCTTCTCCCTACTTCCACAGCTACTGCCAGTTCAAATTCTGGCTTTCCTTATCTGGCCCCAGTTATAACTGCCTTCCAGATCATTTCCTCTATTCCAGTCTCTCCTATTCTGAGGCACTCCATGCTGATAGAAACCGATTACCAATGTCACACCCCAAAACCTTCAGAAGCTCCTTTTGCCACACCGATGGCTAATAGGCATCTCACATTCAATATGTCCAAAACTGTGGCCCTGATCTTCTCCTCCGAGCTCTCACTTCCCATAATCTTTCCATATCAATCAGTGGTGGACATTACAAAATCAACATGTTCAGCTGGCAGCTCCTGATTTATGCTGCAAAACTCATTGCTCCCATAGTTTTCCGTGTCATTCCAGTTAATCACGGCAAAAATCTTAAAGTCTTTTTTGACACCTCTTATTTCCCCACTTAACATCCAATCCATCAGGGAAAAAAAAAATCTGTTAGCTCTTATATCAAAATAGATATCCAGACCTGCTGCTTCTCAGTGCTTCCATTGATAACTGGCCTGAGCCACTATCGACTTTTGCTTCCATTGCTGCAGTAGCCCCTACCTCGTCTCCCACCCTCTACCCTTGGCACTCAAAAGTCTGCTATTCTCATCACAGGACAGAATGATCCTTTAAAAAACATAAATCAGATTTGTTACCCCTTTGTTCAAAACCCGGCAATAGCACTATTTCCTATAATTTCCTATAATGGTGTGCAAGGCTCCACGTGATCTGCCCTCCACCTCACCTTTCTGACTTCATCACCTGCCACTCTCCTCTTGCTCACCCCTGCAGCCGTGCTGGCCTCATTGCTGAGTTCTCCAAACAAGCCCCAGACATGCTCCCACCTTAAGGTCTTTGGATAGTTTGTTCTGTCTGCATGGGCTACTCTTTCCCCAGATATTTACCTGGCTGTTTCACTAACATCCTTCATATTTTTGTTTAAATTTCACCTTCTCAATGAATAAATATCCTCTATAGAATCAAACCCTCTCTACTGCCCAGTACTCTTGAGCCTCCTCACCATGTTCTACCTTTATTTTTTCATGGTGACACTCACCACCTTCTAACGTACTATACAGTTTTCTTATTTCTTATTTGTATTGCCTTTCTCCCTCTGCTGCAATAGAAGCTGCACAGACACAGGAATCTTTGCTGATTTTGTTCATGGATGTACACTAAGCACTTACTACTTTGCTGAACATATTATGAGTACTAAATATGAGTACTAAATATAAATGCCAACCAATTAAGAATGGACGTTCTGGACATGGTGAGAAAACATCCACACAACAAGTTCTAACCTATTTTCCCATCTTTATCACCTACTTCACTACTTTAACTTTCTACACTTCAGTGAATAGAATACCCACGTTTAGGTAGTTTTCATGAGAATAAAATACAGGAGAAAAATGTACTTCTATAAAAAGCCTTTTTAACCCTAGGTCATTTGTCCAAATTACGATGCTAAAAAGGGGGACTATTTCAGGTGTCTTTCACAGTTATTCCCAAGGTGGTTGCTTGCACAGTTCCTAAGTGAAGATGGAATAGCGCCACCTGCTGTCAGCCTGCTGATTTTGATTAAATGACTTACTTGGGCCTTTCTGTAAGCAATTTGTTCTCTTATACATCTTAACAGTTGCCTTCTTGAACTTTGTTCAGTTCTGTCTTTCATTTTATCACACAATACTTTTTATCTGGCCATATACATTTTTTCTCTTCTTATTCTTTAAAAAAGAAGTTTGTTTTGTAATTAGCACCAAAAACATTTGTCTGTTGTATAACTAAAACATAGTACAAACAAGGAAATGATTCATTCACAGAAATGTGGAAAATTTCAGATCTCATCTCTGGGAAAATTAAGGAAAGTGTTAAAGTAATAATTCTAATTTTTCTGGTATATTAGTCATTTCACATCATGGTTAAGTCATTAATAAAGAATGTTTCCTCCTAGGAAAAATACCCTTCTTGTGTCCAGATCTTCAGAAATGCAGATGTCCCTCTTTTTTCTCCATAAGTGATTATTACATTGATTGTTTATCATAGAGTCTATTAAATAAAGGCAAGATCGGGGACTTCCCTGGTGGCGCAGTGGCTAAGAATCTGCCTGCCAATGCAGGGGACACAGGTTCAAGCCCTGGTCTGGGAAGATCCCACATGCCGCGGAGCAACTAAGCCCGTGCGCCACAACTACTGAGCCCACGCTCTAGAGCCTGCGAGCCACAACTACTGAGCCCACGTGCCACAACTACTGAAGACCGCGCACCTAGAGCCCGTGCTCTGCAACCAGAGAAGCCACTGCAGTGAGAAACCTGCCTGCCACAACGAAGAGTAGCCCCCGTTCACCACAACTAGAGAAAGCCCGTGAGCAGCAATGAAGACCCAACACAGTCAAAAATAAATAAATAAAATAAATAAATTTATTAAAAAAAAAAAAAAAAGGCAAGATCGGTCTGACTCTAAATGTCATCAGTTCACCCAACAGATATTTATTGAGTGCCTACTGTGTGCCAGATTCTGTTATAGGTGAAGGTGATTCAGCAGTCCAAAACTGACAAATTCCCTATCTTCAAGGAATTTACATTTCAGTTGTTGGTTGTCCATTCGTTGCTTAGCTAGTTTGGGAAGACTGACAATGCTTGCCCTCCTGGTGGCTGATATTTAACTGAAAGGAAACAAACCATGGCCTGTTAGGTACCGGGCCGCACAGCAGGAGGTGAGTGGCTGGAGAGCAAGCGAAGCCTCATCTATATTTACAGCTGCTCCCCATCACTTGCATTACCGCCTGAGCTCCACCTCCTGTCAGATCAGCGGCTGCATTAGATTCTTACAGGAGTGCGAACCCTACTGTGAACTGCACATGCTAGGGATGTGGGTTGTGTGATCCTTATGAGAATCTAATGCCTGACGATCTGAGGTGGAGCTGAGGCGGTGATGCTAGCGCTGGGGAGTGGCTGCAAATACAGATGATCATTAGCAGAGAGGTGTGACTGTGCAGAGACCATAATAAATCAGTTGCTTGCAAACTCATATCAAACCCTATCACTGAGTGGCAAGTGACAATTAAGCTGCATCTGGTGGCAAGCTTTATAGTGGCAAGTGAGTTGATGTACTTCAATTTACAGCTGCATCTGGTGGCAGGCTTTAAGTCAGATCCTGACACTTATTTTAGTCTGAGCGTGGCCTGCCCATTATTTTATTTACCACTTCTGCCCATGCCTCTTTCCCATACTGCACACTTGTCTCAGTCACATTTTGGTAAGCCCACAAGCTAACCCTAGACAAAATGAGTAAAAAACAAATGTCACTGGAGAGCTTCTTTGAAAAGGGGGAAAGACCCAGTGATGAGACAGCAGAAGACTCTAAGACTGCCCACAAAAAGAAAGCTGCATTTAAAAGAAAATACCAAGAGTCCTACTTAAATTACGTGTTCATTGCAACAGGTGATTCACATTCTTCAAGCCCCCTTTGTATAATATGTGGCAACCGGCTATCCAACAAAGCCATGAAACCTTCAAAACTGCTTCGCCACATGGAGACCAAGCACACCGCATTAAAAGACAAGCCTCTGGAGTTTTTCAAAAGAAAAAAAAACTTGAACACGAAGAACAGAAGCAATTATTGAAGGCCACCACTTCATCAAATATGTCTGCACTGAGAGCATCTTAGTGGCTAACAGCATTGCTAAAGCTAAGAAGCACTTTACGATTGGTGAAGAGTTGATCCTGCCTGCTGCTAAGGACATTTGTCGTGAACTTTTAGGAGAGGCTGCAGTTCAGAAGGTGGCATGTGTCCCTCTTTCAGCTAGCACCATAGCTAAATGAATTGATGAAATAGAAGAGGATATAGAGGCACAATTGTGAGAGAGGATTAACGAGTCACCGTGGTACACAATCCAG
The DNA here is from genome assembly GCF_949987535.1 of Balaenoptera acutorostrata. Lineage (NCBI taxonomy): Eukaryota > Metazoa > Chordata > Mammalia > Artiodactyla > Balaenopteridae > Balaenoptera > Balaenoptera acutorostrata. The sequence continues at coordinate 114,352,511 of NC_080068.1, read as the reverse complement.
GTTAACGAGTCTACCGATGTTGACAACAAGGCGACAATGCTTGCTTTTGAGCGATATATTTTTCAGGAGGGTGTGCATGAGGATATGTTATGTGCACTTTTGTTGCCAACCAACACCACAGCTGCAGAACTATTCGAGTCTTTGAATGATTACATATCAGGAAAACTGAATCAGTCATTTTGTGTCGGTATATGCACAGACGGAGCAGCTGCCATGACTGGACAGCTTTCTGGTTTCACTACTCAGGTCAAAGAGGTTGCTTCTGAATGTGAAGTATTCTACGCACTGTGTCATCCATAGAGAAGTGCTGGCTAGCTGAAAAATGTCACCTGAACTTAACAACATTTTGCAGGATGTGATTAAAATTATCAACCACATTAAAGTACATGCCCTTAACTCACGTCTGTTCACGCAGCTCTGTGAGGAGATGGACGCAGAGCACACACGTCTTCTCTTATACACAGAAGTGAGATGGCTTTCTAAAGGTAGATCACTGACCAGAGTTTTTGAGTTACGAGAGCTGCTCCAGAGATTTCTTTTAAAAAAACAGTCACCAAAAAAAAAAAAAAAAAAAGTCACCACTGGCAGGACGTTTCAGTGACACAGAATGGGTCGCAAAACTTGCTTACTTGTGTGACATATTCAACCTGCCCAACTAACTCAATCTGTGACTTCAGGGGAGAACGACAACTGTGTTCAAGTCGACAGATAAAGTGGCTGCATTCAAAGACAAACTGGAATTATGGGGGCGACGAGTGAACATTGGGATTTTTGACATGTTTCAAACATTAGCAGAGACTTTGAAAGAAACTTGGCCAGGGCCTTCTTTCTCCCAACTGGTGCGTGACCACCTATCTCAACTTTCAGAAGAGTTTGAGCATTACTTCCCAACCACAAAAGACCCCCAAACTGGGGAGGAATGGATCGACGACCCATTTGTGAATAAGCCAGGTGAATTGACTTTGTTCGTGCTAGGATCAACTGCTTGAGATCGCAAATCATGGTGGCCTTAAAAGTACGTTTGAGACAACTTCAAATCTCCATACGTTCTGGATTAAAGTCAAGACGGAATATCCTGAGATTGCCACAAAAGCAGTGAAAAGCCTGCTTCCATTTCCAACATCCTATCTTTCTGAAGCAGGGTTTTCTGCAGTGACAGCAACCAAAACGAGATCACGGAATAGACTGGACATAGCAGCACACTTCGGGTGTCTGTGTCCCCATCACCCCCAGATGGGACCATCTAGTTGCAGGAAAACAAGCTCAGGGCTCCCACTGATTCTGTATTATGGTGAGTTTTATAATTATTTCATTATATATTACAATGTAATAATAATAGAAATAAAATGCACAATAAATGTAATGCGCTTGAATCATCCCGAAACCATCCCCCCTACCCTGGTCCGTGGAAAAATTGTCTTCCACGAAACTGGTCCCTGGTGCCAAAAAGGTTGGGGACCACTGACGTAGAGGTTGCAATTTAAAATAGAATGACCATGCAAGTCACTGTCTAACTGGGTTTGGGGTGGGGGTGTGTTTTTTGGAATGATGAAAATGTTTTAGAACTAGTTAGAGGTGGTGGTTGCACAGCATTGTGAATATTCTAACCGCCACTGAATTTTACACTTTAAAATAGTTCATTTTTTAACCTGTTGAATGAAATACCTAGTGTGCTCTCTGCCCATTATTCTTTGTCACATTGTCCCTGGTGCCCAATGTGCAGATATCACTCACGGCTGTAGCTTTAGCACTCCAGTCACTAACTTCTCTTTTTTTTCAATAGACAAGGCTTTATGTTATATTTATTTATTTTCCAGGTTGGACAAATTGGATTTAGAAGCATAACATAGTACATTTCTACCGTCTTCATCTAAAACATACCAAATATGTACAATTATTGTATTAAAAATACAAAAGGGATACAGAGTCCATCAATGTCTTTCTGAAAGACATATAGGTACAAATAGTATCAGAAGTGTGAGGAAATCACCAGCTAATTGTACATTCTACACTTGACACCACAGAGTGAACTGACATTAGCAGTTTATGTTGTACAATTACTTAATGCTTAGATAAAATTTTGCAACTTGTGGTAGTGCTCAACTGCTGTCTTTCTGTATGCACGTGAGGTCCATAGCTTATATGATAAAACTGGTAAATAATGCATATTACCTTTAAATTTACAAATGCATAATTGACAATGTAATATATAAGCAAGTAACAAATGCCATGATACAGAAGAGAATTATTAAATAAAGCACTGACATTGTTTGATACAATGAAGAAAAAACACTGAATCAACTTTTAAACTTGACTTTTAAAATTTGAAGCTATTTACATTTATCTATTGATCAATATGATCAGCTGAATTTAATGGGAAAAAAATCCAAGACCAGCAGTTCCTCACATTTGAGAACTACTCAGATTAGCAGCCTTCAATTTCTGAAGTCTGTACAAAAACGTCCTTTCAGTCATTAAAGGGGTAACTATCTGTGACCAGATAGTTGCCACACAGAGGCCTTTTCTATCCCCATTGTCCATTAAGCCACTTACAGGTTAGTCTTTGTTGACTGACCCTCATTGCAAAGGCCGGCATCTCTAACCAGGTTTTTGATCTTTTGATACCAGTCACCATCTTGGGTAAAGAAGATGGGGATACTTCCTCAGCAATCCTCAAAAGGAGTTTAAGCCTTTTAGGTTTTTGCAGAGCCGATCTGCCATAGCATCCCCAGATGGCAACGTCCTGGGCTCTGTTGTGAGAGAGAAATAAACTGTCCTGTTTAGTTTTTCTTTTCCAATTAGAGCAGCATCTAATTCTAACTAATACAATTTGGAATTGGAACTGGAGATTTAACCCAGCTCTTTATAGACAAGGAAACTGAGAATCAGAGAGATCCAATAATACAGTCTACATAATTTTGTGTCCATAGCGATACCTCAATAAATATTTGTTGATCTCCTGAGTTTTAACCTGTGTGCTAGCCATCCATAATACTTCTCAATTTAGGTTTTCTAGGAAAGAAAGCACTAGAAGGAGGTGGTTACTTCTATTACGGCTGAAGCCAGTCTCTCCATAAATCTTTCCCTTTGTTGCTCCCCTTCTAGCCTTAGGGAGTAAAAGAAGTCCCAGAAATAGTGCCAGAGGATCAATAACCAATGTAAAGATTTAAAAAATAACTTGACAAGGCACATTAATCATAATATAGCTACCATTTATTAAACATGTCTTATTCCCAGGCTCTGTGCTAAGAGTTTCACTAAGATTTTCTCATATAATCCTCACAACATACCTATGAAGTATTATTGTTATCCTCATTTTTCACAGAAGGAAACTGAAGCTTCAAGAAATGGATTGACTTTCCCAAGTGATCACAATTAGTAAATGGCACATTACCCAGAACATATTAACCCAAGGTTGATTGGCACCAAACACTATGGTCTTAAGTATTGTCTTAAACAAACATGAAAGCAGATGTTGACTGGTCACCACTTGTATATGCCGTCGGATTGAAGCCTTTTTCTTTATATCCACCTCTTTCCTGCTTACTAATAGGAAGCTCAGCTTGAGCATGTTACACTCTCTATAAATAATTTTCCTTCTGCTACATAATGAATTTCCTTCTGTCATATATGTACTCTTTGTGCATAGTGTAAGGTGTACATTGTAGAAGATAGTGAAATTCTCCATTTATAAATACAGGAGTGGCTATAGCATCTAATTAGAAATCTTGATTCAATTTGCGTATTTGTAGAAATGAGGAATGCATTATCTTATATCCATATTCCTACAGCTTTAATTTCTATTTGTGGAAGAGACTTTTTTTAGGAAAATAAAGCTTTCTCTCAAACAAAGATTACTTGCTCCTCTCTGTGCCCCATCATGCTTGGTTCAGCTTCCTATTACACTCCTTCCCTCATTAGTTTGACTTGTCTACTCATATGACTATTTCCTCCATTAGACTGACAGCAACATGACAACATGGACATGTCTTTTGCTGTTTTGAATACTTAATACTCGAGTTAGTTCTTGGCACATAGTAGGTAGATAAATATATATTGAATGAATGAATGAATGATCTAACAAAAGAAAATGACATATTACTGTACAAGTCTCTGGATAAAGTCACCTAATGATAAGTTTTAAAATAAAGAATTTAGGGTAGTTTTATTATTTTATAATATTGAGTCTAAAATTAATTTAACATATAAGCAAGGAATTGCAAAACAAAAAAATTCTCTAAAGTCTTTTTGCCATAACTATGCTAGACGTTTCAACTATGTATTTTGAATTAAGTTTACAAGACATGTTTGTAAAGAGGCACCATTTTTTTTCTTTAGATTTTAAGGGGTTTGATGGTTGTGAATTTTCTTTTCATGATATTCAGATATTCTCCCACATAAAATCCAAATGAAAATTTCAGTGAGCAAATAAATCATCTCTTTTACTGCTGTAAATTATAATCCTTTCTAACCTTGCAAAAATGCCAGGTGTTGAATGATTTTGATCAAAACTAAAAGTGTTAACTAAAGTGGCTACCAATTTCCTCCTACAGATGGGCATGTTTAACTTATGAACACACAATATGAACATGAGTATATATCCTTTCTCCTATTCAGCTCAACAGTTATTCATATGATTCCTCGTATATTTTCAGAATGCTAGTCTGCAAGTTATTCTTCCAGGAATAGAATCTCTGAAATTAAATAGAAAGGGCTTTAAAACTGTGAGTGTAGTAATAAGCTATTCAGAGCAATAATACCATTGAGATGATTAACTATTTTATAGCTCCTAGTCTTTAATAATAAAATACGATTTTAAAAGAAATCTTTCTTTCTCCCCAGTTGAGTTCTGAAATTTTTTTTCCACCTGCCTCTCTCTAGAATAGTATATCTATAACCCTATCATTGAAAGAAAAGACTGAGTCCTGGTTCAAGATGGCGGAGTAGAAGGATGTGCGCTCACACCCTCTTGTGAGAGCACTGGAATCACAACTAACTGCTGAACAATCATCGGCAGGAAGACACTGGAACTCACCAAAAAACATACCCCACATCCAAAGACCAAGGAGAGGCCACAATGAGATGGTAGGAGGGGTGCAATCACAATAAAATCAAATCCCATAACTGCTGGGTGGGTGACTCACAAACTGAAGAACAATTATACCACGGAAGTCCACCCACTGGAGTGAAAGTTCTGAGCCCCACGTCAGGCTTCCCAACCTCGGAATCTGGCAATGGGAGGAGGAATTCCCAGAGAATCAGACTTTGAAGGCTAAAGGGATTTGATTGCAGGACTTTGACAGGACTGGGGGAATCAGAGACTCCACTCTTGAGGGCACATACAAAGTAGTGTGAGCCTCGGGAACCAGGAGGAAGGAGCAGTGACCCCAGGGGAGACTGAACCAGACCTACCTGCTAGTGTTGGAGGGTCTCCTGCAGAGGTGGGGGTGGCTGTGGCTCACCGTGGGGACAAGGACACTGGCAGCAGAAGTTCTGGGAAGTACTTCTTGGCATGAGCCCTCCTTGAGTCCGCCATTAGCCCCATCAAAGAGCCTGTAGCCGCCAGTGCTGGGTCACCTCAGGCCAAACAACCAACAGGGAGGGAACTCAGCCCCACCCATCAGCAGACAAGCAGATTAAAGTTTTACTGAGCTCTTCCCACCAGAGCAACAGCCAGCTCTACCCATCACCAGTCCCTCCCATCAGGAAGCTTGCACAAGCCTCTTAGATAGCCTCATCCACCAGAGGGCAGACAGCAGAAGCAAGAAAAACCACAATCCTGCAGCTTGTGGAACAAAAACTACGTTCACAGATAGACAAAATGAAGAGGCAAAGGACTATGTACCAGATGAAGGAACAATATAAAACCCCAGAAAAACAATTAAATGAAGAGGACATAGGCAACCTTACAGAAAAAGAATTCAGAATAATGATAGTGAAGATGATCCAGGACTTCGGAAAAAGAATGGAGGCAAAGATTGAGAAGATGCAAGAAATGTTTAACAAAGACCTAGAAGAATTAAAAAACAAACACCTAGAAGAATTAAAGAACAAACAAACAGAAATGAGCAATACAATAACTGAAATGAAAAATACACTAGAAAGAATCAATAGCAGAATAACTGAGGCAGAAGAACGGAAAAGTGACCTGGAAGACAGAATGGTGGAATTCACTGCTGTGGAACAGAATAAAGAAAAAAGAATGAAAAGAAATGAAGACAGCATAAGAGACCTCTGGGAAAACATTAAACACACCAATATTCACATTATAGGGGTCCCAAAAGGAGAAGAGAGAGAGAAAGGACCCAAGAAAATATTTGAAGAGATTATAGTCGAAAACTTCCCTAACATGGGAAAGGGAATAGCCACCCAAGTCCAGGAAGCGCAGAGAGTCCCAGGCAGGATAAACCCAAGGAGAAGCACACCAAGACACAGAGTAATCAAATTGACAAAAATCAAAGACAAAAAAAAATTATTAAAGGCAACAAGGGAAAAATGACAAATAACATACAGGGGAACTCCCATAAGGTTAACAGCTGATTTCTCAGCAGAAACTCTACAAGCCAGAAGGGAGTGCCATGATATATTTAAACTGATGAAAGGGAAGAAGCTACAACCAAGATTACTCTACCCAGCAAGGATCTCATTCAGATTCAACAGAGAAATCAAAAGCTTTACAGACAAGCAAAAGCTAAGAGAATTCAGCACCATGAAACCAGCTCTACAACAAATGCTAAAGGAACTTCTCTAAGTGGGAAACACAATAGAAGAAAAGGACGTACAAAAACAAACCCAAAACAATTATGAAAATGGTACTAGGAACATACATATAGATAATTACTTTAATGTGACTGGATTAAATGCTCCAATGAAAAGACACAGGCTCCCTGAATGGGTACAATATATATGCTGTCTACAAGAGACCAACTTTAAACCTAGGGATACATACAGACTGAAAGTGAGGGGATGGAAAAAGATATTCCATGCAAATGGAAATCAAAAGAAAGCTAGAGTAACAATACTCATATCAGATAATATAGACTTTAAAATAAAGAATGTTACAAGAGGGCTTCCCTGGTGGCGCAGTGGTTGAGAGTCTGCCTGCCAATGCAGGGGACACGGGTTCGAGCCCTGGTCTGGGAAGATCCCACATGCCGCGGAGTGACTAGGCCCATGAGCCACAACTACTGAGCCTGCGCGTCTGGAGCCTGTGCCCAGCAACAAGAGAGGCCGCGATAGTGAGAGGCCCGCGCACCGCGATGAAGAGTGGCCCCCGCTTGCCGCAACTAGAGAAAGCCCTCACACAGAAACGAAGACCCAACATAGCCATAAATAAATAAATAAGATTAAAAAAAAAAAAAGAATGTTACAAGAGACAAGGAAGGTCATTACATAATGATCAAGGGATCAATCCAAGAACAACATATAACAATTATAAATACATATACACCCAACATAGAAGCACCTCAATACATAAGGCAAATGCTAACAGCTATCAAAGAGGAAATCGACAGTAACACAATAATAGGGGGGGACTTTAACACCTCACTTACACCAATGGACAGATCATCCAGACAGAAAATTAATAAGGAAACACAAGCTTTAAATGACACAATAGATCAGATAGATTTAATTAATATTTTTAGGACATTCCATCCGAAAGCAACAGATTACACTTTCTTCTCAAGTGTACACAGAATGTTCTCCAGGATAGATCACATCTTGTGTCACAAATCAAGCCTCAGTAAATTTAAGAAAATTAAAATCATATGAAGCATCTTTTCTGACCACAACGCTATGAGATTAGAAATCAATTACAGGGAAAAAAACTGTAAAAATCACAAACACATGGAGACTAAACAATACGTTACTAAATAACCAACAGATCACTGAAGAAATCAAAGGGAAATCAGAAAATACCAAGAGAAAAATGACAACCAAAACATGATGATCCAAAACCTCTGGGATGCAGCAAAAGCAGTTCTAAGAGGGAAGTTTATAGCAATAAACTCCTACCTCAAGAAACAAGAAAAAACTCAAACAATCTAATCTTACACCTAAAGGAACTAGAGAAAGAAGAACAAACAAAACCCAAAGTTAGTAGAAAGAAAGAAATCTTAAAGATCAGAGCAGAAATAAATGAAATAGGAACAAAGAAAACAATAGCAAAGATCAATAAAACTAAAAGCTGGTTCTTTGAGAAGATAAACAAAATTGATAAAACTTTAGCCAGACTCATCAAGAAAAAGAGGGAGAGGACTCAAATCAATAAAAGTAGAAATGAAAAAAGAGAACTTGCAATGGACACTGCAGAAATGCAAAGCATCATAAGAGGCTACTACAAGCAACTCTATGCCAATAAAATGGACAACCTGGAAGAAATGGACAAATTCTTAGAAAGGTATAACCTTTCCAGACTGAACCAGGAAGAAAGAGAAAATATGAACAGACCAATCACAAGTAATGAAATTGAAACTGTGATTAAAAATCTTCCAACAAACAAAAGTCCAGGACCAGATGGCTTCACAGGTGAATTCTATCAAACATTTAGAGAAGAGCTAACACCCATCCTTCTCAAACTCTTCCAAAAAAATGGCAGAGGAAGGAACACTCCCAAACTCATTCTATGAGGCCACCATCACCCTGATACCAAAACCAGCCAAAGATACTACAAAAAAAAGAAAATTACAGACCAATATCAATAAAGGCCATATACGACAAACCCACAGCAAACATCATTCTCAATGGTGAAAAACTGAAAGTATTTCCTCTAAGATCAGGAACAAGACAAAGATGTCCACTCTCACCACTATTGTTCAACATAGTTTAGGAAGTCCTAGTAATCAGAGAAGAAAAAGAAATAAAAGGAATCCAAATTGGAAAAGAAGAAGTAAAACTGTCACTGTTTGCAGATGACATGATACTATACATAGAGAATCCTAAAGATGCCACCAGAAAACTACTAGAGCTAATCAGTGAATTTGGTAATGTTACAGGATACAAAATTAATACACAGAAATCTTTTGCATTCCGATACACCAACAATGAAAGATCAGAAAGAGACAACAACCCAATTCACCATTGCAACAAAAAGAATAAGATAACCTAGGAATAAACTTACCTAAGAAGGTAAAAGACCTGTACTCAGAAAACCATCAGAGGGCTTCCCTGGTGGCGCAGTGGTTAAGAATCTGCCTACCAATGCATGGGACACGGGTTCGAGCCCTGGTCCAGGAAGATCCCACATGCCACGGAGCAATTAAGCCCGTGTGCCACAACTCCTGAGCCTGCGCTGTAGAGCCCATGAGCCACAACTACTGAGCCCATGTGCTACAACTACTGAAGCCCGCGCTCCTAGAGCCTGTGCTCCACAAAAAGAGAAGCCACCGCAGTGAGAAGCCTACGCACCACAATGAAGAGTAGCCCCCGCTCACTGCAACTAGAGAAAGCCCGCGTACAGCAACGAAGACTCAATGCAGCCAAAAATAAATAAATAAAATAAAATAAATAAATTTAATTTAGAAAAAGGCGCCATCCCTGCAGGTCCAAAAAAAAGAAAAAAGAAAACCATAAGACACGGATGAAAGAAATTATAGGTGACTCACACGGGACTTCCCTGCTGGTGCAGTGGTTAAGAATCTGCCTGCCAATGCATGGGACACAGGTTCGAGCCCTGGTCCAGGAATATCCCACATGCTGCAGAGCAACTAAGCCCATGCACCACAACTACTGAGCCTGTGCTCTAGAGCCTGCAAGCCACAACTACTGAGCCCGTGTGCTACAACTACTGAAGCCCATGCTCCTAGAGCCCATGCTCCACAAAAAGAGAAGCCACCGCAGTGAGAAGCCCGCGCACCGCAACGAAGAGCAGCCCCCACTCGCCACAATTAGAGAAGAGCCCACGCACAGCAACAAAGATCCAACACAGCCATTAATAAGTAAGTAAGTAAATAAAACATTTTTAAAAAATGACACAAACAGATGGAGAGATATACCATGTTCTTGGATTGGAAGAATCAATATTGTGAAAATGACTATACTATCCAAAGCAATCTACAGATTCAATGCAATCCCTATCAAGTTACCAATGGCATTTGTTACTGAAGTAGAACAAAAAATCTTAAAATTTGTATGGGGACACAAAAGACCCCGAATAGCCAAAGCAATCTTGAGCAGAAAAAATGGAGTTGGAGGAATCAGACTCCCTGACTTCAGACTGTACTACAAAGCTACAGTAATCAAGACAGTATGGTACTGGCACAAAAACAGAAATATATATCAATGGAACAGGATAGAAAACCCAGAAATAAACCCACGCAACTATGGTCAACTAATCTATGACAAAGGAGGCAAAGATATACAATGGAGAAAAGACAGTCTCTTCAATAAGTGGTGCTCAGAAAACTGGACAGCTACATGTAAAAGAATGAAATTAGAACACTCCCTAACACCATACACAAAAATAAACTCAAAGTGGATTAAAAACCTAAATGTTAAGACCGGACACTATAAAGCTCTTAGAGGAAAACATAGGAAGAACACTCTTTGACATAAATCACAGCAAGGTCTTTTTTGACCCACCTCCTAGAGTAATGGATAAAAAACAAAAATAAACAAATGGGACCTAATGAAACTTAAAAGTTTTTGCACAGCAAAGGAAATATAAACAAGACAAAAAGACAACCCTCAGAATGTGAGAAAATATTGGCAAACAAATCAACAAAGGATTAATCTCCAAATTATATAAACAGCTCATGCAGCTCAATATTAAAAAAATAAACAACCCAATCAAAAAATGGGCAGGAGACCTAAATAGACATTTCTCCAAAGAAGACATACAGATGGCCAAGAAGCACATGAAAAGCTGCTCAATATCACTAATTATTAGAGAAATGCAAATCAAAACTACAATGAGGTATCACCTCACACTGGTTAGAATGGACATCAGAAAATCTACAGACAACAATTGCTGGAGAGGGTGTGGAGAAAAGGGAACCCTCTTGCACTGTTGGTGGGAATGTAAATTGATACAGCCACTATGGAGAACAGTATGGAGGTTCTGTTCAACTAAAAATAGAATTACCATATGACCCAGCAATCCCACTACTGGGCATATACCCAGAGAAAACCATAGTTCAAAAAGACACATGCACCCCAATGTTCATTGCAGCACTATTTACAATAGCCAGGTCATGGAACAACCCAAATGTCCATCAACAGATGAATGGATAAAGAATATGTGGTACATATATACAATGGAATATTACTCAACCATAAAAAGGAATGAAATTGGGTCTTTTGTAGAGACATGGTTGAACCTAGAGACTGTCATACAGAGTGAAGTAAGTCAGAAGAGAAAAACAAATATTGTATATTAACGCATATATGTGGAATCTAGAAAACTGGTACAGATGAACCAGTTTTCAAGGCAGAAATAGAGACACAGATGTAGAGAACAAACGTATGGAGACCAAGGGGGGAAAGTGGCGGTGGTGGGATGAATTGGAAGATTGGGATTGACATATATACACTAATATGTATAAAATGGATAACTAATAAGAACCTGCTGTATAAAAAAAATAATGAAATGAAATTCAAGAAAAAAGAAAAGTCTAGGGCATGACACAGAATAACTTGAAAAACGAAAAAGACACTTCTTCCTTTCATAAGCATATTTCTCTCATCTAAACATCTCTGAACTGATTTACAAGATCGTGAGACTTCTACATGTATAGTGATTACTTATATGTTTATTTTTTTTCCATCATATTTTTCCTGATTTCTACTCACCCTGCTCTTACTTTACCTTTTTTGCCTTTTTCTTGTCTTGTAGTAGACCAAATCCTGATACTTCTTCATCTTTGCTTCTGGAATACTCTATAGTCATGTCATCTAACAAATATAATGTGAGCCACATATGTAAGTCTAAAGTTAAAAAAGTTAAAATTAATTAGTACCTATATATTATTTCACAGTGTATCCAAAGTGTTATCGATTCAATGTGTGATCCATAACCATTTTACTTTGTTTTATTGTATTAAGACCTGAAATCTGGTGTGTATTTTACTCTTACAGGACATCTCAATCTGAACCAGCCACCTTTCAATGCTTAATAGCTCCATGTGACTAGTGCCTGCCATATTAGACAATGTAAGTCTAAAATTTATTCTCCTTTGTCAGCCTTAGGAAAACTAGGGTAATTTAAAAATACCCATTTGGAAATGGAACAAAAAAAGAACAATAATTAACTGTCAATAAACATTACAGTTTTCCTAAGCTTGGGTTATCCAGGAGTTATTCCTCAAGCAAGATTAAAGTGTTCATAACGTGCCAATTATTGCGCATTAAATCAGCAAAATTGTTATGTGCTCCTAAAATCAGGAGCTCTAAATCACTACAGAGAGTAGTGAATGTATTCATTAGAAGATAGGATCTAAGGGCTTCCCTGGTGGCGCAGTGGTTGAGAGTCTGCCTGCCAATGCAGGGGACACGGGTTCGAGCCCTGGTCTGGGAAGATCCCATGTGCCGCGGAGCAACTAGGCCTGTGAGCCACAATTACTGAGCCTGCTCGTCTGGAGCCTGTGCTCCACAACAAGAGAGGCCGCGATAGTGAGAGGCGCACGCACCGCGATGAGGAGTGGCCCCCGCTCGCCACAACTAGAGAAAGCCCTCGCACAGAAACGAAGACCCAACACAGCCAAAAATAAATAAATAAATAAATAAGAAGATAAGATCTAAGAATTTTTCCCCTGTTTTTAAAATTAGCAATCCAAAGTCTTTCAGTTCATTATGGATAAAAATGTGACACTGGCATAAATTGAAGAAAACACGATATCATTTAATAATTTTGACATCATCAGTTTTCCAGTGAACATGATAAATCCCCCCAGTGACAGGATTATTCTTCACTCCGTGAATGCAGAGTGAATAAAGGACACAGACTAACTTATCATGCTCTGGATGGCCTCTACCTACTGCCAAACCATTGCATGTGCATGCCTTGATCACATGCAAACTTCTGTAAAACACTCAACTCGTGGCTGGGGAGATTATAGTTCTACTGCCAAAGTTCTAATTGAACTAATTTCAATGTAAATATTGGACCTATCTTATCCCAGCGTTTTGGCTAGCTTCACAAAGAGAAAAAATAAACTCTTGAAATAATTCAGTTCAGTGTTGAAAGAACTTATTTCAAACTGTCAGCACAATTGTTCAAAATGTTCCACACATAAATCAGTTTAAATGAGCCTGGTTAAAATGACCAAAACTGTGCCTCAATTCCCAGCAACTTGAAACACATAGATTTTTTCTCTTTCCTTTTAGAAGCTATACTCCTAGTGGAGAAAAATTATTTATACCATTTCTTATCAGGTAAGATAGATTTAATCTAAGTATAAATAATTTAAAACTTTAAATAATTCTCTCACAATTCATTTTGATTTCTTTTTCTTCTTTTTTTGGCTTCTGTGTGACATGTATATATATATATATATATATATATGTTTCAGGTGCACAACATTGTAATTCAACACCTATATATACTACAAAATGATTACCCCCACAAGCCTAGTTATCATCCTTCACCATACAGTTGACCCCTTCACCCATTTCACCCACCCACCCACAACCCTCTTGCCTCTGGTAACCATTTGTGTGTTCTCTGTATTTATGAGTTTGTTTTTGTTTTATTTTGTTTCTTCTTTTGGTTTTTTTTGTATAGTCCATATATGAGTGAAATCATATAGTATTTGTCTTTCTGCATCTGACTTATTTCACCTAGCATAATATCTTTAAGGTCTATCCATGTTATCATAAATGGCAGGATTTCATTTTTATGGCTGAATAATATTCCATTTTATGTATATATATACACCACGTCTTCTTTATCCATTCTTCCATCAATGGACACTTAGGTTGCTACCAGATTTGGGCTATTGTAAATAATGCTGCAGTGAACATAAAGGCACATATATCTTTTTGAATTAGTGTTTTCATGTTCTTCAGTTAAATACCCAGAAGTAGAATAGCTTGGTCATATGGTAGTTCTATTTTTAATTTTCTGAGGCATCTCCATATTGTTTTCTATAGTGGCTTCACCAATTTATATTCCCACCAGCAGTGTATGAGTGTTCACTTTTCTCTGAATTCTCTCCAACATTTGTCGTTTCTTGTCCTTTCCATAACTGCCATTCTAACAGGTGTGAGGTTGATATCTCATTGTAGTTTTGACTTGCATTTCCCTAATAATTAGACATCGAGCATCTGAGATGTTGAGCATCTTTTCATGTGTCTGTTGACCATCTGTATGTCTTCTTTGACAAAATGTCTATTCATAGTCTCTGTCCATTTTTTAATCAGAATGTTTCTTTGTTGTTGAGTTGTATGAGTTCTTTATATATTTTGAATATTAACCCCTTATCACATATATGATTTGCAATTATCTTCTCCCTTTCAGAAGGTTACCTTTTCATTTAGATGATGGTTTCCTTCACTGTGCAGAACTTTTTTAGTTTTAGTTTGATGTAGCCCCATTCTCATTTTCTTATTTTTACTTTTTTCCCCTTTCCTTTGGAGTCAGATTCAAAAAAAAAAAAAAAAAAAAACTCTAATTCCCATGTCAGTGAAGTGACTACCGATATTTTCTTCAAGGACTGTTATGATCTCAAGTCTTACATTTAAGTCTTAAATTCATTTTGAGTTAGTTTTTTTGTATAGTGTAAGATAGTGATCTAATTTCATTCTTTTTCATGTGGCTGTCCAGTTTTCCTAACACCATTTATTGAAAACACTGTTCTTCTCCATTATAGATTCTTTACTCCTTTGCCATAAATTAGTTGTTCTTATATGTGTGGGTTTATTTCTGGGCTTTCAGTTTTGTTTCATTGATCTGTGTAACTGTTTATGTGCCAGAATATGTTGTTTTGATTACTATACCTTTATAGTAATCAGGGAGTTTGATACCTCCAGCTTTGTTCTTTCTCAAGATTGTTTTGGCTATTCAGGATCTTTTGTGGTTTCATACAAATATTAGAATTATTCACTCTAGTTCTGTGAAATGTGCCATTGGAATTTTGAAAAGGATTGCACTGAATTTGTAGGTTGCTTTGGGTAGTATGGACATTTTAACAATACTGAGTCTCCCAATCCACGACCAGGAAATTTCTTTCTATTTATTTGTGTCTTCTTCAATTTCTTTCATTAGTGTCTTATAGTTTTCAGAGTACAGGTCTTTCACCTCCTTGGTTAAATTTATTCCTAGGTATTTTATTCTTTTTGATGCAATTGTAAATGGGACTTTTAAAAATTTCTCTTTCTGATAGTTTGTTATTCCTGTATAGAAATGCCACAGATTTCTGTATACTTATTTTGTATCTTGTGACTTTACAGGATTCATTTATTAGTTCTTACAGCTTTTTGTTGAAGTCTTTAGGGTTTCTAGATATAGTATGATATCATCTGCAAATAGTGACAGTTTTACTTCTTCCTGATTTGGACGCCCTTTATTTCTTTCTTTTTTTTTTTTTTTAGAAGTCCAGTTACCTTGGAGTTTATTTAAGCTAAGAGAAAAAGGTCATAATGTTTTCATGCAATACATACTTCGTTCTTTAAGTAACAATTCTGAGAAATAACAGAAAGAATTAAAGAATGCTGTATTTGTGATCCATACAAAACACCAACATTTTGGGTTACACATAATTTAAAGAAATGTCCCAAACACTTTTCAAAATACTGTAGTAGCCAATACATAGAGGCATGCCTTAGGTGGCCATAGGAATGCAGTTTAGAAAATAAAGAAAAAAAATCACACTGTAGCTACTCAATTTCTTCAAAATCACTGAGCAAGAAAAGCAACAATGAACTTCCATACTGATTTTACATAACTTCTATACAGTACCTTGACTTAAATCCAAGAGCAAAAGTTAAGACTCTCCTCCTCTATTTTTGGTAAACAACTGCATGGTAAACTTAGATGACTTTTCCCCTGGATTTTACCTGGGAGTGGCCTTTTAAATTTTTTATTTAAAGGAGGGCAGGTTTGGCACTTTTATACTGATGTCACCAATGTTAATATTTCTTGGGATCTCAGGAAGATTCATATTCTTTACAGCTGATACAGCACGGGCTGGAGCTCCCACTAAGCCAGCCTCAGATTTCTCCAGTTTATTTTGTGCATCAATTTGTGTAACAATCTCATTCATGTTGGTCTCCAATACCATTCCCCCCATCACCATTTCTGCAAGAATATTGGGAACCTTGTCTACATGGAAAATTAAATCCAGTTCACAGATGTTTTCAAAACACTTGTCTAATGTTTTCACAAATACTTGAATTAGATCTAAAATGCCAAGTTCACTTTCTGAAGAATCCACACAGAAGACAAAATATAATGTTGCATAATGTCTATAAATCAGTTTGTTGTCAGATTCTCCAATTAATAATCCTCCTTCTAGGAAATTACAAACATTTTCATCTCTCTTAGATACCAAATGGAATGTCTCCCTGATGATTTGCCATTGTGTATCTTCACTGTAGGGCTGGTAGAACTTGGAGAACCGTGGCTTCCCGTGGTTGTTAAAGATTAGGATCGCCTTGATCATGGCTGAGCCGGTCCAACCGGGTGGGAGCTGGGGGCCAGGGCGGGAGCCCTTTATTTCTTTTTCTTGCCTAATTGCTCTGGCTAGGACTTCCAATACTATGTTAAATAAAAGTGGCAAGAGTGGGCATCCTGTCTTGTTCCTTATCTTAGAGGGAAAGCTTTGAGCTTTTCACCATTGATCATGATGTTAGCCGTGGGTTTGTCATATATGACTTCATTATGCTGAGGTACTTTCCCTTTAAACCCATTTTGTTGAGAGTTTTTTGATAAATGGATATTGAATTTTGTCAAATGCCTTTTCTGCATCTATTGAGATGATCATATGATTTTCATACTTTATTTTGTTAAAGTGATGTATCACACTGACTGATTTACAGATATTGAACCATCCTTGCATCCCTGGAATAAATCCCCCTTAATTATGGTGTATGATTCTCTTACTATATTGTTAGTTTTGGTTTACTAATGTTTTGTTGGGGATTTTTGCATCTATGTTCATCAGAGATGTTGGTCTGTAATTTTCTTTTTTTGTGTTGTCATTGCCTGGTTTTGATATCAGGGTAATGGTGGCTTCATAAAATGAGTTAGGAAGTGTCCTCTCCTCTTCAATTTTTTGTAAGTTTGAGAAGGACAGGTATTAACTCTTCTTCAAATGTTTGGTAGAATTCCCCTGTGAAGCCTTCCTGTCCTGGACTTTGTTTGTTGGGAGATTTTTGATCACTGTTTCAATCTCCTTACTAGTAATCAGTCTATTCAAATTTTCTATTTCTTCATGAGTCACTCTTGCAAGAGTGTATGTTTCTAAGAATTTATCCATTTCTTCTAGGTTGTCCAATTTGTTGGTGTATAATTGTTCATAGTAGTCTCTTATGATCCTTTGTATTTCTGTGGTGTCAGTTTTAACTTCTACCCTTTCACCTCTAATTTTATTTGAGTCCTGCCTTTTTTTCTTGGTTAGTTTAAAGATTGGTCAATTTTGTTGGCCTTTTCAAAGAACCAGCTCTTAGTTTCCTTTTAATTTATTTGCTCTGATCTTTATTATTTTCTTCTTTATACTAATTCTGGGCTTTGTTCTTTTTCTGTATTTTGGGGATATAGGTAAATTGTTTATTTGGGATTTTTCTTGTTCCTGGAGGTAGGCTCTATTGCTATGAACATCTCTCTTAGAGTGAAACAGAAACAGACTCACAGACATAGAGAATGGACTTGTGACTGCCAAGGAGGAGGGGGGATGGGGGAGGGTTGAAATGGTAGCTTGGGACTAGCAGATGCAAACTATTATATATAGAATGGATAAACAACAAGGTCCTGTTGTATAGCACAGGGAACTAAATATATTCAATATCCTGTAATAAACCATAATGAAAAAGAATATATGTACATGTATATATGTGTATAATTGAATCACTTTGCTGTACACCAGAAACTAACACAACATTGTAAATCAACTATACTTTAATATAAATAAATATTTTTTTAAAAATTTAAAATAACTGTTCGCACTGCATCCCATAGACTTCATGTTATATATCTGTTTTCCTTTGCCTCTAGGTATTTTTTTATTTCTCCTTTGATTTCTTTGATGACTCTTTGGTTTTTCAGTAGTATGTTTTTTAATCTCCCTGTTATGTTTTTTCCCATTTTTTTCTTGTGATTGATTTCTAGTTTCATACTTTTGTGGTTGGAGAAGATGTCTGACATGATTTCAGTCTTCTTGAATATATTGATCCTTGTTTTGTGACCTAACATGTGATCTATCCTGGAAAACGTTCCATGTGCACTTGAGAAGAATGTGTATTTTGCTGCTTTTGGATAGAATGTTCTGTAGATATCTGTTGAGCAATTGGGTCTGTTGTGTCATTTATGTCTGATGTTTCCCTGTTGATTTTCTATCTTGATGATCTGTCCATTGATGTAAGTTGGATGTTAAAGTCCCCTACTTTAACAAGAAATTGCTTTCAATTTCTTCCTTTAAGTCTGTTAATATTTGCTTTATATCTCTTGGTGCTCCTCTGCTGGTGCATATACATTTATAAATGTATATCTTTTTGCTGGATTGACACTTTTATCATTATGTAATGCTCTTCTTTGTCTTTTATTATAGTCTTTGTTTTTGATTCTATTTTGTCTGATATGAGTATAGTTACTCCAGCTTTCTTTTCATTTCCATGTGCATGGAATATATTTTTTCCATCCCTTCACTTTCAGTCTGTATGTGCCCTTTCTTCTGAAGTATCTTATTAACAGCATATAGATTAGTCTTTTTAAAATCCATTCAGCCACTATATGTCTTTTGAATTTAGTCCATTAACATTTAAAGTAATTATTGATAGATATGTAGTTATTGCCATTTTGTTAATTGTTTTCTGGCTGTTTTTTGTAATTCCTCTCTATTTCTTCTCCTCTCTCTCTTCCCTTGTGTTTTGGTGGTTTTCTTTACTGTTATGTTTAGACTGCATTCTCATTTTCTTTTTGTATTTACTATAAGTTTTATCCTTGTGGTTACCATGAGGTTCACATACAACACCATATGTAAGTATTAACCTGTTTTAAGTTGGTAGCAGCTTAAATTTGAACATATTTCAAAGCTTTATCTTTTTATAGTTAAAAATATACATTTTTACTTGTTATACTTTTGGTGACAAATTTTACATCATTTTATTTTATGCATCCCTTAAATAATTACTGTAATTTTAGTTATTTTTACTACTTGTGTCTTTTAACCTTCAAGCTTGCTGTATAAGTAAGAGATCAATCCACTGCCTCTTTTATGTACTTACCCTTTCCAGGGAGATTTTTACTTTTGTGTGTTTTCTAACTGTGCCATTTCTTTTCAACTTAGAGAAATCCTTTTAATATTCTTGTAGGGCTGGTTTAGTGGTGATGAACCCCTTTAGCTTTTGTTTGTCTGGGAAATTCTTGACCTCTCCTTCAATTCTGAGTGATAACCTTGCAGGGTAGAGAATTTTTGTTTGGTAGTTTTTTTCTTTCATCACTTTGAATATGTCATGCCACTCCCTTCTGACCTATAAAGTTTCTGCTGAAAAACCTGCCAATAGCTTTATGGGGTTTGTCTTGTATGTAACAAATTGTTTTTCTCTTGCTGCTTTTAGAATTCTCTCTTTATCCTTAACTTTTACCATTTTAATTATAATGAGTTTTGGTTTGTGTCTTTTTGTGTTCATCTTATTTAGAATTCTCAGGATTTCCTGGACCTAGATGTCTGTTTCCTTCCCCAGATTGGGGAAGTTTTCAGCCACTATTTCTTCAAATAATTTTTCTGGCCCTTTTTCTCTTATTCTGGGACTCCTTTAATACAAATGTTACTCCACTTCATGTTGTTCCAAAGGTACCTTCAGGTAGCTTCACTTTAATAAAATTCTTTTTTCATTTTGCTGCTCTGTCTGAGTGAGTTTCATTGTTTTGTCTTCCAGCTCACTGATTTGTTCTTCTACCTCATCTATTCTGATATTGAACCCCTGGAGTGTATTTTTCAGTTCAATTATAATTTCTGTTTGATACTTTCTTATATTTTCTGTCTCTTTGTTGAAGTTCTCGTTGTGTTCATCCATTCTTCTCCCAAGTTCTGTGAGCATCTTTATGACCAATACTTTGAACACTTCATCGGGCAGATTGCGCATCTCCATTTCACTTACCTCTTTTGCTAAGGTTTTTGTCTTGTTCTTTTGATTGAAACATATTCCTCTGTCTCCTCATTTTGCCTAATTCTCTGCATTTGTTACTATGTGTTAGGTATGTCAGCTATGTCTCCCAGTTTTGAAGGACTGGCCTTATTTAAAGGATGTTCTGTGGGGCTCGGAAGTGTAATCCCACCTGGCCATCAGAGCCAGGTGCTCAAAGGGTGTCCCCTATGTGGTCTGCATGTGCCTTTATGTTGTGGTAGGGCTGCGGCTGCTGCAGGGCACTGGTGGGTGGGGCTGTTACACAGCTGTGAGGCACAGCTGAGGTGCAGTGTGGATGGGGCTCTCCATGGGATGTGCTCACAGGTGATAACAGGTTAGATAAAGAATTCCAAAATGGCACTTGCACTTCCTACTCAGCCTTTTTTTCTTCCATCTTTCCTTCACAGAGGTCATACCTGAACCAAAGTTCTCCCCTGAACCAAAGCCTCTTCCAGCTCCCCATTTTCCCTTATAGGCATTTTCCCCAATAAGTTGCACACTTAATTCCATTCTGGTGTCTTCTTCTCAGAGGAAGCAAACTAATACATCATTCTTAATTTTTTTCTAGTCTTAAGATATGTCCCTTCCTCCTCCTGCCCCAGGATAGCTCATTCAACAATACTCTTGACCACAACCCCTCCTGTCATCTCCAGGACCTTTTTAACTCCCTCATACTTACTTACAGTACTTCTGTTTTTCTCCTTGGTATACATGGTCTTTCTCAACTAAACAGCAACTACTAAAACGTATGCCCTGGGAACTGGACCCTTTCAGTCTGGATTTGGTTAAGAAAGCAGAGCCACTTTAAAATTCCAGGAATAAAGGGTTTATTATAAGAATAAGAATTTATCTGAACGATAGAAGAGCTGGGGGAACAAAGATCAGGGAATTCACCACTGAAGTTCAGAAAAAATGAAACAGGCACTGATGACCACAATCTGAAGCACTGAGGCAACAGGTTATCTGTCTAAAGTTCATGTGAAACTTGGAATTTTCAAGTTTCTCTGAAAAGTTTTCATTGACTAATGTACTCCAAAGCAATGAAGCAGGTAGTTCTCAAACAAACATAAAAAAGACTAGCTCTCATTCAAGTTTGGCATTAGCAAAATCTATGATCATATGATAACCAAAATATTATGATAACCAGAGTTATCAAGGTTTACAACTAACTAGAAAATTTGTGACTAAGAACTCTGGAAGCCTGGGTCATTTCAGCACCTCTTTTCCTCTCTCTGCTCTCAGCTAGTTGTCCCTCATGGTCAGGTCTGAGTTTCACTAGAACCTCCAAAAATGAAAGTAAGGAAACTACAAAATTATATTTCTCTTACCTAATTCAGAAAAATATGAGGAGAATGCTCCCTTTCTTAGTACTATTTTTATCAGGTCCTCAAAAAATTGTGCAAAAAAATATGATTTCTCATCACATATCTATAGCAATTAGAAAGGAAATGTTAGGTTTGTTATTTCTTTATTTGAGGAAAAATGGTTAAATTGCAGGAAAATGAGGTATTCATTCTGTCTTTACAAAAACCCAGGAGATCAGATTCTCTGGCAAGTGTCTAACCATCCTACTTCTACTGAAATATTTTCGTGATGTATGCTAACTATCCATTGAGCAGTTGCTTCATATTCACTTCTAAATAATTCCCCAGAAACTTAGAAATATATGTTCACTTTTCTCTCACCTATGTACAAAACATATATCCAGAGAGTTACTCAGAACTGTTAGAAATCCAAAGGTGATATAACATGTCTGTTGTGCTGACTGAGGACATCTCAAGAAACAATTGTATTGACAACCATAGGAGCAGAGGAGAATGCAATGCATATATGCAACAGGGCTATCGCATCAGCTCAAGGACTGCAGCCTAAAGTATATTACAAGTTAGCAGAAACTCAACTAAAATGTTTAAGAAAGGGAGCAGTCATCCAAGGAGCATTCATCTAGAAATATAACTGAGACAGAATTTCCTAGTTCATAGGATTCCTTTTTGGATACAAACTATGCATTTGTGTAATCTGGAAAAATCTGGAAGAATGTTGCTTTCAGTATCATAAACATGGTTTGTTCACATATTTGCCAAATGACCTGGGGCAAAATACCTTCTGTAGCATCTCAGATTCCTCATTTGACTTTTAAAAATATTTATCTTAATTACCTCCAATAGGGCTATTATGGAAATTAAAGGCAATCTTGTGTGTAAACTAAATACACACACACACAGATTAAAATAAAGGTAAAATAATTATTATTTCCTAAAGACTATCTTGATTAAACCCTGAGAAAGTCAGGTTCATGCTGTTTCATAACATCATGTAATGATTAAAGTGGTAATATAATAATGTGTCCTTTCTCTTTTTATTAATTTATGTTCCTTCTCTTCTTCAAAACTCAGCTCAAAGCTTCTACAAGAAGCTTAAGAGGGTATACAGAAATATTCAAAGATGAAATGTCATTATATCTGCAACTTATTTTGAAATGTGGCGGGGGGCAGAGTCAAGATGGCGGACCGGGAGGACGCAGAATTCGCATCTCTGCACAACTAGGGCACCTACCAGGCACCGGTGGGGGACCACGGACACCTAAGGGGACGGAAGGAACCCCCAGCGACTGGCTAGGATGTGGGATGTGGGGGGGGGGAATGAGGAGGGAGGAGAAGTGGAGATGAGACAGGACTGGTGCCCCAGAGGGGCCGCTGGGGTGGTGAAGGTATCCCACACCCGAAGGGGGAAATTGGGGGACCATTGGGGAGGGCAGAGGATCAAAAAGGAGTGTGGTCAGGTTTCCCATGCCCACTTGGGCCCCCAGGAGCCTGCTGAGATCCCGGGCCTAATCCTCTGCCCACTGAGGCCCCCTCCAGCCACACGGGTCCTGAGGAAGTGGGAGGGAGGGAAGGGGGAACAAAAGTAAAGGCCAGACCTACAGGACCGGCACCCCTGAGGGGAGGCTGGGGGAGGTGAGGAGTTCCTACGCCCAGCGGGACCCACCCACAGTTATAGGGGTCCAGTGGTGACGGGGAAGACCCTGGGGGAGACAGTGGGGGAGGGGTGCGAAGGAACAGGGCCAGTGCCTTCCCTGTCCACTTAGGAACCGGGGAGCCTGTTGGGCTCTGGGGCCTAATCCTCTGCCCTTGGAGCCTCCCTCCTACCATGCAGAGCCCAAGCCCCGCAGGGCCCTACCTCTACATTCGGAGACCCCCTCTGAGACCCTCTCCAACTGTGCTGGCCCTAAACCCCAGCCTCAAACCCTCACCCAGGGCCTTACCTCCAAACTCCAGAACTCCACACTTCAGAAGCCCCCCTTTGGACGTGCTGCCTCTCCCCTTACACACAGGTCCTAAGCAGAGGCCCTGCCCCGTGCTTGAACATCTCCCCACCTAGGACCCGCCCCCAAGGCCTTTTTCAGCTGCATGGGTCCTCAGCCTAGGCCCCACCCCATGCTCAAACGTCACCCCCCCCACCACTGCCTAGGGCCCACCCCATGCTAAACCCAGCCCCTGCCTAAGTTCCACCCCTTGCCTAAACTCCGCCCCCCATGTCCAAGGCCTTTTTTTTTTTCTCTCTCTTTTTTCTTCTTTTAGGTTAGGGTTCTGTTTCAACTTGTTGTTGACTCAGTTATAATTTTATTTTTTCTAATAATTTTATTTTTCTAATTCTATTTTATTCTTTATACTTTGTTATTGTTCTGCTCCTTTTGGCTTGTTCTCCTGTGTTTATTTTTTTTTTCTTCTTTCTGCTGTGGTTTTGTTTTACCTTGTTGCAGTAGTTTCAATTATATTTTTATTTTTCCTAATATATTATTTATCTGTCTAATTTTATTTTATTTTTTATTCTTTACTATTGTACTACTCTATTTTTCTTTCTTTTTTTTTTTTTTTTGCTGCGCCGCATGGCTTGTGGGATCTTGGTACCCAGCCAGAGGTCAGGCCCAAGCTCCTATGGTGGGAGCACTGAGTCCAAACCACTGGACTAAGAGAGAACCTCAGACCCAGGGAATATTAATAGGAGTGAGGCTTCCCGGAGGTCCTCATCTCGGCACCGAGATCTGGCTCTACCCAACTGCCTTCAAAATCCAGTGCTGGAGGCCTCAGGCCAAACAACCAGTAAAACAGGAATACAGCCCCACCCAGCAAAAAAAAAAAAAAAGGAACGACAAAAAAATATGTTACAGATGAAGGAGCAAGGTAAAAACCTACAAGACCAAATAAATAAAGATGAAATAGGCAACCTATCTAAAAAAGAATTCAGAGTAATGATAGTAAAGATGATCCAGAATCTCAGAAACAGAAAGGAGAAAATATAAGAAATGTTTGACAAGGATCTAGAAGAACTAAAGAGCAAACAAACAGTGATGATCAACACAATAACTGAAATTTAAAATAGAAGGAATCAATAGCAGAATAGAGGAGGCAGAAGAACGGATAAGTGACCTGGAAGACAGGATGGTGGATATAACTGCTATGGAGCAGAATAGAGAAAAAAGAATGAAAATAATTGAGGACAGTCTCAGAGACCTCTGGGACAACATTAAATACACCAACATTCGAATTATAGGGGTCCCAGAAGAAGAAGAGAAAAAGAAAGGGTCTGAGAAAATATTTGAAAAGATTATAGTTGAAAACTTCCCTAACGTGGGAAAGGAAATATTCAATCAAGTCCAGGAAGTGCAGAGAGTCCCATACAGGATAAACCAAGGAGAAACACACCGAGACACATATTAATCAAACTGTCAAAAATTAAATACAAAGAAAAAATATTAAAAGCAGCAAGGGAAAAGCAACAAATAACATACAAGGGAGTCCCCATAAGGTTATCAGCTGATCTTTCAGCAGAAACTCTGCAAGCCAGAAGGGAGTGGCAGGACATATTTAAAGTGATGAAAGGGAAAAACCTACAACCAATATTACTCCACCCTGCAAGGATCTCATTCAGATTCGATGGATAAATCAAAAGCTTTACAGATAAGCAAAAGCTACAAGAATTCAGCACCACCAAACCAGCTTTACAACAAATGCTAAGGGAACTTATCTAAGTGAGAAACACAAGAGAAGAAAAAGACCCACAAAAACAAACACAAATCAAAAAGAAAATGGTAACAGGAACATACATATCGATAATCACCTTGAATGTAAATGAATTAAATGCTCCAACCAAAACACACAGACTGGCTGAATGGATACAAAAAAAGACCCATATATATGCTGTCTAAAAGAAACCCACTTCAGACCTAGGGACACATACAGACTGAAATTGAGGGGATGGAAAAAGATACTCCATGCAAATGGAAATCACAAACTGGAGTAGCAATACTCATATCAGATAAAATAGACCTTAAAATAAAGAATGTTACAAGAGATAAGGAAGGACGCTACATAATGATCAAGGGAGCAATCCAAGAAGAAAACATAACAATTACAAATATTTATGCACCCAACATAGGAGCATCTCAATACATAAGGCAAATGGTAACAGTCATAAAAGGAGAAATCAACAGTAACACAATAATAGTGGGAGACTTTAACACCCCACTTACACCAGTAGACAGATCATCCAGACAGAAGGTTAATAAAGAAACACAAGCTTTAAATGACACAATAGACCAGATAGACTTAATTGATATTTTTAGGACATTACACCCAAAAGCAGAACAAAAAACTTTCTTATCAAGTGCACACGGAACACTCTCCAGAATAGATCACATTTTGGGTCACAAATCAAGCCTTGGAAAATTCAAGAAAATTGAAATTTTATCAAGCATCTTTTCCAAGCACAACTCTATGAGGTTAGAAATCAGTTATAGGAAAAATAAAACAGTAAAAAACACAAATACATGGAGCCTAAACAGTGTGCTGCTAAGTAACCAAGAGATCACTGAAGAAATCAAAGAAGAAATTCAAAAATACCTAGAAACAAATGACAATGAAGAAACGATGATCCAAAACCTATGGGACACAACAAAGGCAGTTCTAAGAGGGAAGTTCATAGTAATTCCTGCTTACCTCAAGAAACAAGAAAAATCTCACACAAACAATCTGACCTTACACCTAAAGCAACTAGAAAAAGAAGAACGAAGAAAACCCGAAGTTAGTAGAAGGAAGAAATCATACGTATCAGAGCAGAGAAAAACAAAATAGAAACAAAGAAAACAATAGCAAAGATCAATAAAACTAAAAGTTGGTTCTTTGAGAAGATAAACAAAATTCATAAACCTTTAGCCAGACTCATCAAGAAAAAAAAGACCCAAATCAATAAAATTAGAAATGAAAAAGGAGAACTTACAATGGACACCACAGAAATACAAAAGATCATAAGAGACTATGACAAGCAACTATATGCCAATAAAATGGACCACCTGGAAGAAATGGACAAATTCTTGGAAAAGTACAACCTTCCAAGATTGAACCAGGAAGAATTAGAAAATATAAACAGACCAATCACAGGTAATGAAATTGAAACTGAAATTAAAAATCTTCCAACAAACAGAAGTCCAGGACCAGATGGCTTCACAGGCAAATTCTGTCAAACATTTAGAGAAGAGTTAACACCTATCCTTCTCAAACTCTTCGAAAAAATTACAGAGGGAGGAACACCCCCAAACTCATGCTATGAGGCCACCATCACCATGCTACCAAAACAGATAAAGATATCACAAAAAAAGAAAATTATAGACCAATATCATTGATGAACATAGATGCAAAACTCCTCAACAAAATACTAGCAAACAGAATCCAACAACACATTAAAAGGATTATACACCATGATCAAGTGGGATTTATCTCAGGGATGCAAGGATTCTTCAATATATGCAAAAAAATCAATGTGATACACCATGTTAACAAATTAAAGAATAAAAACCATATGATCCTCTCAATAGAGGCAGAAAAAGCTTTTGACAAAATTCAACACACATTTGTGATAAAAACTCTCCAGAAAGTGGGCAAAGAGGGAACCTACCTCAACATAATAAAAACCATATACGACAAACCCCCAGCAAACATCATTCTCAATGGTGAAAAACTGAAAGCTTTTCCTCTAAGGTCAGGAACAAGAAAAGGATGTCCACTCTCGCCACTATTATTCAACATAATATGTATTCAACATATTATTCAACATTTCTCCAAAGAAGACATACAGGCCTAGCCACAGCAATCAGAGAAGAAAAAGAAATAAAAGGAATAGAAATTGGAAAACAAGAAGTAAAACTGTCACTGTTTGCCGATGACATGGTACTATACATAGAAAATCCTAAAGATGCCACCAGAAAACTACTAGAACTAATCAGTGAATTTGGTAAGGTTGCAGAATACAAAATTAATGCACAGAAATCTCTTGCATTCCCATACACTAACAATGAAAAATCAGAGAAATTAAGCAAACAATCCCATTTACTATTGCAACAAAAAGAATAAAATACCTAGGAATAAACCTACCTAAGGAGGCAAAAGACCTTACTCAGAAAACTATAAAACACTGATGAAAGAAATCAAAGGTAACATACACAGATGGAGAGATATACTATGCTCCTGGATTGGAAGGATCAGTATTGTGAAAATGACTATACTACCCAAAGCAATCTACAGGTTCAATACAATCCCTATCAAATTACCAATGGCATTTTTCACAGAACTAGAAGAAGAAATTTTACAATTTGTATGGAAATACAAAAGACCCCGAATAGCCAAAGCAATCTTAAGCAAGAAAAACAGAGCTGGAGGAATCAGGCTCCCTGACTTCAGACTATACTACAAAGCTACAGTAATCAAGACAGTATGGTACTAGCACAAAAACAGAAACATAGATCAATGGAACAGGATAGAAAGCCCAGAGATAAAACCACAAACATATGGTCACCTTATCTTTGACAAAGGAGGCAAGTATATGCAATGGAGAAAAGACAGCCTCTTCAATAAGTGGTGCTGGGGAAAATGGATAGATACATGTAAAAGAATGAAATTAGAATGCACCCTAACACCATACACAAAAATAAACTCAAAATGGATTAAGACCTAAATGTAAGGCCAGACACTATAGAACTCTTAGAGGAAAGCATAGGCAGAACACTCTTTCACATAAATCACAGCAAGATCCTTTTTGACCCACTTCCTAGAGTAAGGGAAATAAAAACAAAAATAAACAAAGGGGACCTAATGAAACTTAAAAGCTTTTGCAAAGCAAAGGAAACTACAAACAAGACGAAAAGATAACCCTCAGCATGGGAGAAAATATTTGCAAATGAAGAAACTGACAAAGGATTAATCCCGAAAATATACAAGCAGCTCATGCAGCTCAATATCACAAAAACAAACAACCCAATCCAAAAATGGGCAGAAGACCTAAATAGACATTTCTCCAAAGAAGACATACAGATGGCCAACAAATAAATGAAAAGATGTGCAACATCACTAATCATTAGAGAAATGGAAATCAAAACCACAATGAGGTATCACCTCACACCAGTCAGAATTGCCATCATCAAAATATCTACAAACAGCAAATGCTGGAGAGGATGCGGAGAAAAGGGAACCCTCTTCCACTGTTGGTGGGAATGTAAATTGATACAGCCACTATGGAGAACAGTGTGGAGGTTCCTTAAGAAACTAAAACTAGAACTACCATATGACCCAGCAATCCCACTCCTGGGCATATACCCTGAGAAAGCTATAATTCAAAAAGATTTGTGTACCACTATGTTCATTGCAGCACTATGTACAATAGCCAGGACATGGAAGCAACCTAAATGTCCATCAACAGCTGAATAGATAAAGATGTGGCACATATATACAATGGAATATTACTCAGCCATAAAAAGGAATGAAATTGAGTTATTTGCAGTGAGGTGGATGGACCTAGAATCTGTCATACAGGGTGAAATAAGTCAGAAAGGAAAAATCAAATACCATATGCTAATGCATATTTATGGAATTTTAAAAAGCGGTACTGATGAACCTAGTGGCGGGGCAGGAATAAAGACGCAGATGTAGAGAACAGATTTGAGGGCATGGGGAGGAAGGAGAAGCTGGGATGAAGTGAGAGAGTAGCATTGACCTATATACACTACCAAATGTAAAATGGATGGCTAGTGGGAAGCTGCTGCATAGCATAAGGAGATCAACTCGATGCTTTGTTACAACGACCTAGAGGGATGGGATAGGGAGGGTCGGAGGGAGGCTCAAGAGGGAGGGGATATGGGGATATATGTATACATATAGCTGATTCACTTCGTTGTACAGCAGAAACTGACCCAACATTATAAAGCATTTATACTCCAGTAAAGATGTGAAAAAAAAAATGTGGCAAAATGTTAAAAGTGGGAATCTTAGGGAAGGATGCTTATTAAACTATTTGTTTAACTTATCTCCAAGTTAAAACATTTTCAAAATAAAAACTTGATGCAGGAAGCAGAATACATTCTCTCTCTCACTTCAGTCATTCACATAAGCTCTTCTTTCTCCTAGCACAGTATTTCCCTTCACTCTCTTTGTCCAGAATTTATTACAGTGGTGAAGTTTAGAGCCATAGATCCTGATTCTGCCACATTCAAGGGGTTATTGGACCTCTGAAATGTTATTTCATCTTTCTGAGCTTCAGTTTTCTTATTTGTAAAACAAGAATTTTAATAGTATTGAGTCCAAAGACATATAGTTGATAGTACCTAACTCATGAATTTATTTACTTTAGAACTATGCAAAGTAGCTTCAGTAACCTTTTGGGCTTCAACTTTCTTACTTGTAAATGAAGAACAATGGCACCTCATAGAATTGTTGTGAAGATGAGTAGAGATGATAACTGTGAAAATATTTTTCAAACCACAAAGTTCTATTATGATTATTATTATTAATTTATGAATTTTAAGTGCCTAATATCATACTAGCCACATGGTATGGGCTTAGAAATAATTATGGATAGGTTTTTGAATTTTTAATTTTTAGTAAAAAACTTTTTCTACAGTAACCTGTTAGATTGGACCACTGCTCTGTTCCCCTCAGCAGTTGTGTACCATTTGTATGGTGTGAATTTGTTGCTCATGTACTGATGTCTCTAGATGTGAACAGCATCTGCTGGGAGGAAATCCAATATTGGTCACTGTGGGGACCCTACCACTCCTTTAATATTGTACAAGATCCCTAATATTTATATAATTTGGTAAAAGTGAGGAAGATCTTCTGATGTTCAGTCCATTATGATCACTACTGAAATGCTCATTGTCCAAGTCTACACGGTCCACATGAAGATCAGTGAGTTGGTTAACAGTGTCTACCCCTTCTGAGGCAAATTTAACCACTGGGACCTTTACCACCCAACTAAGGGAACACTGTGAGTGCCTGGTCCCCAGGCATCCACACAGTCAACTCCATCAGGCCAGTGCACTGATCATCACAGAACCCACCACCCCTCAGTCCTTCTAGTCTTGATAAATCCAACCCGCTTCCCAAGGTAAGCCCACATCCCTCTCTTACTCTGGCAAAGCAAATGCTTCCTTTCCCTCCCCACTCAGTACAGGTTCGGTTAATATCAGTGGACCTGACACACGGAGAACACAAAGAGCTGGCTGGACATCCACAAAGGAAATAGGGGAAGTCATCTTTGACTTTTTGTCTGTTCCCCCACACCAACAACAAAGATACCAAGTAATTAATCAATAACTCATCTGTGATAGTGCAGAAAATTGCACTGACTCTTGCTAGGTCATCAGGATGAACTCTCCAATTTTTTGATAAGTCCATGGTATGACTTAAAATAGATTTGTCATACTGGAGTCTGCAGATGTAGTTTCAGGTATCCATGGTTCTCAGGTTTAAGAAATAGTGATTTAAGGCAGGCAAGTGATCTAAGCAAGCAGATGACATCAGGACCCTGATGGGATTTCTTCTCTCTCCAGAATTTCTATTTCAAAAGTTCAAGAACTGATTTTTAAAATAGCTTTGTGTCTTTCTTTCTAGTTATCTTATTGAAAGATTTTCAAATACCTGGGATTATTGAAACACTGAATATATTGTCTTAATAGAAAAAAAATGGTATAGAGCCTGCTACACCACATAATTAAATGTGAGTCTTTCTTCGGTTGTCATGTGTTCTTTTCTTAACTCATCACTTTCATAATCTCTGGTACCACTGCAGTTAATTAAATTCTGTTATCTAAAGATTTGGGAGTGATAAAATCAAAACTAAAGGAGAATCTCTGGTTTGCTGGGCTTGGACTATAAATACCTAAGATATCAGATATGGGGAGAAAAGTAGTCATTTTAATAGACATGAACATTTAAAAGCTAAAAGAGGATAGAATCCATTTAGTTCAATTCATATATGACAAATAAGAAAAAAGGACCAAAGACTTTTTTTGTCTGAGGTCACATATTATTATTAAATTATTTGTTTTAATACAAAAACATTTCCGTGAATATGTCTTGAATGAGTGGACTGGTTCACTATCATCTTAGACTTTACAATTGGTATTTCCTACTCCTTTTTGGTTACTTTTAATTTAGGGGAAAAAAAAAAGAGGAATGAACCTAATTCTTTGAGGGTCTATTAAATTTAGTTTCTATGTTTTTAATTTGATTGCTGTCTTTTAGCTAAGCCTTACCTCTCTTAGTTTTATCCACAAGTAAGCCAACAGTGATTGGTCCCCTTAGGCAGACTATGCTTCCATCCCATGCTCATTGAGATAAAATCACAGTGCTTTATCACAACCCAGCAAAACACACACCTAAACCAAAAAGCATTGTCAATTAGTACAGATTTTCCTAAATATTTATTTACAATTACATTTACAATTACAATTATTTACAATTATCTCCTCTCCAGCTCAAGCTCCCTTACAATCCAGTCATTAGATTCTTTTCTCCTGTTTTCATCCCAATGTAGCATCTCTATCAGTTACTGATCTGTTGTCTCTCAGCTTCAAACTAGCCCCTTTAATCTTTGTGATATTGGGACTGGGCTTCTACAAATACTTCTGTGGTTTCGTTTTAGGTTTCACCAGTAGGAGAAACTAGAGAGAGACTAGAAGGCAGGAGGAGGGAGAAAGAATTCACCATTTCCCTTTTGCTTTCTATTGCTGCTTGGGTCACCCTAGTATGGTTCTTTATCCAAGTAGCACAGTTGGTTCCAGAAGCAGATGGCTCCAGTTTCCAGTTTTATTTCACCTCTTCGATCCAGCCTCATAACGAGGTAATCACCAGGCAAGCAGTTCTGAGGGCCCTTCCTCCAAGTGTTCAGGTTTTTTGAGAACCCCAATTTTTCACTTTCTCTTTGTACTAAAAATGAAGCTACTGCCTGAACTTATTATCTCCGTTTTATCTGTATTCCTTCCAATACCCATTTGACCGATCCCCCACATTAAACTATCTTTGTTAAAATAGTTGTTGCGGTTTCTCTTTTCCTGATTGGACTCTGACTGACACATGCTCAACATCCCATCTGTTGAAAGAGGTCTTTCATCACGTCTCTCTTGGATTTCAAAGTTCACTTAGCAAAATATTAAGGGAGCGCCTTAATTCATAATTTACCAAATATATCCCTGCTCAGGACTACAGTTGGGAAAAGAGCTTCAGTTGACCCTTTTCCATCGCTTTTGTCTTTCAGTTTCAAATGATGCACAGAAAAATTGTGCTCAAAGGGAATGAGATCAGGATAGTCTTGGTCCCAAATAGAGAAGCTGAATGCTCATTATCCTTTCATTGGCTGGCAGAAACTTCATCCAAACAGATGTCCTAGACCAATTTTTCCATGAATCTTGGTCTTAAATTCAGGATCTTAAAAAAGACTTAGAGATGCAGGACAGCCTTTCATCTGGGTAACTCAGAGGATCACAGATTGAAGCTCCCCCATAGGGAAGAAAGAGATATAACCCCAAAAGGCAGCTCAGGCTCTGACATTGAGGACAATTTTGTATGAATTAAAAGTTACAACCTGAAAATTATATGACCATCTGGTACAGGCCAAATCATCCATTCTGAGCAACCCAGGGAATGAAACAGAAAAGAAGTAGGTGATCTAAGGCACTTTAGGTCTAGAAAATTGTCCAATAGTTTTGAACTCTCCAAAAGATAGTTTTGGAGAGGAAACACAGTAAAGA
This sequence comes from Balaenoptera acutorostrata, assembly GCF_949987535.1. Classification (NCBI taxonomy): domain Eukaryota; kingdom Metazoa; phylum Chordata; class Mammalia; order Artiodactyla; family Balaenopteridae; genus Balaenoptera; species Balaenoptera acutorostrata. The sequence goes on along the minus strand of NC_080068.1, from coordinate 114,319,153 downwards.
ATTTTTAAATAATTAGATGTCATTTATTATTGACATGAAAAATAGTTACAATTTGTTTAAATGCCTAACTTATAAATTACCATGTTGATAGATTTTAAATTATTTTTCTTAGATTCATTTTTTCCACTCTTCTACTTTTATGTTTGAAATTGACAACAAAGGCTCACAGGTGAATTATGATGCTTCATGAATCTTGATGACTTGACCTCCTAAATATTTTATTAACAGCTGCTTCATTTAGTAAAATGCATAAGAAAAAAGAGCAAGCTAATCAACTGCAATACCCTGTATTTCATTTACCTAAAGAAATTATGTATTAATTAAGTATTCTGTATGGTTTTCTAAGTGACACCAATCATATTGTGTATTTTTTACATTTGATGACTGGTCTCTGGGGGGAATTTTTTAGTCACTAGAAGAAAAAGACAGGAAAACAAAAGGTATGGACAAGCCAAAAAGTTACGATTAAAAGTCTGCTTTTCTTGAACAAATCCTTATATTAAGTATTTAATTTATTTATTTATTAACTTATGCTCACACTCACACTTACATCCAAAAAGAATTTGAGACAATAAACAAAAATACGTAAAATTAGATGGGATAAAGTAGATAAAAGGGTCAAAGTGAAGGGGAGTCTGGGAGGAAGAGTAACATAAAGCCAAAGTAAAGTTTACAAGAAGTTACACATCTGCCAAAGGTGAGGAACAAATTTAGCTCTGAATTTCCTAGCCACCAAAGCAAAGAAGGAAACTAATAAAATATATGAATAGAGTACACATGCAAAGCCTGCCTGTTAGACAGGACAAGCATAGCTTTTTCCTGGTATTATGGCTGTTTTTCCCATGGTTCTTTATGAAGGGTTGATACTTGGGTATGTTGTAGATGATGTTCTCAACATCATCCCTACAGTAAATACACTACTGAGTTTTTATTTGTCTCTTTTATTGAGTCTTATTGTGTGAAAGTGTTACATAAAATCTTATTTCAGTAAAAGTAGCCAGAAGTGAGAAGGATACTCTAAGCAAAATCTCACTGATGACCTGGCTTGATCAGGACAAGTAAAATTAAAAATACACAAAAGGATGAAGAGACAGCATATCCAGTAGGCATGGATTTCATTTCTCATAAAGGAGTTTATACTGAGAGTTAGAACTTCTTTAGAATTAAAGATCATCGGGAGTGATCACAAGGTTTGATTGACATTGTCTTGTTTAAAACAATTTGATGGATGAGAGGCTAGCCTGAATGGATGTGGAGATGGGCTGACGGAGTTCCTGTGGATGGGGCCAGTATGTCCCTCAGAAAATGATTATAAGATTGTGCAACCAAAGGCAGGTGAACTAACGAAGAACCCAAGTTCCATGTGATTATGTTAGCTAGAAACCTTCCACAGCATATCTTTCCAGTAGGCTACAAAGTCATAAAAACAAAAATCTCAATAAGAGAACCATAAAATGGCTTCCACACGTGTTCCTTGACCTTCCTTAATATGAGGAAAACACACAAATTTGTAGGATGTAAACCAATTAAATGACTGAAGATGTCTGCCCAAAATGCAATTTGGGGTTTAAGTTATTCATGTTCACAGTAATTAGATAATACCCATTCATTCAACAATAATGATTGACAATCTACTAGGTATCAACAACTGTTCCAGACTTTGAGACAGAAATGCCAACCTTCATGGGACTGAAATTGTTCTGATGGAATACCACAATAAGCACATAAATAAGTAAAATAGAAGTGCTATGGAGAATACTAAAGCAGTGAAGGGGGATAGAAAGTTCCAGGGATTAAGGCGGGATTGCAATTTTAATAAGAATGTTCAAGGAAAACCTTACTGATAATGAATGCTGGCTCCCCAAAATATCATTAAGACAACCTGCTGATAAGACAAGCAGAGCTTATTTATACCTACCTTGGTAAGAAAGAGCACAGAGTCTGAGCATATCAGAAGGGGGAGGGCAAAGTCGAGATATTTATTGAGATCCTGAGTCAGTTTAAGGCAAGTCTTTCTTTTTTTTTTTTTTTTTTTTTTTTTTTTTTTTTTTAATTTTATAGCTACTTTATTTATTTATTTATTTATTTTTGGCTGTGTTGGGTCTTCGGTTCGTGCGAGGGCTTTCTCTGGTTACGGCAAGTGGGGGCCACTCTTCATCGCGGTGCGGGGACCGCTCTTCATCGCGGTGCGCGGGCCTTTCACTATCGCGGCCCCTCCCGTTGCGGGGCACAGGCTCCAGACGCGCAGGCTCAGTAGTTGTGGCTCACGGGCCCAGCTGCTCCGTGGCATGTGGGATCTTCCCAGACCAGGGCTCGAACCCGTGTCCCCTGCATTAGCAGGCAGATTCTCAACCACTGCGCCATCAGGGAAGCCCAAGGCAAGTCTTTCAATGGCAGTGCTTGGTTAAGATTGTGTAAGGATCATAATTGGGTAGTTTAAGATTGGTGGTCACAGAAAGGTGAAAATGTTAAGGTGGACTCTTCAAAGACTCCGGGGTTCAAGAAGTCTTGAGGTATAAGTTGTAATTTGATGGTTTCCATGAAGAGTTGATGGCCTTGCAGGAAGTTACTGGAATGAACAATAATGTTATTCACAACTTTTATCTTCCTCGCATGCGTTTCCTAGAATAGTAAAGCTACATTAATGAAAACAATAGAATAGTAAATAGTCCTGTTAATATATACAGCAAGCTATATGAGTGGATATAATTTCGGTTCTCACTGAGAAATGGAAATTTGAGCTCATACCCAAAAGAGTGAGAGAGTGAACCATGCCAATATTTGAGGGAAGAAGGTTCCAAGCCAGGCCCATACACTCGACATTTGCAGAGCCTGAAGCAAGAGTAAAAATGGGGCCCACATATCATGTCTAAATATTTAGACATTATAAGTGAAGTTAGCAAACTCTTAAATAAAATGTTTTAGTCTCTACTTTGATAAACAACTTCATAATGACAAATTTTAAAAACATGTATAAAACTATGTTTACAGTTTATACATGTATAAAACTGAAAAGTATCGAAGGCAACTGATTTATTCATACTTGTGCATGTCTAGGTATTCTGTTGTTCTTTGGGTAAATAATAAAAGAAACACATACTTTATATAAATCACTATACATTTATTTCATAAAAGTTCATTTCTTTGCCTTCATTTCAGCAAAATCATGAACTTGTTATAATAAAGATTTTCACATATTTTGTTTTTCTAATGACTTCAGTGATCTAAAGACACACTGCCCTATGTGATAGCCACTAGCCTTTTTTGGCTGATTCCCAGACTTAATATGAAAAAAATGTAAAATATCTCATTAATAATTTTTATATTAATTATATATATATATATATATATATATGTATATATATATATATATACACACACACACACACATATCTTTTGGTTGTGCCCCATGGCATGCAAAATCTTAGTTCCCCAACCAGGGATCAAACTTGTGCCCCCTGCAATGGAAGCACAGAGTCTAACCACTGGACTGCCAGGGAAATCCCTTAATTATATTTTAAAATGATAATATTTTTAATGTATTGGTAAATAAAATATAAGAATCAATTTCACCTGTTTGGTTTTGTTTTTGTTTTTCACTTTTTTAATGTGATTACTAGAAAATTTTTAATTATGTGGCTCACATTTATTTCTATTGGATACTGGTACTCTAAAGAATTATAAAATAAAATGTCATTATAGTCAAAATATACAAAACTTTAATATATGTTTGTAAATGTAAGTTAAGCTAAAATGCAAACTTTTTTATTATTTATCTTAGTTTTGGTAAACATAATTATCTTCTAAAACATATACATTTATCTATTTATGTTAAAAATCAAGCTATAACTTATAATGAATATCAAACTAAATCAAACTAATTTAAATAAAGCTTCATTTCTAATTATCTGAGAATTTATATATTATTAAATGTTTAAAAAATAAGTCTGTTCACAATTCTAGAGTTCAATGTCCATCTCATTGATCTTACATCCTATCACAGTCATTTCTTTCTCTTCATTATCATGAAGGTCACTTTATTATGAGGAGGTCTTATTCATTCCAACCCTGTGCAATATGACTTTTGCCCATTTCATCCTATAGACATTACTCTCTCAAAGGTCTCAAATAATTTTCTGTTAATCAAGTTGAATGGCATCTTTGTAGCATTCTTACTACTCCACCTTTCTGCAGCATTCAACTCTGTTGGACTTCCTCCCTTGAAAATATCTCCCCAATTTGTAACACCCGATTTCCTTGTTTTCCTCCTACCTCTCCAACCAAGTCATCCTTCACTAGCTCCACCCTTTAGACCACCTTTAAATAATGGCATTTGGTGAAGTTCCTCTAAACACTTTTAAAATCTCACTATTCTAGAGAAGGCTTCAGCTACTATTTATTTGTAGTGACACATAACCTGTACCTTACTAACAAGCTCCTAATACAAATTTCTAATTCAACATTCCAAACCCTTTCTTGCTCCTGAAAATCCAGCTCTCCTTCCTGTATCCCCTGTCTAAACTAATGGTCAAGGAATCCCTCCCGCCACAGGCTCAAAGCCTGAAGACTCATGGAACTCCTTCCTTTCCCTTATTTCCCACATTTAATCAGTAGCCACACCCTGTCATCCTACCTCCCCAGTGATTCTGAAATCCTTTTCATTCCCAGAGTTCAGATTCTCCTTACGATAGCCTCCTAAATGGGATTATCATTTTAAACACCTTGCCCAATTTGGTAGGGTAAAAAATAGGGTATCTCTTCATTGCTTTCATTTAAATTTCTTGGCTTGCTAAGTGTGTCAGATCCCTCTTCTGACCTGTCTCACGTCTTCTCTGCCCACTTTTAACTCTAGTTTTTGCTGCGTGATTTGGCATTGAGCTAGTGCAATCCAATAGTACCCTGCTTCCCCTGCACAGCATATTTCTCTCTTTCTGCTCTGGAACTTCTCTGGTGCCACAATGAGAGATGCTATAGGAACCTACCAGTACATATACTGTAAACAAAAAGAACAAAGAGTGTCTCTCATCATCCAGTTATACAAAGAGTTAAGTCTCAACCCACTGCAGTTGCCTGGGACAGCTGCCCTGAGGGGAATTCAGGATGGGGGAAAAACAGGATGAAGCATTCTGTATTTTGGATATATGGGCCCCTAGATAGTTAAGAGGCATATCTAAGGGAGAATTTCAATGACCCCAGATTCTTGTATCTTCCCATAGAAAAGCACTGAAATCATTAACTTGAGATATCTGATTTTTCATGATTAGCAGTAATCTTTTACCAAGATGTATGCTTAACTACATGTATTTCCCAGCCAAAAAAAAAAAAATCATATATATACTGTCTCCTTCCCTACCTCTTCGGAGCAGTCCCCTCAGAGCTTCTGAGAGGGTGTAGTCCTCAGTAAGGTCCCTGAATAAAACTTAACTCACAACTTTTATGTTGTGTGTTTTTCTTTCAGTCAACAACTGCCAGAGAGTTAAACCCTGTGGGGCAGCCTTTAACCAATGGATGCAGAAGTGGATTCAGCCCATAGCAGGGAGAGTATCCATATGGCCTAATCTAATCACACAAGCTCTTAAAAGCAGGGAACTTTCTCAAGCTGGTGGCAAGGGAGAAAGGCAGAAAGGTTCCATATTGATTTGAATTGTGTCTCCCGGAAAGATATGTTCAGGTCCTAACTCCCAGTGCTTGTAAACATGGTCTTATTTGGAAATAGCGTCTTTGCAGATGTAATCAAGTTCTGATGAGGTCATATGGGATTAGGGCAGGCCCTAAATCCAGTGACTGTTGTCTTTCTGAGAGAAAGGAGAGGGAAATTTGGATACAGAGACACAGGGAAGAAAATCATGTGATGACAGAGGCAGAGATTGGAGTGATGCAGCTACAAACCAAGGAATGCCAAGGATTGCCAGGAGCCACCAGGAGCTAGGAAGAGACAAGAAATGACTCTTCCCTAGAGTTTCATAGGGAGCAGGGACCTATCAAAACCTTGATTTCAAACTTCTAAACACCGGTACTGTGGGAGGATAAACTTCTATTGTTTTAAGCCACCTAGCTTGTGGTAATTTGTTATAGCAATCCCAAGGAAACTAATACAGACTAAAAGCATGAGGACTCCACATATGGCTGCCTGCATGAAAATGTAGAGGGCCGTATGGAAAGTATGAGAAGGAACTACATTCTACCAACATCTTGAATGAGCTTGGCAGAGATTCTTCCCCAGAACTTCCAGAGAAGAATGCAGCCCTGAGATCCCAAGGAGAGACTCCAGCCACACCATTCTGTGAGATAATGAATAGGTGTTGTTTTAAGCTGCAAAATTTGTGGTAATTTGTTATGAAACATGGAAAACTAATATACCACAAAATTGAAGAACATGGAAGAAACAAGACATTCAAATGCCCAAATCTAGCATAAATAAGAATGACTGCAGTATATGAATCATACGAGATGGATTTGAGGGGGCTTTTTTCAACCTCAAGTTTCCCAACCCATCTAAGTTCATGAGTCCAGTTATGGATGTAGAAGGGCTGGAACCCACTATGTCTAAGCTAAAGAGAAGAGGGTGACTTGCCACCTGGCCCAAGATAGCCATACTAAGAATGCTGGTGATGGTCAAAGAGAAACTGACTATAACATCAAAGTATAAAACATGGCACTTATAATAAAATATAAGTAAAAGGAAGTATAAGTAAAATTTACCCTGGATTTAGCCCGTATATTATACTACACACACATATACATATATAAACTTTTATGTGATTTATAAAATTTTATTTTAATTTTATATAAATCATATAAAAGTTTAGATACGTATATATGTGTGTATATATACATGTGTGTGTGTGTGTGTGTGTGTGTGTGTGTGTGTGTGTGTGTATTACACAGAGCGAGAGAGCGAGAGATTGAGAGAGAGAAGTTAACAAAACTGGCCTTAGAGAAATGGCCAGATGGATGATAGGGAAGCCCCATGCAACTGCAATGCCAATCTTGAAGTTTAGGATTTCAGTCTGGTGAATGAGTAACCAAGCTGACCATGTTGTTAATGACTGGACTCGATAACTGTGGTGGCTTTGTCATGGTCAACTCGGTTAATCTGAACTACATTTCGCAGAATTCGCTTGTCTGTTTGTTTTGGTTAGAGTAGTCACAAGAGACGTTCTTGTGGGGCGTTTGAAGGGCAGAAGTGAAGCAGCAGCCATTTTGCAGCTCCCAGGCATGGGCACTGATCTGCTGGATCACTTGTTGGCGTGAGATCGTGGCAGGCCTGCAACTTCTCCACCTTCCCCTGGATCCTTCTCAGCTTCTCTGATTCCTAGGCTAGATGTGTGGGATTAGCACCAAACAAGGGACCCGGGCATCTGCTCAGTTTCTGACACAGGTTTCAATCCATTCTCAAGGGTCTCCAGCTCACGCTTACGGGTTCCAGCTTGTCCTTCCTTCTCCTCCCCTTTACTTTCATCTTCGCTTCCCTACTGCCTGCCCCGTGGGCTTCACAACTCCCATATCAGACAGGAAGACAGCAGACAGCCTCACAGAGACTGCTTCATTAGCTCCCACAATTGCTTAAAGTCAAATCATAACATACATACACATATACACATACACTATATATATCCTACCTAGAGTTTCTGCCTGTCTGATTGAACCCTGCCTGATACACGAATCCACACCTATATCCTTCACATTTTTTTCTTATAACCATAGAGAAGAAAAACCTGAAACTTTGAAAATGAGGGAGTGCAAGTTAGCTTAAGTTGCACTTAAGTTAGCTCTTGTGCATGTGTAATGTTAAAATGCCAAGAAAAATATTTACACACTGATATCTTTACTTTTGGCATCCCCATTTGGCCACATCTCACTCAGTCCTTTTATCCAATAAAATTTTCCTGACATTGACAACACTGCAAGAAATTTTGTTGATAATTTCAAACAGTTTGAAGTGTTTAGGTGTGTCTATTCAGTCATGGCATGTAAAATAGAACATAATAAGTATAGCAAAAGCCAGGAAATTTATGAAGAAATTTTAAACCGAATAGGGTTGGCAAAAAGTAATTTTGAATAAAAGAGAAAAATAAACAGAATCATTATACCTTTTCATAGATGAGAAATACAGACATATGTCTCTAAGATAATGAGCTATTCTTATCGATATAACAAGTCACTTATTTTGTCTTCATGATCATTATGAGTCTTTATGTTAATATGATTGTGAAATATTGTTTTTGTTATATGGTAGAAGGCACATCCTATTGATATTTTATCTACATATTTGATGTAAAATTAATAAAAATTAAATTTCAAATATATATCAAATTCAAGGTACTTATAAATTGTATTCGATGATGTGATCTACGATTACACTCTACCTCTATCTGGGTAAATAACAATGTGCTTAGGAAATGTATCTTACTGAATTGTGATGAAAAAACTCAAGAAGCAAAAAATTCAGTGGAAAACACCTTTACATTCTAGTTAATAACAGAACTACATCACCTTTCTTTCTCAAAAACGTATCAGATAGATATAAGTTTTTATTGAAGTATAGTTGATGTACAACATCATGTAAGTTACAGGTGTACAATATAGTAATTCACATTACTATAACCTTTAATATAGTATTTTAAAGGTTATCCATTTATAATTATTATAAAATGTTGGCTATATTCCCTACCTTGTACAATATATCCTTGTAGCTTATTTTTATACATAATACTTTGTACCTCTTACTCCCCTACCCCTATATTGCCCCTCCCCCCTTCCTCCTCCCCACTGGTAACCACTAGTTTGTTCTCTATATCTGTGAGAGACAGACAGATATAATTTTAATCACTAGAAATGTTATGAAATAATGGCCAACAAAATCAGAAACTTCTCCTTTAAAAAATATCTTTTGTCTTGCAGAAAGCAGTTTTAAGTTGAGCTTTTCCAGAAGGATCAAATTTAAATGGTGATAACTAAATTCACAAACCACAAATAATTATTTTATTCCTACCCAAGAAATTGATTAAAATATTGAAGATAGTATGCATATCCCCCATAATAAGGAACAGAGGAAAAATAATTGAGCTAATTTAATAAAGCACATTACCCACAAAAATATCCCACACCCTTACACCACACATTTTCATTCACTGACTGTTCAGCAAAGTCTAAATTGTACCCTGAACAGGTTTCAGAATACCGGCATCAAGTTGCTAATGAAGAGTAGGTGTCAGTACGCTTGTGAGAAGATGGGAAGATAGTTGAGAAAAATCATACCTAGTTTCTCAATTGTCTAGAGCAAACAGATGACCTCCTGAGGATGAAAGTGTTGGATTAATGCTTGAGGAAATTTAGAAGAGTCATTGAAGAGTAGAGCAGAGAAAGCTGAATGTTGACAGGCGGCGTGGAAAACTCACAAGATTGGATGGAGTTAATGCATTTGTGGTGGTGCCAATCCATGTGTCTCTCCAGTAGCACTCAGCTGTCCAAGTACAGAAGGAGAGGGAAGTTGAATAAATAGGTTGAAAATATATATTGCTATCCTTGAATCCCAGCAGCTTTGTTTGTACAATTGGCATAAGGGATCCACTGAAGTTCTTTAACCAGTGAATGGTATTATGAGAGCAATATCTGCAACAGGGTATGACATGGGGAGAAACTACATTAGTCCACACATCATGTACTGAGGACAGGAATGGGGGCAGAAGTAGTGTGAATGTAAAGAAGAGAATAGGGTCAATCCACATGCTAAGAAAATAAAATGATTTCTTGGTTGATTGATCAAATGAAATGCAAGTAAAGGAAGCATCTGATATTTTACACCAGGTTAATTTGAAGAATTGAACAATGAATTTCCTTGTGCATCCCAAAAGAATGTAAAGTAAAATCAATCAATATGCTGGAAAAGTTGGAAGAAGAATCAGTCATATTTTTGATTGTGTTGTTAGGAGGAAGGAGCCTTGAAACAAGTTATTTTGAGATGAGAGCAAGTCCAGCCAAGGGGAAACAATAAACAGGCCATTGGTGCTGTTACATGTCATGGCAGGGCTGAAGATTCAAATGAAAATTGCCTAGAAAGGGTTGCTGAGGTGCAAAATGAAAGAGAAAGAGAGAGAGGAAAAAAGGTGTAGTCAGAGAGGCAAAAAATTTGAATAGCTTCCTAGATATCACAGGAAAAGGAATTTGCAATAAATAAATATTCAATGGCACCCACCACATCACATTTCTGCGGGAATCACTGGCAGGGTAGGCTCCCCAACAAGTGTAAATGACTAAGTTGACTGGAGAGGAGAGGAGGTGCAAGCCAATGATGCACAGTTCTCCACAAAAGATAGCTTTGTTCACTATTAGTTTCTGTTCAGTGTTGAATTGTAGCCCTCGGAATTGTATGTGTTGAAGTCCTAAATCCCAGGACCTCAGAATGTGACCTTATTTGGAAATAGGGTTTTGGCAGACATAATAAGTTAAGGTGATGTCATTCTGGAGTAGAGTGAGCCCCTAATCCAATATGTGGTGTGGCAACTGTCTATCAGTGGAAGCTTCCAGGGCTTTTATGTTGCCATATGTGATGGTTAATTTTATGTGTTGACGGCCACAGAGTGCCCAGACATTTGGCCAAACATTATTCTCGGTGTATCCATGAGGGTTTTCTGGATGAAATTAGCACTTAAATTGCTAGATTATATATGTATATATACAGTTGACTCTTGAACAACACGGGTTTGAGCAACACAGATTTGAACTGTGCGAGTCCACTTATACACGGATTTTTTTTCAATAAACACTGTAATACTCCGTGATCCAAAGTTGGTAGAATCGGTGGATACAGAACCGTGGATATGGAGGACCGATTATATAGTTATACGCGGATTTTCAACTGTATGGAGGGTCAGCACCCTTAACCCTCATGTAGTTCAAGGGTCAACTGTATATCCTATTGGTTCTTTTTCTCTGGAGAATCTAATAAACCATGTATATAATCTTCTAAACAGTTGGATGAACTGAAGTCCAATGTGACTGGTTTGGGGGACAAAGAAGCCATGGATTGAACTAGGGTAACCTCAAGTGTACCCAGAAAATATAAATAGTACTTACTGTATGATTATTATGAAATTTAATGAGTAAAATAAATAAAATTTTAAAAAATAAAAAATAAATCAAATGAATAAGAACTCAAAAATGTTAGTATAACCACAGCAACAACACTAGAACACTCAAGAGCAGTTTTACTGTCTGCTTATGTAGTGATAACCAGAGCATTAAAGCTTTCCCTTGGTGTACTTGCTATATTGGCATGAAGTCTGTGCTCACTGCATGAGCCTGTGTGACTCTATAAGTAATTCTTGCCTGAGCAATAGTCACCTCCATGAGATCTATGAACAAGATCCATCACCCCGTGGCCAGAGGTAACAGTATAGCACCAAAAACATTTCAAAATCCTCGATAAGCTAAATATACAATGCTGGTCATAACACTGTCTCAGACTTACTCTTCTAATCATTAATCAGCCCAAAGTCAATAAACATTTAGTGTTAAGAAAGGAAACTTCCCTTAAAAACTAAAACACCTTTAGGAAGAAGTACAAATTGAGGATTCCTGGCCTTGACTGAGTATCTGAGGAAAGAAAAACAGAAATTATAGTATGACCTTTCTAAAAAGTTTTTGTAAAATAGTATGCCTGCATAAGATTTTTTTCTGAAAAATTTAGCAAAGGGAAGAATAAGTTTCTAATATTTCTTGACCACTATATTTTCTTTTTTTTAAATACATCTCTATTGGAGTATAATTGCTTTACAATATTGTATTAGTGTCTGCTGTACAACCAAGTGAATCAGCTATATGCATATATATATCCCCATATACCCTCCCTCCCACCCTCCCTATCCCACCCCTCTAGGTGGTCACAAAGCACCGAGCTGATCTCCCTGTTCTATGCGGCTGCTTCCCACTAGCTATCTATTTTACATTGGGTAGTGTATATATGTCCATGCCACTCTATCACTATGTCCCAGCCTCCCCTTCCCCCCACCATGTCCTCAAGTCCCTTCTCAATGTCTGCATCTTTATTCCTGCCCTACCACTAGGTAGTACCATTTTTCAAGATTCCATATATATCTGTTAACATACAGTATTTGTTTTTCTCTTTCTGACTTCACTCCGTATGACAGATACTAGGTCCATCCACCTCACTGCAAATGACTCAATTTTGTTCCTTTTTAGGGCTGAGTAATATTCCATTGTATATAAATGCCACATCTTCTTTATCCATTCATCTGTCAATGGACATTTAGGTTATTTCCATGTCCTGGCTATTGTAAATAGTGCTGCAGTGAACTTTGTGGTACCTGTATCTTTTTGAATTATAGTTTTCTCAGGGTATATGCCCAGGAGTGGGATTGCTGGGTCATATGGTAGGTCTAGTTTTAGTTTTTTAAGGAACCTCCATACTGTTCTCCATAGTGGCTATACCAATTTACATTCCCACCAACAGTGCAGGAGGGTTCCCTCTTCTCCACACCCTCTCCAGCATTTATTGTTTGTAGTTTTTTGATGATGGCCATTCTGACTGGTGTGAGATGATACCTCATTGTGGTTTGATTTCCATTTCTCTAATGATTAGTGATGTTGAGCATCTTTTCATTTATTTGTTGGCCATCTGTATGTCTTCTTTGGAGAAATGTCTATTTAGGTCTTCTGCCCATTTTTGGATTGGGTTGTCTGTTTTTGTGATATTGAGCTGCATGAGCTGCTTGTATATTTGGGGGATTAATCCTTTGTCAGCTGCTTCGTTTGCAAATATTTTCTCCCATTCTGAGGGTTATCTTTTCCTCTTGTTTATGGTTTCCTTTGCTGTGCAAAAGCTTTTAAGTTTTATTAGGTCCCCTTTGTTTATTTTTGTTTTTATTTCTATTACTTTAGGAGGGGGGTCAAAAAGGATCTTGCTGGGCTTCCCTGGTGGCGCAGTGGTTGAGAATCTGCCTGCCAATGCAGGGGACACGGGTTCGAGCCCTGGTCTGGGAAGATCCCACATGCCACGGAGCAACTGGGCCCGTGAGCCACAACTACTGAGCCTGCGCGCCTGGAGCCTGTGCTCCGCAACAAGAGAGGCCGCGACAGTGAAAGGCCCGCGCACCGCGATGAAGAGTGGCCCCCACTTGCCACAACTAGAGAAAGCCCTTGCACAGAAATGAAGACCCAACACAGCCAAAAATAAATAAATAAATAAATAATTAAAAAAAAAAAAAAAAAAGGATCTTGCTGTGATTTATGTCATAGACTGTTCTGCCTATATTTTTGTCTAAGAGTTTCATAGTGTCTGGCTTTACATTTAGATCTTTAATCCATTTTGAGTTTATTTTTATATGTGGTGTCAGGAAGTGATCTAATTTCATTCTTTTACATGTAGCTGTCCAGTTTTCCCAGAACAACTTATTGAAGAGGCTGTCTTTTCTCCACTGTATATGCTTGCCTCCTTTGTCAAAGATAAGGTGACCATATGTGCATGGGTTTATTTCTGGGCTTTCTATCCTGTTCCATTGATCTATATTTCTGTTTTTGTGCCCGTACCATACTGTCTTGATTACTGTAGCTTTGTAGTATAATCTGAAGTCAGGGAGCCTGATTCCTCCAGCTCCATTTTTCTTTCTCAAGATTGCTTTGGCTATTCGGGGTCTTTTGCGTTTCCATATAAATTGTAAAATTTCTTGTTCTAGTTCTGTGGAAAATGCCATTGGTAGTTTGATAGGAATTGCATTGAATCTGTAGATTGCTTTGGGTAGTATAGTCATTTTCACAATATTGATTCTTCCAATCCAAGAACACAGTATATCTCTCCAACTGTTTGTATCGTCTTTGATTTCTTTCATCAGTGTCTTATAGTTTTCTGCATACAGGTCTTTTGCCTCCTTAGGGAGATTTATTCCTAGGTATTTTATTCTCTTTGTTGCAGTGGTAAATGGGAGTGTTTCCTGTATTTCTCTTTCTGATCTTTCATTGTTAGTCTATAGGAATGCAAGAAATTTCTTTGCATTATTTTTGTATCCTGCTACTTTACCAAATTCATTGATTAGCTCTAATAGTTTTCTGGTAGCATCTTTAGGATTTTCTATGTATAGTATCATGTCATCTGCAAACAGTGATAGCTTTACTTCTTCTTTTCCAACTTGGATTCCTTTTATTTCTTTTTCTTCTCTGATTGCCATGGATAAAACTTCCAAAACCGTGTTGAATAATAGTGGTGAGGGTGGGCAACCTTGTCTTGTTCCTGATCTTAGAGGAAATGCCTTCAGTTCACCATTGAGAATGATGTTGCCTGTGGGTTTGTTATATATGGCCTTTATTATGTTGAGGTATGTTCCCTCTATGCCCACTTTCTGACGAGTTTTTATCATAAATCGGCGTTGAACTTTTTCAAAAGCTTTTTCTACATCTATTGAGATGATCATATGGTTTTTATCCTTCAATTTGTTAATATGGTGTATCACATAAATTGATTTGTGTATATTGAAGAATCCTTGCATTCCTGGGGTAAACCCCACTTGATCATGGTGTGTGAGCCTATTAATGTGCTGTTGGATTCTGTTTGCTAGTATTTTGTTGAGGATTTTTGCATCTATGTTCATGAGTAATATTGGCCTGTAGTTTTCCTTTTTGTGACATCTTTGTCTGGTTTTGGTATCAGGGTGATGCTGGTCTCGTAGAATGAATTTGTGAGTGTTCCTCCCTCTGCTACTCTTTTGGAAGAGTTTGAGAAGGATAGGTGTTAGTTCTTCTCTAAATGTTTGATAGAATTTGCCTGTGATGCCATCTGGTCCTGGGCTTTTGTTCGTTGGAAGATATTTAATCACAGTTTCAATTTCAGTGCTTGTGATTGGTCTGTTCATATTTTCTGTTTCTTCCTTGTTCAGTCTTGGAAGATTGTACTTTTCTAAGAATTTGTCCATTTGTTCCAGGTTGTCCATTTTATTGGCATATAGTTGCTTGTAGTAGTCTCTCATGATCCTTTGTATTTCTGTGGTGTCAGTTGTTACTTCTCCTTTTTCATTTCTAATTCTGTTGATTTGAGTCTTCTCCTTTTTTTTCCTGATGAGTCTGGCTAATGGTTTATCAATTTTGCTTAACTTCTCAAACAACCACCTTTTAGTTTTATTGATCTTAGCTATTGTTTCCTTCATTTCTTTTTCATTTATTTCTGATCTGATCTTTATGATTTCTTTCCTCTGCTAACTTTGGGGTTTTTTTGTTCTTCTTTCTCTAATTGCTTTAGCTGTAAGGTTAGGTTGTTTATTTGAGATTTTTCTTGCTTCCTGAGGTAGGACTGTATTGCTATAAACTTCCCTCCTAGAACTGCTTTTGCTGCATCCCATAGGTTTTGGGTCATTGTGTTTTCATTGTCACCTGTTTCTTGGTATTTTTTGATTTCCTCTTTGATTTCTTCAGTGATCTCTTGGTTATTTAGTAGTGTGTTGTTTAACCTCCATGTGTTTGTATTTTTTACAGATTTTTCCTGTAATTGATATCTACTCTCATAGCATTGTGGTCAGAAATGATGCTTGATGTGATTTCAATTTTCTTAAATTTACCTAGGCTTAATTGTGACCCAAGATATGATCTATCCTGGAGAATGTTCCATGTGCACTTGAGAAGAAAGTGTATTCTGTACTTGTTGGATGGAATGTCCTATAAATATCAATTAAGTCCATCTGGTCTAATGTGTCATTTAAAGCTTGTGTCTCCTTATTTATTTTCTGTTTGGATATCTGTCCATTGGTGTAAGTGGGATGTTAAAATTCCCAATTATTATTGCGTTACTTTTGATTTCCCCTTTTGTGGCTGTTAGCATTTGCCTTATTTATTTTGGTGCTCCTATGTTGGGTGCAAAAATATTTACAATTGTTATATCTTCTTCTTGGATTGATCCCTTGATCATTATGTAGTGTCTTTCCTGTCTCTTGTAAGAGTCTTTATTTTAAAGTCTATTTTGTTTGATATGTGTATTACTACTCCAGCTTTCTTTTGATTTCCATTTGCATGCAATATCTTTTTCCATCCCCTCACTTTAGTCTGTATGTGTCCCTAGGTCTGAAGTGGATCTCTTGTAGACAGCATATATATGGCCAGTCTGTGTCTTTTGGTTGGAGCATTTAATCCATTCACATTTCAGGTAATTATCGATATATATGTTCCTATTACCATTTTCTTAATTGTTTGGGGTTTGCTTTTGTAGGTCCTTTTCTCTCTTGTGTTTCCTGCTTAGAGAAGTTCCTTCAGCATTTGTTGTAAAGCTGGTTTGGTGGTGCTGAATTCTCTTAGCTTTTGCTTGTCTGTAAAGCTTTTGATTTCTCCATAGAATCTGAATGAGATCCTTGACAGGTAGAGTAATCTTGGTTGTAGGTTTTTCCCTTTCATCATTTTAAATGTATCCTGCCACTGCCTTCTGGTCTGCAGAGTATCTGCAGAAAAATCAGCTGATAACCTTATGGGGACTCCCTTGTATGTTATTTGTTGCTTTTCCCTTGCTGCTTTTAATAATTTTTCTTTGTATTTAATTTTTGATAGTTTGATTAATATGTGTCTTGTTGTTTCTCTTTGGGTTTATCCTGTATGGGATTCTCTGCACTTCCTGGACTTGATTGACTATTTCCTTTCCCATGTTAGGGAAGTTTTTGACTATAATCTCTTTAAATATTTTCTCAGACCTTTTCTTTTTCTCTTCTTCTGGGGCCCCTATAATTCGAGTGTTAGTCCATTTAATGTTGTCCCAGAAGTCTCTGAGACTGTCCTCAATTCTTTTCATTCTTTTTTCTCTATTCTGCTCTGTGGCAGTTTTTTCCACCATTCTATATTCCGGGTCACTTATCCGTTCTTCTGCCTCCGTTATTCTGCTATTGATTCCTTCTAGAGTATTTTTAATTTCAGTTATTGTGTTGTTCATCACAGTTTGTTTGTTCTTTAGTTCTTCTAGGTCCTTGTTAAATGTTACTTGTTTTTCTCCATTCTATCTCCGAGACTTTGTATCATCTTTACTATCTTTACTCTGAATTGTTTTTCTTGTAGACTGCCTATCTCCTCTTCATTTGTTCAGTCTTGTGGGGTTTTACCTTGCTCCTTCATCTGCTGCATATTTCTCTGTCTTCTCATTTTGTTTAACTTACTGTGTTTGAGGTGTCTTTTCTGCAGCCTGCAGGGTCGTAGTTCCTCTTACTTCTGTTGTCTGTCCCCAGTGGGTGAGGTTGGTCCAGTGGCTTGTGTAGGTTTCCTGGCGGAGGGGACTGGTGCTTGTGTTCTGGTGGATGGAGCTGGATCTTGTCCCTGTGATGGGCAGGGCCATGTCCGGTGGTGTGTTTTGGGGTGTCTGTGAGCTTAGTATGCTTTAGGCAACCTGTCTGCTAATGGGTGGGGTTGTGTTGCTGTCTTGCTAGTTGTTTGGCATGAGGCATCCAGCACTGGAGTTTGCTGGCCGTTGGGTGGAGCTGGGTCTTAGTGTTGAGACGGACACCTCTGAGAGAGCTCTCACTGATTAATATTCCATGGGGCTGGGAGTTCTCTGGTGGTCTGACATCCTGGACTCGGCTCTCCCACCTCAGAGGCTCAGGCCTGAACCCCGGCCGGAACACCAACATCCTGCAAGCCATGCAGCGTGGAAGAAAAGGAAGAAGAAAAAAACCCAAAAAACAAAAAACAAAACAAAAAGAAAAACAAAACAAAAAACCCAAACAAATGAACAGACAAAACCCAAAGACAAATGGTAAAAGCAAAACTAAACAGACAAAATCACCCAAAGAAACATACACACATGCATTTACAAAAAGAAAAGAAAATAAAAAAGAAGGGAAAAAAAGAGAAAAGAAAGAAAAAGAGAGCAACCAAACCAATAAACAAACCCCAAACCTAAAGAAACACTAAAAACTAAACTAATTAAAAAATAAAACCAGAAACAAATCAAATGCAGAAAGCAAACTGTAAAAAAGCAATGAAAGCATAAAACAAACACACAAAAACGTCTCAAAATATGTAAAGCCAAAAGAAAGATGAAAAGAAAAGGAAAAAATACAAAACAACAAAGTAGTAAAGTAAAAATAGAAAAATTAAAAATAAAATGAAAACTAAAACAAAGGAAAAAAAAACAAACACAAGGAAAAAATACAATATAACAAAAAAGTACAGTAGAAATAGGGAAAAAATAATAAATAAAATAAAACATATATTAAAAATAAAAGCATAAGAAAGAAAAGAAATAGTAAATAAAAAAGTAAAATTAAAAGAATAACAAAAAAAAGGACAATAGAACCAAAAAAAAAAAGGAAGTTGTAATATTTTCCTGTGGCCTTAGCTGTCAGTGTCCTTGACCCCATAGTGAGCCACAGCCAACCCCTGCCTACCCAGGAAGTCCTCCAGTATGTCTTGGTAGGTCTCTGGACCTGCTGTGGGCACTATGGGGCCAGCTCAGTCTCTGATCTGGCCTTACTCCTGTGTGTACTTGCCTCCAAATTCCACAGTTGCCCTCAGAGTCCACAGCCTCAATTGTGGGAACGCTAGTTGTCTATTCAGATATTCCACAGATACAGGGTTTACCTAGCTAATTGCGGGGATTTAATCCGCTGCTCCTGTGGCTGCACAGAGAGACTTCCCTCCCTCTTCTTTAGTCGCACTGCCCCTGGAGTTCAGCTTTGGTTTTGGCCCTGCCTCTGCCTGTCAGCCACCCTTAGGCGTCTGTTCCCCACCAAGGCAAGAGGGGGTGAAAGCAGTGGCTGATTAGGACTCACTTGCTCACTCAGGCTGGGGCGAGGGAGGGATACAGCAGTCACAATTGGGATGTGCAGGGAGTGCCTACAGCATCAGAAGCTGGTGTGAAGTTGCAAGAGCCTGAGGTGAGCCATTTGTTCTCCCAGGGAAGTTGGCCCCAGTTCACGGGACCCTCGGCAGTGGCGGGCTGCACAGGCTGCCGGAAAGGTGTGGGCAGTGACCTGCCTTGCATACAGGACCTTTGGCAGCAGCGGCGGCAGCCTCTGGGGTCTGAGATAACAGCTGCGGCTCGTGCTTGCATAGATGTTGCCCTGCCATCTGTGAGCACACAGAGCGGGAAGCTCCTATGGTGGGCCCAGCTCTCTCCTCCCACACCCCGCAACAAAGGACTCCTGCCTCTCTGGCAGACCCAGCCTTTTTCCCGGACTCCCTCCCGGCTAGCTGTGGCATGCTAGCTGCCCCCTCAGGCTGTCCTCACACAGCCAACCCCAGTCCTCTCCCTGGAGTCTGACCTCCAAAGCCCAAGCCTCAGCACCCAGCTCCCACCAGCCCTGGCGAATGAGTTGACAAGTGTCTCAGGCTGGTGGGCGCTGGTCAGCACCAATCTTCCGTGCAGGAATCTCTCCACTCTGCCCTCCACACCTCTGTTGCTGCCCTCTCCTCCGAGGCTCCAAAGCTCTCGAGACCGCCCCATCCCTGCCAGTGAGGGGGATTCTAGTGTGTGGACACTTTTCTTCCTTCACAGCTCCCTCCCAGAGGGGCAGGTCCCATCCTGATTCCTTTTTCTCTATTTTAATTTTTTTCTTTTGCCCTACCCAGTTACGTGGGGCTTTTCTCGCCTTTTTGGAAGTCTGAGGTCCCCTACCAGCATTCAGTAGTTGTTCTGTAGGCGCTGTTCCATGTGTAGATGTATTCTTGATGTATTTGTGGGGAGGAAGGTGATTTCCACGTCTTACTCCTCTGCCATCTTGCAGGTCTCCCCCTTAACCAGTATATTTTCAAAGATCTTTTATTCAGATTAATGTCAAAGCTTACGTGTAATTAAAGGTCATTGCAAATATGTATTTCTTAATTCCAGTTGTAAATTTTGTGACTCTTTTTTAAAAAGTAGTCTTTTTAGTCTCAAAAGCCTGATTTTTCTTTACTCTTGTTCTAGCCTTGTCTCCTATCTTGACCTGCGTGAATGTATTTAATATGTAGGGTTAGCAAATGAGATTGGCTCTTCCCCCAGTGCCAGCCATTCCCCTGGGCTCCCTCCAGGACTCTACACTGGTGCTGAGTGTGGCTTTAAGTATCAGACAAACAAATCATTGTAAATAGCCCAGTGTTAGTTTGCTTGTGCAGAGGATAGCGAGGCCCAGGGCATTTGACTCCATTACTACAGGTCTCTGGAGAACTGGAGGCACACAAATAGTCCCAGTGAGACTGATGTATTTTTTTTAATCATGTATTTTTTCAATATATATCGTGTATTTTTTAATCGTCCAAAGTCCATAGTTTACATTAGAGTTCATTCTTGGTGTTGAGCATTCTATGGGCTTTGACATATGCAGAATGACATGTATCCACCATTATTGTATCATACACTTTTAGGGCACATTCACTGCCCTAAAAGTCCCCTGTGCTCCACCTATTCATTCCTCCCTCCCCTTAGCCCCCTGCAACCACTTATCTTTTTACTGCCTTCATAGTTTTACCTTTTTCAGAATGTCATATAGTTGGAATCAAACAGTATGTAGCCTTTTTTAGATTGGCTTCTTTCACTTTGTAATAAGTATTTTTGGTTCCTCCATGTCTTTTTGTGGCTTGATAGCTCATTTTGTTTTAGTGCTGAATAATATTCCATTGTCTGTATATACCACAGTTTATTTATCCACTCACCTACCGAAGGGTATCTTGGTTGCTTCCAAGTTTGGGTAATTATGAAGAAAACATCCATGTGCAGGCATGTGTGTGGACATAAGTTTTCACCTCTTTTGGATAAATACCAAGGAGTACAATTGCTGGATCATATTGTAAAAGTATGTTTCATTTTGTAAGAAATCGTCAAACTGTTTTCCAAAGTGACTGTACCAATTTTGCATTCCCACCAGCACTGAGTGAGAGTACCCATTGCTCCACATCCTCACCAGCATTTGGTGTTTCAGGATTTTCTTTTTCTTTTCTTTTCTTTTTTTTTTTTTTTTGGCAATTCTAATAGGTGTCTAGTGGTCCAGCAAGTATTTTAAATAACTTTTCATATTTCCTGCCTATTAAAAAATCTTTAGAAAATATAGATAAACAAAAAATAAAATAAAATAAAATGAATCACCTATAATCCTATTACCTAAAAATAATTATTTTTAATATTTGGGTATGTATCCTTCCAATCTTTTTTCTCTGTATGTATGAATGCATTTTTTTCTTTTTGCCCTTCTAAAGATATACACATATCAACTTAGCTAAGAGCAAATTCAACGTCTCCATTTTCAACCCTATGAAACCCCCAAAGTTTTTCAACCTTGCTGACCTAAAGACTGGCCTTTGATTTGCAACTTGCAGTTTACCACAGCTGAACACCTGTGTTAAGAACAACTCACTTGTCTGAGGTTCCTGAAAGTGAAATAGGTCTGTTTGCTTCTTTAATAGGTAAAAATGAAGTATTAATTTATATAAGGAATAAGATAAAAGGAGAGAAGAAAGAAAAGAAGTCATAGCCCCTGTCAGCTGAACTGCCAAGTTCATGGTGTCCAGTCTCAAAAGTACCTCAACACTCCCTGGCAATTCTTTTGTGTCCCCAGCAAGCTTTTGCTCCACTTTTCACCATAACTATTTCAAACCCACTTTACACTCTCCTCTTCTCCTTCCTTCTCATTTTCAACTGACAATCTCATTTCCCATTTCAAGAGAGAATAAAGGCTCCAAACAAAATTTCCTTAGCCTCTGCTACCAACTTGCACTCTCCTTGGATCCCACCTTGGATCCTATCCTTCCTATATTTCTATTAAAATCTAAAAGGTGACCTTTCTCATTCTAACTCTCTCAACTATACTTGGGATCCTGCCTCCTTAGAGTCTTCCTCTGAGCTTCACTTCTTTCTTTCTTACCTTTGACTACTTCTTCTTCCCTTGCATTTAAATACGATTTTCCACTTCAAATAAAATCTATGCCCCTGCCCCCGCTCATCCTCCAACCTATTTAGGTATGAGTCTACCTTTCTCTTCAGAGTCAAATTTTATAAATTGTTGATTTGTTTATTCAGCAAATATTTTCTAAGTGTCAACTACACACAAGGTTTTGCTTTAAGTACTACAGATTCAACAGAGAACACAGTAGACAAAATTCCCTGCCCACGTGGAATATCTCCTCTATTGGAGAGCTGTAACCATTTCCTCATTTCCAATTCTATCACTACCCAACGTCATCTGGCTTCTGCCTCTACCCATCTTTGCAAACTGCTCTCACCAAGGTCCCTAATGATCTCCTTGTAAATCTCACAGAAATTTGTTTAGTTCTCATCTTATTAGATGCAGGTTTTTCAGCATTTGAGATGTTGATTACCTTTTCTCAAAACCCTAAGCCCTTCAGATGATATCAGTCCCCTGACTACAAACATTTAATGGCTGCACATCCCTTTTAGGATAAAGTTTTAAATCCCCCACAGCTTAAAAGTCCCTCACTGATGACTCTCCTGCTTTCTTCTCCAGCCTCAACTCTCACCTTGTTAACCTTAGTCTTGGTCTGCCATTTTTGGTTCCAACCATTCTGATCTCTCCATGATCCACTGGAAGTGCCACACATTCCTTCTCCCTTCTTCCATCGGCTCATCCCTACTCACTCTGCAGCCCTCAGCTTTGGCATCCTTTTTTCTGGGAGCCCTGAACTTCCAATTTTTAATTCTGAGTCTTTCTTACGTACTTTCATAAAAAGCTCTAATTCTTCATCTGGCAGCATCTATCACAGTATACTCTCCTCATCAGTTTACCTGTCTGGATTCCCTTGGGATACATAAGACCCTAAGAGTGAAGACTAATTCTTATTCAAGATATATTTCCAGTGCCTAGAATAGTGTCTGGCATAGAGTAGTCCCCTAATAACTATTAACCTGAATTAAGATTATATGTATTGAAGATCTGTTTTACGTCAGGCACTGGGCTACATGCTTTATAAATAGTATGTCATTTAAACCTCACCAAAAAACCCCTCAAGACAACAGTTTTTATCATAGGGAAATTGGGCCTCCAAGAAGTAAAATAATCCAGTTGGACCTGTGGTTGCCCAGCACCCCAGTGATGAACAATCTCAACAAGAGGAACCACCAACTGAAAGTCAGGACAGTCTACCTGGTCAAGAGAGAGAAGATGAAGGAGCATCTGTTGTTCAAGGGCCTGATCTGGAAGTTGATTGACAGGAACTGACTCAGCCAAAGACTGGAGGTGAGCATAGAGATGGTCCAGAGGTCAAGAAGAAGCTTTTACCTAACCTCGAGCTCATTAATATACCAGAAGCAGGTGAAAGACAGCTATAGGTTTAAAAGAAGACAGACTGAAACCATGCAGCTTGTTCTTATGTTGGAAATTTACTAAAATTCTCTCAATAAAATTTTACAGTTTTCTCCTCAACAGGTCACAAAGATGGTAAGTTGTGAGGGAGGATTTGAACCCAGGTTTGTTTGACTCTATAGCTAAAAGAACATTTCATCTATCTCTAAGCTTCAGAATGAATTAAAGAGAATTATATTAGAGTTGCTAGAAGAACCTTCATTATGATGCCAGATCAAGGTGCCAGAATCCATGGCTATGTTTTTTAAATCCCCTTCTATCCATGAGAACTTTTCAAACTCTGCTGCTGGGTAGCATTTGACATGTTTACATTTCTCAATATAACTCTTCCCCAAATTATACAAAGATATTTAAGTCCTGATGGTGTTGGAATGGGAAAAGGTGAAAGGATGGCTAGTAAGAACATGAAATTCTGAGTCCTTAAATCCTATCCACAAACGTCCATCTACTAGCAGAGAAGTCCCTGAAAGAAATGCAGGCAATTCATCTTTTCCTAGTAGGACATCTCTTGGTCTTTAATACCCAAACCTCATGATAGTATTTATCTGTCAGTACAACACTTTGGGGGACAATAGTTATATAGGCAAAACGTGTATATATGTCTTCAAAATTCAATACAACATTTTAAACAAAACAATACACGTAAAAAGTCTCAATTATTTTCCAAATTGACAAAATAGAAGAATCATATGAAAAGAACCCAAAGTGTCAGTTAAGTGGTTGCATAATTCTTGCTGGCACCAGGGGAGGGTGTATTAATTGCATACAAAGCAAAGAAATTCACATCCGTATTAATTTTTTGGTGACTGGGAAATGATATTTTAAAAATTTTCCATCCTCACAGACAGTTTATTATACATAATATTTCATTGTGTTTACATTTTAAGAAGTTGGCTCAAAGTTTGGGATTAATATGCAGCACAATATAATTTTCACAATTTAAAATAATGTGAAATACATTTATTGCTAATATCCTTGTACCATAAAGTCTGATTTTCAGAAATGAATTACTGGAATTAAGCAGGAATTGCCTATCTATGCATAGTAAGTAAAATCAGAAAGAGGACTAAATTAGCACTCCTGCCCAGACAAAGGAGTCCTACCAACTTGGGCTCTCCTCTGAATTCATCCATCCACATGGTAAAGGGACAAGGGACTGGGTCCAGAGCCCCTTCTAGAATACACTTCGAGCTCCTGCCATCTTGAAAGTCCCTTCAAGCAGGAGGAAGAACATAGGGCAAAGAGGGATTCTGTCAGCAGAATCAGTCTCCTTTGAAAGAGCTTTCTAAGAATGCCACCCTCTCACCACTTCTGCTTATATCTCATTTGCTAGAACTGTATCAGATGACACCTCT
Source organism: Balaenoptera acutorostrata (assembly GCF_949987535.1). Taxonomy (NCBI): domain Eukaryota; kingdom Metazoa; phylum Chordata; class Mammalia; order Artiodactyla; family Balaenopteridae; genus Balaenoptera; species Balaenoptera acutorostrata. Next base: position 114,294,528 of record NC_080068.1, on the reverse strand, counting down.
ACCTGTAAGGAGGCTGGAAATATAGCTGAGAGTATTGCCTAAATAAATAAATAAATAGCGGCACTTTTATATTAGGGAAAAAAGGGAATTGGATTTAGTTAGGCAAATAGAAGTTTCTGCCACAGTTGGGATTATCTGTGGAGGAAATGTAATCTTATCCCAAGCCAACATTCACCAATGTTTTGTTTTTCAGCCTGTTAACTTAAAGTTCAATAGCAATTCAATGGTCAATTAGCAGGAGAGAATATTGGAATATCTTGCTTATCCCTTTGTCAAGAAATTGTCAATGCTCCCAGGCATGAGAGAGAGCTCTGTCTTTTAGTACCTTATGAATATTTCTACTTTCTTACTCAAGAAGCATCTGAAATAATCTAGAATGGGCTGTTAATTCAGTCTTAAAGTCACACTATATACAACTATCTATGTATATTCCACTGACATCCCAAATTACACCTGACAGCCTTTGGTTCAAGATGACAGACAACAAAAGAGAATGAAGGGGAGTTGTCAGTAGACATGAGAACTCAACAAATTTCTAGTGGCTGGAAAAAGATGAACACAGCAGCATCTTGCAGGGGAAAAGGAAGGGATTTCAGCAAGAAAGAAGCCCTCAGAATTCTCAGACCCTGAATGAGAACATCTGAAGTGGCCTAGAGTGAAAAAAAAAAAAAAAAAAGCAGGCCAAAAGCAGAGGGTGTAAGTACAATTCTGACCATGGAAAACATGCCCTAGTGACCCACAATCTGCCCTTCCCATCCTCACATATGCCTATCTCTATTCATATGAGCACCAGTATTTTACTTACAGGGAAAAAACAAAGACATACAACAACAACAAAACATTAAGGATTTAAAAAATAATAATTGTAGCAATTTCCTGGGGAGAATTAGGGCTTCTAAGACAGGAGGAAGGCCACAGAATAAAGCCCTCCCCATTACAGTATTTGGACCTTCTCTATCCCCCAATTAAAGTCTCCACTTGCAACAAGTAAAGTCTGCTGAACCAATTATCCGTCCATATACACAGAAACCACTGGGAAACCAACCTACATACATCACAACAGAGAAAACTCATGTTGGCTACTTAGAACAATCAAATTAAGCTGTGCTAAATTTTCCAACCAAGTTCACCAGAAGGGATGCACAACATGGATCACATGAGAATGTAAGTCCAAAATGTGTGAAATCCCTGAACTTGGCCACCACCCTATAAATTTAAGATGATGAAGCTCCTCAAACCAACAAGTCTATGCTTGTTCCAGAAATAAATTAATGCCCCTCTAAGTAGATCTCTCCTTCAATTTTACACTGAGACCTTAAAGTCCCAGAATAGGTAACCAGTGTTTCCCCTCCCAAAATTCGTATTCTTCTTTGACCCAACAGGAGGGGTCACACTCCATGCCTGGGTTGAGTGTTATTCCTTCCTCAAAAACTTACACCAACTTCTGTATTTTTCTTTAGTGGGTCACACTGGTGTAGCACCAACATCAGCACCTGCAAAGCTGGATCACACCAATCCCAGTGGTCTCATGAGTCCCATTCTTACAAATGTCCACAGGACCAGCCCTTTACCCACTGAGTTTAGAAAACTTCATGGAAATCTCTACAGCAAAATGAAAGAACTAATGCTTAAATCTCAGCAGCCACCCACCGCCAATAGCATTTCTTAAGCCAAAGTGCATATTACAAACGTATGCTACAACCTAAAGCCACATCATTGTTGCCAGCTGTAGGCTATAGCAGAGATAGTATTATGGAGTGGAAGAAGGTGGACTATAGAAAACAGTAAAAATATTCTTTTTATGGATGAATTAGGATGGACTATTTGAAAGATATCTTTTCCCCAGCCAAGGGCAGCCTAAGGCCCGGAACCAAAGCAAGCCAAATGACCTACTTTGACCCTTATTTCCTAAGCACCTGAATCTTAGACTTTTCCAACCCAGAGGGAAAGCTTGTCCAACAAAAAGCAGCAGCAGAGGAGTGCTGAGAGACAAGAGAGCTGGGGTTTTTCCACAATGCCCAGAGACTCACTCCTTCTTCCTCAGGCCAGAGGGACAGTCTAGACCAGCTTACTTCATCAGCTGTCAGAAGAGAATGCCCACAGAATGCCAAAGTCCACCAAGAGCTGATAGGAATCAAAGTGGTGGTTACCTGGGGGAGAAATTATTGACTGGGAAGGGGCACTAGGAAACTGCCAGAGTCACGGAAATGTTTCTGTTTTGATCTGGGTAGTGACTGCATGTAGGCAAAAGTTCTTCAAACTGTTCACTTAAGATTTATGCATTTCACTGCATATAGATTATATCTCAAGAAAAAAGAAAAGAAAAAAAAATTTTTAAAAGAGAGAGAGACACACAGCCAAAGTTTTTTCCAATAAGAAGCACCTCCAGACTTTCTTTAATTCTCCAGATTTCTGGAAATGTTAGATTCCAAAGAAAGAATTAAGGGGCAGCCAAAAAGAGGAAGACAGCGATCACAGAGCAGAATCGTTTCCATTTCCCTTTAACTTCATAGCAAAGCAACTGAAAGAGAGACAAAGAAATAACCAGGGTGCTTCCAATAGGAAGCAAACACCTTCACCCCCATGCATCACAACTTAGCTCTCTTGAAAGAGAATGCATCCCCAAAGTCATCACTTGTATGTACACTGTGACTTTAAATCCCTTTCATGAAAACAGTGAGAGCTCCACTCCAGGGAAACCTGGCCAAATAAAGCTGACAAGTCCAAAAGGGCTGTTCTAGCTCTTGAGTAGCCTTCCCTGAAGGCACAGTTTCACAACTGTAGTTCAATGCACCTGATCTACGGATTTATTCTCAGGGATGTGCCAAATGATTTTCTCTTTAAAAGGGTTGCTACATTATTCAAATTGGGGAAGTAATACCTTTGAGGTAATTAGTTAGGACCAATAAAAGGAGCACAAGGAAAAACTTTATTTGCTATTTTAAAATGTTAAAGCACTGTTGTAACCCCACTTCCCAATATTTTCTTCTCCAGCTCCCCCTTTCCCTCCCCACACATAAACTATCGCCACCATTCAGACAACCAGATTGTTCTTTCTCCTTGACAAGGGGAAAGGTATGTCAGCAAATTAAAAGATTTCATTCTTAGATTTGGGATTTTAAAACTCCCTTTAGCTTATTAGCACCAGGAAGGCCACCCACCAGCCCATGGCACCAGTACTGGGATGCCTCAGGCTAAGCAGCTAGCCAGGTGGGGATACAACCTGACTCACCGCAGGCCCACTGCCTTACAGCCCCCTGAGCTCACAGCCACCCTGGGACACGGCCCTGTCCACCAGAGGACCCAGGACCCGACCCCAACCACCAGTGCACCAGCACTAGCCTTTGGAGCCCTGGAGCTCCTCAGCCAGCTGCCTCATGACCCAGGCCCACCAACCAGTGCCAAGCAGCCTTTGCACAAGGTAGGGCCTGGCAACCAACCTGACCAGGGGCCAGCCACACCTACCAGACCACCCACAGTAGTCAGCCTGTGACAACAAAAACACCCACGCAGCTCAAATAGGGGGCATCTCTAGAGCATATAGCTCTGGTGACCAGAGAGGAGTGCACTGATGGGATGCATAAGATGTCTCCTACAAAAAGCCATGGCTCCAAGATTGGGAAACATGACCAACTTACCAAACACATGGAAATAAAAACAGCAAATTAGGAAAAATGAGGTGACAAAAGAATATGTTCCAAGTGAGGTAATAAGATAAAGCCCTAGAAGAAGAACTAAATGAAGTAGAGATAGTAATCTACCAGATAAAGAGTTCAAGGTAATGATCATAAAGTTGTTCAAAGAACTTGAGAGAAGACTGGATGAACAGAGTGAGAAGTTAGAAGTTTTTAACAAGAATTAGAAATATAAAGAAGAACCAAACAGATAAAGAATACAATAACTGAAACAAAAAATACACTAGAAGGAATCACCAGTTCGATATCACTGATGAACATAGATGCCAAAATTCTCTAAAATATTAGCAAACTGAATCCGACAATACATTACAAGGATTGTACACAATGACCAAGTGGGACTTATCCCAGTGATGCAAGGAAGTTTCAATATCATTAAATCAATCAATGTGATATACACCACATTAACAAATTGAAGAATAAAAGGTTATCTCAATAGATGCACAAAAAGCTTTTGACAAAATTCAACATCCATTTGTGATAAAAAAAATAAAATAAAACCCTCAAGAAAATGGATATAGGGACTTCACTGGTGGTCCAGTGGTAAAGAATCTGCCTTCCAATGCAGGGGACGTGGGTTCTATCCCTGGCTGGGGAAGTAGGATCCCACATGCTGTGGGGCGATTGGGCTCGCATGCCACAACTACTGAGCTTGCGCGCCTCAACTAGAGAGCCTGCATGCCACAAACTACAGTGCCCATGCTCTCTGGAACCCATGCGCCACAACTACAGAGCCCACCTGCTCTGGAGTCTGTGGACCACAACTAAAGAGAAAAACCACATGCCACAACTAGAGAGAAGCCCATGCACCACAACGAAGATCCCATGTGCCACAACTAAGACCCAACACAGCCAAAAGTAAATAAATAAATAATAAATCTTTAAAAAAAAAACCCAAAATGGATATAATAAAGACCATTTATGGCAAGCCCACAGCTAACATCATACTCAACAGTGAGAAGATGAAAGCATTTCCTCTAAGATCAGCAACAAAACAAGGATGCCCACTCTTGCCACTTTTATTCAACATATTATTGGAAGTCCTAGCCACAGCAATCAGACAACAAAAAGAAATAAAAGAAATCCAAATTGGAAAAGAAGAAATAATACCTGTGACAGTTTGCAGATGACATGATACTATACAAAGAAAATCCTAAAGACACCACCAAAAAAACCAATGAATTCAGTAAAGTTGCAGGATACAAAATTAACTTACAGAAATCTGTTGCATTTCTGTCCTCTAACAATGAACTATCAGAAAGACGAAATGAAGAAAACAATCGCATTTATCATTGCATCAAAAAGAATAAAATACCTAGGAATAAATCTAACCAAAGAGGTAAAAGACCTGTACTCAGAGAGCTATAAAGACATCGATGAAAGAAACTGAAGATAACACAAATAGATGGAAAGATATAACATGTTCATGAATTGGAAGAATTAATATTGTTAAAATGACCATAATACGCAAAGCAATCTACAGATACAATGCAATACCTATCAAGATACCAATGATATTTTTCACAGAACTAGAACAAATAATTCTAAAATTTGTATGGAAACACAAAAGACTTAGAATAGACAAAACAATCTTGAGAAAGAAGAGCAGAGCTGGAGGTATTATGCTCCCTGACTTCAGACTGTACTACAAAGCGACAGTAATCAAAACAGTGTGGTACTGGCATAAAACAGACACAAAGATTAATGGAACAGAATAGAGGGCCCAGAAATGAACACTTCTTATATGGGCAATTAATCTATGACAAAGGAGGCAAGAATATACAATGGGGAAAAAACAGCTTTTTCAGTAAATGGTCTTGGAAAACTGGACAGCTACATGCAGAAGAATCAAACTAAACTATTCTATCACACCATGCACAAAAATAAATTCAAGATCGATTAAAGACTTAATAGTAAGACTTGAAACCATGAAACTTCTAGAAGAAAACATAGGCAGTAAGCTCTTTGACATCGGTTTTAGTAATTTATTTTTGGATATGTCTCCTTGGGCAAGGGTAAAAAAAAGCAAAAATAAATAAATGGGACTACATCAAACTAAAAGGCTTTCGCACAGCAAAAGAAACTATCAAACAAAATGAAAAGGCCATCTACTGAATGGGAGAAGATATTAGCAAATGATACATCCAACAATGGGTTAATACCCCAAAATACAAAGAACTCATACAACTCAACATCAAAAAAAAATCTGATAAAAAAAGGGGAGAAGATCTAAATAGACATTTTTCCAAAGAAGACATGCAGATGGCCAACAGGCACTGAAAAGGTGCTCAACATCACTAATCACCAGGGAAATGCAAACCAAAACCAAAATGAGATTTCACCTCACACCCATCAGAATGGCAATCGTCAAAAAGACAGCAAATAATAAATTTTGGTGAGGATATGGGGAAAAGGAAACCTCTCCTACACTGTTGGTGAGAATGTAATTTGGTGCAGCCACTGTGGAAAACAGTATGGAGCTTTCTCAAAAAACTAAAACTAGAACTACCATATGACCCAGCAATTCCACTCCTGGGTATATATCTGAAAAAAACAAAAACACTAATTCAAAAAGATATATGCACCGCAGTGTTCATAGCAGCATTATTTACAACTGCCAAGATATGAAAGCAACCTAAGTGTCCATCAATAGATGAATACATAAAGAAGATGTGGTACATATATACAATGGAATACTACTCAGCCATAAAAAAGTGAAAGTTTTCCATTTGCAGCAACGTGGATGGGCTTGGAAGGGATTATGCTAAGTGAAATGAGTCAGACAGGAAAATACAAATATCTCATGATCTCACTTATATGTGGAATCTAAAACACAAAACAGAGAAATAAACAAGACAAAACAAGAACAGACTCATAGATAGAGCAAAGAGGTTGTTGCCAGAAGGAAGGAGGGTGGGAGGGGTGGGTGAAATAGGTGAGAGGGATTAAGACTTACAAATCTCCAGTTATAGAATAAATAAGTCGCAGGGATGTGATATACATTATAAGGAATAAGATCAATAATATTGAAATAACTTTGTATGGGGACAGATGGTTACTAGACTTGTAGTGGTAATCATTTCATAATGTCTGCAAATGTCAAATCATTATGTAGTACACCTGAAACTAACATAATATTGTATGTCAACTATATTTCAATTAAAAAAAGAAACATTCAGGGACTTCTCTTGCAGTCCAGTGGTTGGGACTCTGCACTTCCATTGCAGGGGGCGTGAGTTCAATCCCTGGTTGGGAAACTAAGACCCCACATGCTGCCTGGGGCGGCCAAAAAAAAAAAACAGAAAGAAACATTCAGAAGATAAGTGATCCTTAAACATAGGAGTTAAATACCAAGTGATATACTCACATGAAACAAGAAATTCTAGATCTCCTTTGTCAAACATATGTGAAATAGAGAGGCCCTTTCAAACTAAACCCTGATTCCTTTGTCAAAGGCCATTTCTTTCATCCAAAGTGTTTTAGGTATAAAATAATGTTATCCCAATCTAGACTACTTTGAACCCAGAGGGGGAAAAAAGGCAGATAATTTCAACACTATAACAAACAATTATAATTTTTGCCTAATACCCTACAGTATTTTTTTTCCAGGTATTTTTGAAACTTTGAGGATGAAATCCTCACTGTAGATGAAAGAGCCCTTTATAGAGATGACTCGTTGTAAAACTCACCACCTCTTTAAATTTATTTATCTCATTTTAGTACAGATGAGAAGATAAAGCCATGGGAAATTTTTTAAAACAGACCTTAGTATGGAAAGAGAAAACAGGTTCTCATTAATAAGATTTGGGATAACTCCTGGTGAGGCCCAACCTCAAGCTTCCCAGTTGCAGTGAACCAGCTCAGTCCTGCTGTACTTAATTAATGTATTCTTCTGTTGGAAAAAAAATGAGAAAATAATCTAGTCCAAATTTACAGATCAAAAGGTTAAGAAACATCGCCTACTCCAGATCTGAGCATATAGCCTCCTGATTCCATGGGAGAAAGGAAAAGAGAAAGAATCTACCTGTGAATGACTCTTGGGAAATTCATCGCACAGGCTTACCTTGCACTACAGTAAAACCAACAGTAGTTAGAACACGATCTCCAATTAGCAGATGAGGGTACTGAGGTGGGAAAAAACAAAATGTAAATAAATGGGCAAGCTCAATAACTCTCCTTCCTTTCCATTTTTTGTTGTTGTTGTTGTTGTTGTTGTTCAATTACACCACACTTTTGTTTGCTTCCCTTTAAGCACTGAATACCTATGTTTATGCTGGTTGCCACAGGCCAAAAAGGACTTGTTCAAGTTTCACTTCAATTAGGGAAAAGAGCTTAATTTGAACACTTAATATATAATCTTCCCAAAACTGCTCAATTTGTAAACTACACCTTTTTATCTGAAACTCCAAGGACTGCCTTAGTCAAACATATGGACATATTTGAGTATTACAGGCATCCCCCACTTTTTGAAAGTTCGCTTTACACTATTTCACTTTTACGAAAGACCTACATAAGTGCCTGTTTTTGCTAACCAAAAGAAACCCAAAGATTTTCACTTTTGCAGAAAAAGGCAAAAAGCGAAAATGGCATTCAGCATTGGTTTTGCAGGAGCTGTTTTAGCTGCAGCGCGCACTCTGAACAGTGAGAGGGGCCCCGCCCAGCTCCTCCCCAGGAGCTACACTCAGCATCTCAGCATCAGGCCACCATAGCTTTGAACTGTGTCTGCGAGCATCTGTGCTTTTCCTCAATGTGTTCTGTGCGTCCGTTAGCAAGATGTGTCCCTAAGGTAATTGCTTCTTCGCTCTATGCCGTTTCTGCTTACGAAAGGTTTCATAGGAACGCTCCACTTTTGAATAGCGAGGGGAACCTGTATTGTTCCAAGTAACATGACTATTTTCCCAACATAAACATAGCAGATGTTTATGTTTGAAAAAGGATATTTGAGCATGAAACTCTAACCTTGATAATTAAAAAAAAAAAAAAAAACTTTAGACATATCCAGTGTAGTCAAATGAAACTCAGAATGAATATGTTTCCATTCCTTTTTCTTACAATGATACAGCTTATGATAACTCACACTCCCAGGACCCTGGAATTTGCGAAGGGGTTCACCCGTATAAATATGAGCTCAATGTCACCTTTATAATTTCCAACTAAATGTGTTAGCCTATCTTTGGAGGCTTTGTGTGTGTGTGTGTGTGTGTGTGTGTGTGTGTGTGTGTGTTTTCTTCTCATCTGTGAAGTGAATGTACAAGACAGTATTTGTTTCAGCAAGATTGAAAACTTGTTTTGCAGTGTGACCACCTTCACCACTGCAGCCTCATTGTTGGTAGAATTACCCTGGTCTTCATACCTTGCAGTATTATCTGGTTCTTATTCCTCTCAAACTATCTCTGACTTGCTGTAAAATTTATTCCTCAATTGTGGTAGATGGCTCTAATGGCCCCAAGTTTTCACCCTCCCTATAGCCACATCTTTTGTCACGGGACTTTGCAGTTTCTCTCCTCACTGAAGCAAAGTATATTTCTCCTCCCACCCCCTGACTTCAGGGCCAGCATGTGACTTGCTTAGACCTATGCAATGTTAGTGGATGGGACATGTCCAAAGGCATGAAAGTCATATGAATGATTGGGCTTGCCCTCTTACACCTTAAAGAAGATCATGCCTAGAATAGCTTGCTGGCCTCAAATTAGATGTGAGGAAGACTCCCAGCTCATCCCAGATGCAAGAACAAGCCTAGCTGAGACTAACAGAACCATCTACTTGAGCCCAGCCAGATCAGCTGAACCCCAGCTGGCCCGTAACAAATGCTGATTGTTGTATGTCACTGAGATTTCTGTAATTGTTAATTATGCAGCATTATTGTGGCCATATTTAACCGATATATCACTCCTATACCATTGTATTAGGTGTCTATTGCTGGGTGAACTATCCCCAAACTTAATGGTTTAAAATGACAAACATTGCTTATCATTCTGTGGTCAAGAATTTGAAGAGGCTTAGCTGGGTGGTTGTGACTCAGTCTTTCATGTGATTGCAGTAAGGATGTTGGCAGGGGCTGCAGTCAGTCATCTGAAGGCTTAACTGGGGCTGGAAGACCTGATGGCTCATTCATAAGGCTAACGACAAGGGGCCTTAGTTCCTCACATGCTATTGACAGGACACCTCAGTTCCTTGCCATGTGGACCTTTCCATAGGCTGCCTAAGTGTCCTCATGGCCTGGCAGCTAACTTCCCTCTGAGAGAGATCACACAAAGGAAGCCTCAATGCCTTTATGACCTTGTCTCCAAAACCATATACTGCCACTTCTGCTTTATCATATTCATTAGGAGAGAGCCACTAAATCCAGACCATATTCAAGAAGAGGGAAATTAAGCTTCACCTCTTAAAGGGAGGAGTAGCTAAGACTTTGAACATATTTAAAAACCACCACAGAATGCATTCTAACATACTATATAAATTCCTCCTACACGCAATGTACACTTACTCCTTCCCAAGGCTTCTGAAAGTCTCATCCCATTACAGCATCAGGTCAAAGTTCAGAATCTCATCATTTAAAGCAGATCCGGGTGCAGAAGAGGCACTTCAGTTGTAGTGTCTTACATATAGCTCCTACGGTCCAATTCCTCTCCACCCAAAGATCTGTTCACTAAAGGGGCCAATTACCTGCACCCACTCCCACACCCAACTACAATGGTGAGACAATTGTACAATAGGAGAAAGACCATAATCATCCTCAGATTTTCAAAAATATTTAGAAACATAACCTTTACAGATTTTTTCTTCTCAACTCTATAGGAGAGATGTTACTGCTATTTTACTAAAGAGTATATAGATTTATGAGTTCATATTTAGTGACAAGCTAACCCCTCGTGAAAGGACAAAATGATCATAAAGAAAAATAAATAATCAAGTCACTGGAAACTTGGGTAAAGTTATTAGTTAATAGTGGTGGTGGGAAACCCAGAATGCTTAGGTTATAAAAGGCTTAATTAGTCTTATTGTATCACTATTAAAAAGACTTTCCAGATGAGCAGCTGTGAGCTGTAAGAAGATATCTATTTCTGCTTTACTGGTATTACCTGCTGAAACAATGTTTTTATACTATAGAATTTCTGCTTGGAATTCTTATGGATTCTAGACCATCAACAGACCAGGTGTATCATATTTTTAAATCATGTAGAAATGTACACCATTTTATATCCACTCAGTGTGCAAAAATGGTATGCAGGTAGAAGGGAATTGGAGAAGGGTCTTTGAGCACTGGATTTTATTAAATAAGTGTTTTATTTACACTAGGAGGTAAAAAGGCAAGATAGTATACATCTTACATGGTTACAATTATGCAGGTACAGAAATCCTTCTGAATCATATACATAACACTGTACACACTCTGAATTGATAAAAGTATACTACCAAATCAAGTAAGTTCATAGCAATGGGTCTTTCATGCAAACCCCCCAAACAAAATAACCCCCTGTTTATTTTTCCACTGCTCTTGGATTTCTTTTCTCCTCCATGAATAGCAATTCTTCTGTTTCATTTAAAATAACCTATGAAGTCTAAAATCAGTTTAGTGAAAATTGAGATAATGATAACGAGGAAAAATATTTGTGGTATATATGGCCCAAAATAGTTAATACTTAATACATAAAGATCTCTGTAAATAAGAAAAAGGCATGAGCTCAAAAGTTCACAATACTATTTCAATTCCATTTCATTTTTTTTATCCCACATGAGTGTTGCTTTCCATCCATCCCTCTCACCCACCCATCCATCCATTCATCCATCCATCCACCCATCCATTAAATCAGCAAATAGTGTTTACGTGGAGAATCCTTATTCAACCTTCAATATGATAAGAGATGCTATTATTACCCCATTTACATCGCCTCAGCACCTGTGACTGTCAGACCACAGAAGTATGCCTCACTTGAGGGGCAGGCCATAAGTACTGATGAGTTAATACCTCAGGAAGCAACCCTCAATCGATGAACAGAGGTGGTGGGTAAATACTGCAACACCTCACTCTACAGGTGGAACAACTGTGAGTAACATGGTTCACTGTCTCTCAATGGGAGTTCCCTGTGGGATTGAGCCCTAATTTCTCTTTACACACGTTGCACTGGCTTCCTTCTCTTCCCTGACACATTTCCCTTTCCCCTACCTGTGTTCTCTAAAATTACTTCTTTTTTTATTATTATTATTTATTATTATTTTTTGGCTGTGTTGGGTCTTCGTTTCTGTGCGAGGGCTTCCTCCAGCTGCGGCAAGTGGGGGCCACTCTTCATCGCGGTGTGCGGGCCTCTCACTATCGTGGCCTCTCTCTTGTTGCAGAGCACAGGCTCCAGACGCGCAGGCTCAGTAGTTGTGGCTCACGGGCCTAGTTGCTCCGCGGCATGTGGGATCTTCCCAGACCAGGGCTAGAACCCGTGTCCCCTGCATCAGCAGGCAGATTCTCAACCACTGCACCACCAGGGAAGCCCTAAAATTACTTCTTAAATCCTTATCTCAGAGTTGGCTTCTGGGAGAGCCTGGACTAAGGAAAACCCTATCTCAAGCTTTCCCTCCCTGAATGAAGAGTTGTGCTCCCCTCTGTGCTCTCAGAGTACGTATTTATCTTGTTCTCATAGCACATTCTGTTTGTTGACTTGTATTTGAAAGGCTCTTATCTCTCTCCCATTTTAGATTAAACTTCTTGAGAACAAGAATCATGTTTATATATTGTTTATCCCACACTGACTGGCACATTTTTCCTATAAAATTTATCATTTTATTTCTTTTCTATATTTTCCATAGGCTATCTATGTTTTATTAATTTTTATTGGAGTATAGTTGCTTTACAATGTTCTGTTAGTTTCTGCTATACAGCAAAGTGAATCAGCTATATATATATATATATATATATATATATATATATATATATATCCTATCTTTTTTTTTGGATTTCTTTCCCATTTAGGTCACCACAGAGCATTGAGTAGAGTTCCCTGTGCTATACAGTAGGTTCTCATTAGTTATCTATTTTCTACATAGTATCAATAGTGTGTATATGTCAATCCCAATCTCCCAATTCATCCCACCCCCTCCTTTCCCCTTTGGTATCCATACATTTGTCCTCTACGTCTGTGTCTCTATTTCTGCTTTGCAAATACGATCTCTATACCATTTTTCTAGATTCCACATATATGCGTTAATATACGATATTTGTTTTTCTCTTTCTGACTTCCTTCATTCTGTATGACAGTCTCTAGGTCCATCCACATCTCTGCAAATGACCCAATTTCGTTCCTGAGTAATATTCCATTGTATATATGTACCACATATTCTTTATCCATTCCTCTGTTGATGGACATTTAGGTTGCTTCCATGTCCTGGCTATTGTAAATAGTGCTGCAATGAACACTGGGGTGCATGTGTCTTTTTGAATTATGGTTTTCTCTGGGTATATGCCCAGTAGTGGGATTGCTGGGTCATATGGTAATTCTATTTTTAGTTTTTTCAGGAACCTCCATACTGTTCTCCGTAGTGGCTGTATCAATTTACATTCCCACCAACAGTGCAAGATGGTTCCCTTTTCTCCACACCCTCTCCAGCATTTATTGTTTGTAGATTTTTTGATGATGGCCATTCTGACCAGTGTGAGGTGGTACCTCATTGTAGTTTTGATTTGCATTTTTCTAATAATTAGTGATGTTGAGCATCTTTTCATGTGCCTTTTGGCCATCTGTATGTCTTCTTTGGAGAAATGTCTATTTAGGTCTTCCACCCATTTTTGGACTGAGTTGTTTGTTTTTTTTTTGATATTGAGCTGCATGAGCTGTTTGTATTTGGAGCGTAATCCTTTGTCAGTTGCTTCATTTGCAAATATTTTCTCCCATTCTGAGGGTTTTCTTTTCGTCTTTATGGTTTCCTTTGCTGTGCAAAAGGTTTAAGTTTAATTAGGTCCCATTTGTTTATTTTTGTTTTTATTTTCATTCTCTAGGTGGTGGATCAAAAAAGATCTTGCTGAGATTTAAGTCAAAGAGTGTTCTGCCTATGTTTTCCTCTAAGAGTTTTATAGTGTCTGGCCTTACATTTAGGTCTTTAATCCATTTTGAGTTTATTTTTGTGTATGGTGTTAGGGAGTTTTTTTGTTTTGTTTTGTTTTTTTTTGGCTGTGTTGGGTCTTTGTTGCTGCACACGGGCTTTCTCCAGTTGCGGTGAGCGGGGGCTACTCTTCATTGTGGTGCACAAGCTTCTCATTGCAGTGGCTTCTCTTGTTGCAGAGCATGGGCTCTAGGCAAGCAGGCTCGGTAGTTGTGGCTCGCAGGCTCTAGAGCACAGGCTCAGTAGTTGTGGCACACAGGCTTAGTTGCTCTGTGGCATGTGGGATCTTCCCAGACCAGGGCTCAAACCCATGTCCCCTGCATTGGCAGGCAGACTCTTAACCACTGTGCCACCAGGGAAGCCCAGGGAGTTTTCTAATTTCATTCTTTCAACATAGTTTTGGCGGTCCTAGCCACGTCACTCAGAGAAGAAAAAGAAATAAAAGGAATCCAAATTGGAAAAGAAGAAGTAAAACTGTCACTGTTTGCAGATGACATGATACTATCATAGAAAATCCTAAAGATGCCACCAGAAAACTACTAGAGCTAATCAATGAATTTAGTAAAATTGCAGGATACAAAATTAATAACACAGAAATCTCTTGTGTTCTTATACACTAACAATGAAAGATCTGAAAGAGAAATTAAGAAAACAATCCCATTCACCATTGCAACAAAAAATAAAATACCTAGGAATAAACCTACCTAAGGGGGCGAAAGACCTGTATGCAGAAAACAATAAGACACTGATGAAAGAAATCAAAGACAATACAAACAGATGGAGAGATATACCATGTTCTTGGATTGGAAGAATCAATATTGTGAAGATGACTATACTCCCCAAAGCAATCTACAGATTCAGTGCAATCCCTATCAAATTACCAATGGCATTTTTCACAGAACTAGAACAAGAAATTTTATAATTTGTATGGAAACACACAAGACCCCGAATAGCCAAAGCAATCTTTTTTTTTTTTTTTTTTTTAAAGGATTTTCTTATTTATTTATTTATTTATTTATTTATTTATTTTTGGCTGTGTTGGGTCTTCGGTTCGTGCGAGGGCTTTCTCCAGTTGCGGCAAGCGGGGGCCACTCTTCATCGCGGTGCGGGGACCGCTCTTCATCGCGGTGCGCGGGCCTTTCTCTATCGCAGCCCCTCCCGTCGCGGGGCACAGGCTCCAGACGCGCAGGCTCAGCAATTGTGGCTCACGGGCCCAGCTGCTCCGTGGCATGTGGGATCTTCCCAGACCAGGGCTCGAACCCGTGTCCCCTGCATTAGCAGGCAGATTCTCAACCACTGCGCCACCAGGGAAGCCCCCAAAGCAATCTTGAGAAAGAAAAATGGAGCTGGAGGAATCAGGCTCCCTGACCTCAGACTATACTACAAAGCTACAGTAATCAAGACAGTATGGTACTGGCACAGAAATATAGAACAGGATAGAAAGCCCAGAGATAAAACCCATGCACCTATGGTTACCTAATATATGACAAAGGAGGCAGGAATATACAGTGGAGAAAAGACAGCCTCTTCAATAAGTGGTGCTGGGAAAACTGGATAGCTACATGTAAAATGATATTTATTTTTAAGAAATAAATGTTTAATTCAACAGTGTCCTCTTTCCTTGAGCATATTCTTCTTCATCTTCTCATCAGCGTATACTTATGGAGTATTTTTTGGAAGCCTAACATATAATCATATTTTGTGACTTTACTATGGGCATTTGTATTCTCTAGTTCTAATGTCTGTCAATCAAATCTACCTTACTGATATGGTATTTAAGTATTTTATATCCTTACTTATTTCTTTGTCCAATTGTTACATTTTTTAACTGAGGTTAACATCTATCATTATTAATGTATTTCTGTCTAGTTCTCCTTTCTTCCCCCTAATCTTGGCTTAATGAATATTGTGGCTATTCTATTATATGCATGGATATTCACTACTTCTATATCTTCACGAAAATCTTTAGCATTATAAAATACACTACTTAAAAATCTCAGTTATATTTTGTCTTACATTAAGATCACAGTCCTTATTCTCTTTTTGTTCACATTTATCTGTTATAATTTTATGCATTCTTTTGTTTTTAACCTTTCTAAATTACTTTTTTGTAGGTATGTTCATTGTATACAGCATTCAGTTGGATTTGATTTTGTGATCCAATCTGTTATTAGGTGCTATAAACTTATTATTATTATGTCTTCTTAATGAATTGACCCTTTTATCATTATGAAATATCCCTCTTTATTTCTGATAATACTCATTGTCTTGAAGCCTAACACAACCAATAGTAATATAACCATTCCATCTTTTGTGTGCTTACTGCATAAATGGTATACCTTTTGCTATGCATTTTTTGTCAACCTATCTGTAGCTTTATATTTACAGTGCATCTGCAGTAAATGGCATATAGTCCAGTCTTGCTTTTTAATCCATTTGGAAAATCTCTGCTTTTTCATTGGAGTGTTTTGATTAATAACATTTAATATAATTATCAACATGGTTAAGTTTAAGTAGATCATTTTACTATGTTCTGTTTCACCCTGCTGTTTTTTGTTTGGTTGTTTACCTTTCTGTTTCATGTTTTCTGCTTTCTTTTGAATTGTTTGAATACTTTTTTAGAATTCCATTTTAATCTATCTATGGACTTATAAGCTATATCTCTTTGCATTAATTTTTAATGGTTATAATAAGGATTACAATATACATCCTTAACCTTTTGTGGTAAATCTAGTGCTAATATTGTACCACTTGATTACTTGATGTAAAATACAGAAACCTTATAACCATATAGATCCATATACTGCCCCCTCTTCTGTATTCTATAGTCATCATATGCATTACATCTGCATACATTATAAACTCCACATGGCAATGTTATAATTTTTGGTTTCAGCAGTATTATATATTTTAGGGAAGTGAGATGAAAAAAATTTTGTATTTACTCAGATATTTATGATTTATTCATTTTCTCGCAAAACGGGAGGTCTGGAGGAAAGCAATCCCAGAATCGGTTCAGTGGCTTAAAAAAATCATCAAAGAGTAGAGTCTTTTTATCTTCCTATTTTGCTGTCCACATCAAATTGATTTAGACCCTTCCTGGACACACCATGGCTGGCACATTTCAGGTATCATCCCTTGTAGATATACCAACATCCAGCTGAAGAAGGGTGTTTCTTCCAATACTTTCCAAGAAGCCCAGTAGGACCCATGTCCATGCCTTTGAGTAAGAATCCTAAGAAATTATCTGTCATTGTATTTTCATCCTCTGTCATGGGAGGAGGTCTCTTTAGTAAATAAGAAAGGAAGAAGAATGGCTGTTGCATAGGAAATCAACAGCCCCTGCCATGCCCTCTTACATCTATTTATTGGTAGTGGCTGCTAAGAGTATTATATTTAGAAGAACTGAAGACTCAATTTAGAACAATTGCAGATTGATCAATGTACGATGTCTGCCTTGCATATGGGAAGGAAGAATGTTGGGAGTGCTTTTTATCCACTGGCCTAAAATGTGTCCCACAATTCTGGAACTATTGCCTTCAACACTTTATTGTCAAGCCCTCAGTGCTTTAGAATTCCACTGTCTGAATTTAAATTTTTGTTTGGTACACACCACTACTTAAGATGCTCACCTGCCTCTAGAATTTCTGCTCTATACTGATAGTTAGCTTTCATATCCAATTTTAGGTCCAGCTAGATACAAATTTCATTTAATTATTAGTTCTGAGCCCAGTCTTACCTGAACTGAACAATTACTAGCATCTCAACATAAATCTACATACAGTTGCCCTACCCTCTAGCCTGCCTCATACTCTAGCATAATACCTAAAGAGTAAAGTTTAGCATAAAGTAATTAATTTTTAATGCTAAAGTTCCAAAAATTTTAATGAAGATCATTTGTAGTAGAGGAATCTTCTAGAGACCCTCAAATTACTTAGCATATTTCAAAGCAAATGTTAAGACCATATTTGAAACTCCTCTGCTATTTAGTAGGCTATGGAATATTTTTAATATTTAGTCAACTGGTTTGCAGTATCCTAGAACAACCAGAAAACTGCAATGTTTTATCAGTTAAAGCATATAATTAAAGTCAACAATTACTATTTCACACATCAGCTGATAGTGCTTTATTTATTTTTTTAATTAATTAATTTATTTATTTATTTTTGGCTGCATTGGGTCTTCGTTGCTGTGCGCAGGCTTTCTCTAGTTGCGGCGAGCAGAGGATACTCTTCGTTGTGGTGCACAGGCTTCTCATTGCAGTGGCTTCTCTTTTGCGGCGCTCGGGCTCTAGGCGAGCGGGCTTCAGTAGTTGCGGCACTTGGGCTCAGTAGTTGTGGCGCACGGGCTTAGTTGCTCCATGGCATGTGGGATCTTCCCAGACCAAGGCTCGAACCTGTGTCCCCTGCATCGGCAGGCGGATTCTGCACCACCAGGGAAGTCCAGCTGATTGTGCTTTAAATCAAATTAATGAATAAGCCGTCTGAGCTTAACACTTGGATTGGCCTTAGCTGACACATAATACCACACATAATACATAATAACCATAATACATATTTTCTTCTTTATTATGTGTTTTCTTTTTTCTTGAGAATTCTTTTACTATATGTTTTGGAGGAAAAAACCAAAGATTTTATTCCTGGAAAATTAGAATTTGTATATCACATAATTACATCTCATATTTTAATTGAAGCTTTGTTTAAAAGAAAAGAATATTGGGGGGCTTCCCTGGTGGCACAGTGGTTGAGAATCCACCTGCCAATGCAGGGGACATGGGTTCGATCCCTGGCCCGGGAAGATCCCACATGCCGTGGAGCAACTAAGCCCCGTGCGCTATAACTACTGAGCCTGTGCTCTAGAGCCTGCGAGTCACAACTACTGAGCTCACCTGCTGCAGTTACTGAAGCCTACGTGCCTAGAGTCCATGCTCCACAACAAGAGAAACGACCACAATAAGAAGCCCACACACTGCAATTAAGAGTAGCCCCCGCTCACCGCAACTAGAGAAATCCCACGTGCAGCAACGAAGACACAACACAGCCAAACATAAATAAATAAAATAAATACATTTATTAAAAAAAAAAGAAAGACTATTGGGGACGTACTGTGGGAAGGAATGAAGTCATGTTTCCTAAAAATTAGGGCTAAGGTTGCAGAATCCTGAAATCGGATTGATCTCTGTTCAATTCCACATCCTTTGACAACTGTGTCAGTCAGTATTCAGTGAAACACACAGTCAAACCACTGTAGTTATTTTAAGTAGAAAGGAATTAAATACAGGGAATTATTCCAAAATTTTTGGAATAGCTCATGCAGAGGACTCTAGGCTGAGTCTTTAAGAATGAGTCCTAGAACATGATGAAATGGATCTGCTGGAACAGCTACTATCTCCCGACCACCACTGGAATTATTGAGTCAAGGGCACACCACTGCAGCTGTGACCCAAGAATGGGGATACTGGAATCAAGTCACTGCTGCTACTGCTGCTGCCGCCTGTGCCACACATGCATAGACGCACAGGACGCAGAAGAATAGACCCTGGGAAACCGCTGTAGAAATATCTGCTAGCTATAAGAGCCAAAAAGGGCAGGAAAATGGCTTCTAGCTAATTTTGTAATATTTTGATTTATAAGAAATATATGTTTTTTGCCCTCATTCCTGACACAGAGCTCCTAAAACCCTTGGAATTTCCTTAGTGATAAAAATGATAAAGATATCTTTATTAGTCATAACAAGCCCCTTTCAATCACACCTGAGTATATTAATGAAGTGACTTTTGGTTAGCTTCAGGATGAAGGCTGGTTGCCAGGGGAACCAACCACATGATTAGAGGAACTATCAGCCCATCCCCCGACTTCTGGAAAGCTCTGTGCACTTCCCGCATACCTTGCCCTATAAAGCTCTTCCATCTGGCTGTTCCTGAGTTGAATCCTTTACGATAAACTAGTAATCTAGTAACTAAAATATTTTCCTCGGTTCTTTGAGGAGAGGGTTGTGGGAACCTCCAATTTGTGGCAGGTGGCTCAAAAGCACAGGTGATAACCTGGACTTGTGATTGGCATCTGAACTGGGGAAGTGGGGTGGGGGAGTCTTGTAGGACTGAGCCCTTAACCTGTGGGGTCTGTTGCTGTCTCCAGGTGGACAGTGTCAAAACTGAATTAAATTGTGGGACACCCAATTGGCATCTACAGAGAATTGGAAAATTGCTTAGTGTGGAAAAACCTACACATCTGGTATCAGAAGTGAAGTATTGAGAATGAAGTGTACAGTAGGGAAAAACAGGTTTTCTTCACAACCTTCCTCCTTCCAAATGTGTTACGACTGCATCTAATAGACAGAACCTAATTTGCATCCAGATTACAGATACAAAGGAGCGTGGTCAACATAGTATTCAGTTTTCCAGTCTCAAGTTTACATAAAGGCACTCTAAAAGGAGAATGGAATGGACCTGAGCAGGCCATCCTTCAGTGTCTATCACAGACACTGTGTCACAGTCCTAATATATTATATTTGTGCATTCTAAAATTATACAGTGCCAGAAAAACATGACGGAAGTTGCCCTCTTTGGGAAATAAACTATTTTAAGGAAATCTATTCTATTGAAAGCAGAGGAAATGCAAGTAGTGTTACCTGGCAACTTTGAATATCAATGAAATGATTAAGCATACAGTTTCCATTTATTCATGAGCTATAGCTACACATTGACAAATTTCCAGTCATGTGATATTACAGGGAAGGAGAAAAAGAATCTGACGTGTAGGGCTCATTTGATCTTGAAAGTATTTCAAAACCTGTGCTTCCCCCAAGTTTATTCATTCTCTCCAACCCCCGTCCCCCCCAAAAAAAAATCCAGGAAGAAAGCCACTCTGGCTTGTATCACATAAAATCTGAAAACTCTACAAATACTAAATAAAGTGCTGCAATGGACTGAACAATGGCCACCCAAAGATATCAGGCCCTAATGCGTGGAACCTATCAATGTTATCTTATACGGCAAAAAAAAAAGTCTTTGCAGATGTGATTAAATTAAGGATATTGAGATGGAGAGATTATCCTTGTTTATCCAGGTGGGCCCTGAATGCAATCACATGTATCCTTATTAGAGGGAGGCAGAGGGAGATTTAACACAGATATATAGAGGAGAAAGTGATACGAAGATAGAGATTTGAAGATTTGACCTCAAAGATTAGAGTGATGCTGCCACAAACCAAGGAATGCCAGCAGCCATCAAAAGTTGGAAGAACTAAGGAAGAGATCCTCCCCTATAGCCTCCAGAGGGAGCATGGCCCTGATGGCACCTTGATTTTGGCCCAGTGATACTGATTTTGAACTCCTGGCCTCTAGGTCTGTGAGAAAATAGACTTCTGTTGTTTTAAGCCACTCAGTTGACAGTAATTTATCTCTGCAGCCACAAGACAAGTATTTCCCAAGTGCTGAAATATCAGAGCCTACTAACTCAGTTGCTTAAGGCAATTTTTCTCCAGGGACATGTTGCCACAGAGCACCAGTGTGTGCCAGTTGTAGAGATGTGAGTGTGAGTCGGAGAGAGAGCACACTGCTTAAGGTCACACAAGACAGACAGTGATGCAGCAGGGATTTAAAGTTCAGTTGCTCTGATTCCAGAGGCTGTGCTTTCTCCACTCTACCACACTGCTCCCTGAAAAGTGGGACAGAAGTTCCCTTGTGTCAGCCACTGGAGTCACTCTCCACTGCACTCCTAGTAGAAACCCTGGTTTCTTGCTCAATTTCTCCCTCTTCCTCATACCACACCTATTCAACAAGGAAGCCATTCCTATCTAAATTCAGTTACGGTTCTTGAATCCATCTCCTCCTCCCACCCCATTGTCACTACATTAGTTCATGCCTTTAATATCTTTTCCCTCAGACCATGGTAATAATTTACCAACTCTTTCCACTTACTGTCAACGGTTCCCTGTTACCTAAGGTATAAAGTCCGAGAGTATAGCATGACACAAACAACTTTTCATTGTCTGACCCCAAATTACTTCACCAGCTTTATTTCTCCCCACGCCCAGGGTTCTAGTTACACGCTAAATTTTTAATTCTCCTCCCATACACTAGGTCTTCACAAATGCATGGTTTTGTACACGCTGTTCTTTCACTTGCCATCACTCTTAGGCATCCTC
The DNA here is from genome assembly GCF_949987535.1 of Balaenoptera acutorostrata. Classification (NCBI taxonomy): domain Eukaryota; kingdom Metazoa; phylum Chordata; class Mammalia; order Artiodactyla; family Balaenopteridae; genus Balaenoptera; species Balaenoptera acutorostrata. The sequence goes on along the minus strand of NC_080068.1, from coordinate 114,272,597 downwards.
CAAGATTCAGTGCAAATGTCACCTGTTTCATAAAGCCTTTCTTGATTTTCCCAGGCAACCCTAAATTCTTCCTTTATAACATGTACTGCAGAGCATATACCAACTGGATCATGACTTCCTCAAGAGTAATGCATGAAATACCATGGGCTTCACATTCTGGTTCAGAGTCTCCAAAGTGGGGCATGCAGTACCTGTTTGGTGTGCATAAAGTAAGTTTTAAAACTTTAATTTTAAAAATCTAATTTATGTTTATATTTTTCCTCTTGTTTTAAATTTTGATATTTTTAATATTTTATAAAATGAACATAATATGTACCAGTCGTACCTGTATATAATTTTTAAAAAAGAAATATATATGAGGGGAGTGCTTACTAATTTTTTTTTTTTAACTGACAGAAATGTACAATAAAACATTTGGCAACCACTGGTCTTGCCCATTTGAGGAGATTTAATAACAAATCACCCAGATGCAGCAGGCGAAGCTCTTTATCTCCAAAAAACCAGTATCTAGAACAGTGCTCCACACTTGGCAGATACTCTGTGAATGTAAAATGAGTGAATAAGTAAATGAGGAATACATTTTTAGCATGCATGTTGTCATGGAAGAAATAAAACATAATCTTTTGATGCAAAAGGGCTTGAATTAGAATCCCAAATTTCATATTTTTCAAGTTTGTGTCTTTGGGTAAGTCATTTATCTCTTTGAACTTCAACTTCGTCATCGGTAAAATGAAGATAATACAATGAGCTGGTTGTGAGAATTAAAAGAAAAAATAAATGTAAGATGCTTATCCTATTGCCACGTTAAGCACTCAGTAAATTGAAGCTGTGTTTACAGTTCTGTATGGCAGTAAGTCCAAACCAGAAGCCCCTTGTACCTTGTAGATCCACCCTTACTTCTTTCTACTCAAATTATTTTGCCTTACAGTCACCCAAGGAAAGGACCTGTGTCCTTAGACATGGATGAGTTACATGGATGAAATATGGGTACTTTTAAAGCCAGAGAAGAATCTTGTAAGTTCAGGGTCATTCATGCCCTTCCTCATTCTGCCACACTGCCAGAGAGGTTTACTGGATATTGGCAGAATTATTTCAGAACACCTCAGAAGAGAAACAAAATGAAGTCACCTTTCTTTAGAGCTTAGACCTTTGTGCCTCTCTGAGCTCATCTGGGCTGAAGGGTGGCATTGCTCCTGAATGACTTACAGGTGGGAAGGGGATGAGCCTCATCTTCCAGTCACTGAGGGAGGGAAAGGCTCCCTGAGCAGGGGGTCATCATCCTCTGTGACCTGTGAGAGCACAGGTAGGTCCAACAGAACTTCACAACATCAGAGAGAGAAGGCTTAGAGAGAAAAATTACGTTAGGCTGGTAAGTCCTAAGTGAGATCAGAGCAACTGAGAGATTTGTTGAATAAAGTGTTAACCTATGAGGCTCTAACAGGATTGCCTCTTCCCAGGCCCTCCCCAGATGGAATAGGAGGTTGTATGGCAGGAGCCTCTGGCAGATTCATAGGGGATTATGAGTCGTGGAGAGTGCAGCTCAGGTGCCCACTGAGTCCCAGTAGGGCAAGACAGGAAAGGCAGAGAATCAAGTGCTACAAAGGGAAGAAGTCAGGGTAAGCAAAGGATGGACAGCCTTTGTGGGCTCTCCTGAGTTAAAGAGGAAACAGTCACGCTGAATGGCCTTGGGGCTCCAACCCACCCATCAGCTCTTAGTTGGTAGCTTCTCTTCTGGGAAATCCTTCCTGATTCCCCAGTACAGAAAAGCTTGTGTTCTGAACCTTCACCATCTCCATGGAGGTACCATCTTGGGTCTGCTCCTCCAATTTGCCTTTCCCACAGTCGGCTCTTGGACACCATATTAGGGGTAGAAAAGGCTTAGCCTAGTCATAACTTTGATTTAGCTAATGGCACCATTCAGAAGAGAAACAAGGGGATCACTTGATTCCTTGTTCTTCTTCCTTCCGAAGAGTCCCAAGTCTTGAACATTTCACTTCAAATTTTTTTCTCAAGTCTGTGCTCTCTTCTCCACTTTGTCATGACCTTAGTTGGCCTTCAATATTGTTCTCTTCAACCATAAAAATCCTTTTCTAGTCCCCAGTCCAGTCTCTAATTTGCTCTCTCAGTGCTTTTTCAGAAATCCACATCTGATCCTGTGACCCACCCCTCAAGCTGCTTTGGTGACTCCCCTGCTCTGCACACTGAAAATTAATTTCTGGCCAATGTTTAAAAATCTTAACATGTCATACACAATTCATATTAAAGTTTTTGTTAGTTTTTTTTTTTTTTTTAAAGAAATTAAAGATCTGGCCAACCCTGGCCTGCATTCAAACAAGGCCACAGTTGGCCAGAGCTGCGCAGCTGCTGCCTTCTTTAGATGGGACCTACTTTTCAAGTTCAGCACAATCCCCACCATGCCTTATTGTCTTTCCACATGGGCCAAGTATCGGTTGCCATTTATCACCACTTTTGTGGTGTTGTTTTCTTTTAAGTTAAAAGGAAAGTGAAATATTCTTATACCTATGTTTCTGTTCAAGTAGGGAAAGCAAAGATAGACTTGAAATAGAAATGCATACAGAAAATGAGAAAAAGTAGATTCTTTGAGGTGTGAAGACCATTTCAATTTATTTAATATGCATACAAGGTGTGTCCAGGTCAACATAACACCATTTTTTTTTTTTTTTTTTTTTATAAATTTATTTATATTTGCTGTGTTGGGTCTTCGTTTCTGTGTGAGGGCTTTCTCTAGTTGTGGCAAGCGGGGGCCACTCTTCATCGCGGTGCGCGGGCCTCTCACTATTGCGGCCTCTCTTGTTGTGGAGCACAGGCTCCAGACGCGCAGGCTCAGTAATTGCATAACACCATTTTTAATAGCCTGCTTACTTCATTCATTTGTCAGCGAAAACTGTCTTCTAAAGGCATTTAGTTTTTGACCCTGACCTAAAGGATGGAACCATAATCCCTTAACATGACAAAGGCCTTCACCTTACCAGCTCTTGTTTTGTTTTGTCTCCACCTCATCACTGATACCCTTAATCCATTCTTTCCAGACAACTGCCGTGCTTGGAAATAATAATAACTACTACTGAGCCTCTTCTATCTACTAAAAATAGATAGGTGTAAAAATAGGCATGTTTCCCAAGGAGATTTGTTTCCTAGTCCCTAAAGTGTTTCAGGAGCAGGAAGATATATCTAGAAAATCTAATTTGAGGCTTAAGAAGAATGTTTAATGTACACTTAGAATTCTATGCCTGATACTCTTCTAAACTCTTTATACAACACCCCTAAAAGATAGGTTCTGTCCATCCTCTATTACAGTTGAGAACACTGAATCCTAGAAGAGTTTAGGAATCCTAGATAACATGGTTAGTGAGAGACTCAGGCAGGAACTAAATTCAGGTTTCTCTTGTATCAATGATCTTGACCTCAGCTCTTCCCCAAAAGTGTTCCTTGGTCTACGATGCATTTCTCTACCGTTACGTTCAGTAAGCTTTTACCAATTCTCAGTGACTCAGCTCAAATATCCTCTGCTACATAAAGTCATCCCTGAATCCCTCTCCAAAGCCTTCAGCTTCTTCAAATACAACATTCATTCCACAAATATTTATTGAGTTCCTATCTGAGATAATATTCGTAGAGAGCTTAGAGCAGTGCCTGGCACATAGTAAGTGAAGAACCAGTCTATTATAACCACTACTGCCCATTTACACTGCGTTGTAATTGTTTGCAATTATTTCACCTCTGATGGCGCTCATAATCTGGAAGGAAAGAAAAATGATCAAAGAATGCTGGGCCCATTCATGTGTAGGACAATAGAAAATTATTTCACAAACTATAAGAAAACCGAAACCCCTTTTAGCATAGTATCAGAGGATTTCATCTGTATGCGAACACCAAAGTCTGAATGAATAATGATATGCTTTGAATGGGGTAATGCCCTAGAAAAGAACCTCGAGTGACCATTGAAAACAACAACTCATTAGAATAGAGAAAGAAAAGAGCAATAAATAAAAACCCAATGGAGGACAAAATAAATAAGCTGTCTTGGGAGGGATCCACATGGAAGCATTATGTTCCAGAAAATGCCAAGGACAGAGTCACAAATAGCCTAGTTTTGTACTTCTGTGAATTGAAGATTTTAAAAAATCTTATTGCATGAGAATGTTGTAGGAATTAAACTAAATGAGATAATCTATGTGAAAAGCTTTATTCCCTGCCTGTCATTTGATAGGGCTATCCAGAATATTAGTTCTCTCCTCCTCAACACTCCCCTTCTGAATGCTGGTATCCAGCCTATTTTTTTTTTCTTTTTGTAATAGTGTTATTGATACATAATTCACATACCTTATAACTCACTCATTTAAAGTGTACAATTCAATGGTTTTTGGTATATTCACAGAGTTATATAACTATCACTACAGTCACTAGAACATTTCCATCATCCCCCAAAAGAAACCCCATACCTTTTAGCTCTCACCCTGACACCTATGCTTCCCAGCACTAGGTAACCACCAGTCTAATTCTGTCTCTGTATATTAGCCTGTTGTGGACATTTTATATAGATAGAATCATATAACATGAGATCTTTTGTGACTGGAGTCTAACACTCAGCATAATATTTCCAAGATTCATCCATGTTATAGCATGTATCAGTACTTCATTCTTTTTTCTGAATGAATAATATTCCATTGAAGGAAATACCATATTTTGTTTATCTGTTCACCAGTTAATGGACATTTGTGTTGTTTCCACTTTGGAGCTATTATGAATAATGCTGCTATGAACATTCATGTACAAGGTTTTCTTTGAACACTTTTTTTCACGTGTCTTGGGTATATACTTAATAACAGTGGAATTGCTCTATCAAACCAGACTACTGTTTTAAAAATCCATCCTCCACAACGCTTTCTTGACTCTATAATTGTTCAAAATTGCAAAACTTATATTACTCTGTAGAAGACAAATTCCTCAGAAGCTCCTCATTATATAAAGAATAAGGTACAAATTGCTTAAAATCAAAATGACCCACAGGATCCTTTAAGATTTGGCTTCTGCATTTCTCCAAAGAAGACATACAGATGACCAAGAGGCACATGAAAAAATGCTCAACATTGCTAATTATTAGAGAAATGCAAATCAAAACTGCAATGAGATATCACCTCACACCAGTCAGAATGGCCGTCATCAAGTCTACAAACAATAAATGCTGGAGAGGGTGTGGAAAAAAGGGAACCCTCCTACACCGTTGGTGGGAATGTAAATTGGTACAGACACTATGGAGAACAGTAGGGAGGTTCCTGAAAAAACTAAACATAGAGCTACCATATGATCCAGCAATACCCACTACAGGGAATATATCCAGAGAAAACCATAATTCAAAAAGATACATGCACCCCAATGTTCATAGCAGCACTGATAAAATAGCCAAGACATGGAAGCAACCTAAATGTCCATAAACAGAGGAATGGATAAAGAAGATGAGGTACATATATACAATGGAGTATTACTCAGCCATAAAAAGGAATGAAGTAATGCCACTTGTAGCAACATGGATGGACCTAGAGATTGTCATACTGTGTGAAGTCAGACAGAGAACGACAAATATCATATGAGATCGCTTACATGCGGAATCTAAAAAATGTTACAAATGAACCTATTTACAAAACAGAAACATATGTAGAAAACAAACTTATGGTTACCAAGGGGGAAGGTGGGGAAGGAATAAATCGGGAGATTGGGATTGATACATACACACTACTATATATAAAATAGATAACTAATAAGGACCTACTGTGTAGCACAGGGAACTCTACTCAATACTCTGTAATGACCTGTATGGTAAAAAAATCTAAAGAAGAGTGGATATATGTACATGTATAACTGATTCACTTTGCTGTGCACCTGCAACTAACACAACATTGTAAATCAACTCTACTCCAATAAAGATTAAAAAAAAATAAAAGCACTAAACTAACAAAGATGAAAAAGAAAAACAAACAACAACAACAACAACGAAAGATTTGTCTTCTGGCCAGCTTTCTAGTTTATCTCCCAACATTCTGCCTCCTGCACCCAAGGTTTAAGGGAAACTGAAATTCTCTAAGCATGGGCAAAAACTTCAGCCAGACTTGGAATTGCGTGCCTGCTTCTGCACCTCATCATTTTATCTAAACCTTGGGGTCCTTAACTATATTATAAAACCTGCACTGCCGAGTTGTTAATAAGGTTAAAGGAGGTACAGTATATAAATGGTCTGGTACATTGTCTATCTTCAGTAGTTGGTCTTCTATTATTATCATTATCATGGTCATCACCATCATCATTATCGTGTTTCCATGTCTTTGCAAGTGCTTTTCTTTCCAATTAGAAATTGGAATGCCTTCTTACCTTTTCTGCAAAATACATTCCTTCAAGTCTCAGCCCAGATGTCACCTACTCTACACCAGAGAGTTACTGCTTTTATTTTTCTTTATTTACCAAACATGTATGTGCTGCTCACTGTGTTCCTGGTCTCTTTCACAAATCCTCTTTAACAGTCCCATGAAGTAGGTACTGTTATTCTTTTTTTTTTTTTTAGATGAGAACATTGAGGCACAGAGAGATAAATAATTTGCCCAGATCACCCAGGTAGTAAGGGACAAACGCAGAGTCTGCTGGCAGGCAGACCTTTTGAGAGGTATCCTCCAACCAGTTTTTTTTTTAGTTTTGTTTTTTTTTTCTTTAATAATGTTATATTGCTTTACAATAAAACTGTGGGGGGTTTGCTTTTCTTTTTTTTTTTTTTTTTGCTTTTCTTTTTTTAAAGAACGTAATGTTTGTGGAGCTCATGGATCTAAATACACCAAGTGGCCCTGGAGGTCATGAAAGTTGACAGGGTGGCAGTTGCTCTCCCAGATCATAGCTAAAGCTCAGTTTACTGTTCTCTTGGAGGAAACTTTGCTAAGTCACGAGCACCAGTGATTTCCAGTATGAGGCTTTCCCTGTTTCTAAATGAACAGGCTCTGAGAACAAATACCTTTGCACAAGCCACTCAACCTCTCCAGACCCCAGTATTTCCCCATTTCTAGCACGGAAGTGGCTTGCCTGGCTTGTCTTCTACACCTCTATTGTTCTACAGGCACTTGAGGGAAGGTCATAATGTGATTATCATGCCTGTTATTTTCCCAGGCGCTGTGCTAGTCACATTACATAGATTATCCATTAAGCCGTTTAGTGTATTTAATCCTCATTTTCAGAGAAGGAAATACAGGTAAGAGAGAGAATTGTGCAGCCCCATGATTGACAGGGTCCACATGGAATGAAGGGGTTTCCCAAAGTGTAATAGGGAAGAATCTTTGTATCCTATTACAAGTAAATCACGAAAGGGATGTTGCGTATAAACTTAAATTATACATAATGGCGCTGGGAACCCTGCCTCCCAGGTAATAAGGGTGAGATTATAAGATGGAGATGGGAATAAGATTTAAAATGTGTATTATATTAAGCTAAAAACTTGCTACAAGGGCGAGTCCCAGATTTGCCCCCAAGTTTTCTAACAGTGAAGATATAATTCACATTATTCTTTATAATAAATCAATTACCTAAGATGACACAATTATTAATACTGAGATGAGATAGAATACTCTTCATAGTTTCCTAATAATCAAAATATTTGCGGCTTTTTTGTTTTTGTTTTTGTTCCTTTAGGTTATTTGCTCTGGAACAGGCTGAAAAGATAGTCTTTAGGAGTTTAATAAGTATTCACTGTTTTAGCCCAAGTTATAAGGTGGTAAAGGGCCTCCTAAACCTTATATGACAGTAAGGCTCAGCCATGGTCTACTGTCCTGCCACATGCCTCTGACAGGTGAAATTTGGATCGTGGTGGGAAAGGGACTCACTGAGGCTCAGGCCTTTTTTGAGGCCTCCTTTATAGTTTGGACCAGTATTTATCAGAGGGATAGAAGGAGAGGGTCTGGGTATTTCTTTGTAATTCAAAGAAGTATATTCATCATTATATATTTCCATGCATCTCCTCTTTTCTGCTAACACAGATAATGAGTAAATGCAATTTCCTAACAGCAAGTTCATTAATACATACATACATACATACATATATATACAGAGAGAGAGAGAGAGAGAGAGAGAGGAGAATCTTAATAATAATGTTAAAGTAGCCCTAGGCTTACCTTAGCCTGCAGGTTGCCCAATTGTCCTCCAGGGGCACTTTGATCTTAATAGCAATAATGAGAAATTGCTTTCATTATCAAATAATGTTCTTTAGGTTTTCATTTATATCTCAAATACATCTTTGTACTACCAGATAATTCTGTGTGTTGAACGTATACAGGGGAAGTTTATCAGAATACATCTGAATAAAGAAAGCACAAGAGAGGTAGGAGCCCATTACCTCCTTGATCTCCTTTCGCAGACATGCTCCAAGGGCCAAGAAAAACTCATTCCCTGGACCTTAATTGCCCTTTGCTACTCCCAAAGTAAAAAGTCTTGGCTCACAAACTCAGAGGGTTTCAGGCAGAAACTATCTGCGGCGTGGAAGGCACATGCTCACAGTGTTGTAAAAACCCCAGAGTTAAACTAGACTTTTGAACACCTATCACATTCCCTTATTACATTTTCTTAAATCAAATTTCTTCCTCTGAACTGCTGTGCTCACTGCTCATTTAATTGAACTTTTGTAGGTATCTATTTTGGAGTGTGAGTTTATTTGTGCATCTCTTATTTACATACAATTTTGATATCTTTTATATTTCCTTCAATCCCTTACAAGATTAATAAGGTGTGTTGGTCACTAGGATGAGATCTTTTAGGACAGGTCTACTTGGGATGGGGTTTGAGGTGGCTCAGACCCACCCCAAACTTTGGGGGCAAGGGAAGAAGATACTTTGGAATTCTGGTGGGGCACCATGATGTAGGGAGATTGAGGATGCCACCCTAGGCACCTACCGAGCATCTCTGGAGGGCAGTGGGTGGCAGAGGCAGGTGAGTGGCCAGCTCAGCCTGTTGCTCCCAGTGCTTAGGGGAGGCCTCTGCCCTGCCAGGGTCTTTAAGGAGACTCTGGGCCCCAACTTCCCGTTCCAACCAAAAACCCTGTGAGGATGTGAAGAGCCACCTTGGTTCTGTCAGAACAGTTAAAGGTTCCTTGGCCTCTTTGGTTTGTAAATAAATTTGTGTCTTTGAGAAAAAAATTCTTCCTAAAATTTATAATTTTCAGAGAGGCCTAAAGTGAAAATGAAAAAAAAGAGAAAAAGAAAGTGAAAATGATCAGGAACTGAATATTGATTTTTCTTTCTGGCAGTTTGTGGATGAGTTTTGTGTTGTTTTGTTTTTTGGGGTTTTTTTCCAATTTTAAGAACCCAAAAAAGCATTTCTCTCTTACAAATCAGTATGGTTTCCAACTTTTGGAAACTCTCTCCAGTTAGGTTAGCAAAGCTTACTCGGGAACAAAAATCAGATGTGGTCCCTGTATTGCCAACCTCTGTAAGTGGGGCCAGAATAAAACTGAAGCTTACGACTGTATTCAGAGAGGTGTAGTCCCTTTCCACTGTGCCCTTTGCCCAGACCTAATGCCAGCTTGGTGGCATCAAAGAAGGTACATGAAGAAATTATGACTTGGATTCCTGCATCTCTAAAGGGATCAACTGAATCAGAGTTCAAGGAAAAACAGGTTCACCTACTTGAGGTTTGTCTTCCAGTTTAGAAATCTCTAGGTCTGTTGAAACAGAGCGATAGAACTCAGGGGTGATATGGTTTTTTTGTAGTCATTTGTTACAGCAGCCCTATGAAACTAAGGCAGTCAGGAAATGATTGTCTCTCCCCTTAAGATTTATAATCTCCTACAAGGTAGAGCATGGCTAAGGGCTTAAGAGCTGTGGTAACAAGCGCTTCAAGAGTTTAGGAGGTGAGAGAGCAAGAGATCTTATTTGTGAATAGGTAAAACCTCAAGTAGGGAGTAGCCTGTGAATATCCAAAGGATGGACTGAATTTGACAGGGAGAAATGGGGGGATGGGGAGAGAAGGGTATTCCAAGCAGAGGGAATGATGGGACAAAAGGAGCCAAAACTTAAGGTGTTCAGAGGATGTGAAATGGTTCAGCTTGGCTAAACTCACCTATGGAATAGAGGTCTAGAAAATTAGGTTAGTGTTAGACAGGCCCAGAAACAATGAGTGTATTTTAACATATGCCTGTACCAGAGAAATTCTGAGCTGGTATCATCCAGCCCGGTACTGTTATTATATATAGAAAAGGAAATGAAAGGATCGACATACTTTCCCCAAGATCCAATAGCCAGGTTTGGAATAGAGTCAGGACAAAACTCCAGATCTTTTGTTTAGCAGTCATTCATCTTTGCAATAAATTTCTGTCTTTCAAATGTTCCTTACTTTCTGACCTAATTTTGAAAATTTTACTACTAAATATCAATTAACTGTTACTTTTTGAGCCCCAGTTATTTATATTCAGTGTTAACTACCTACCTGGTTATGGGTTAGAGACACACACAGTAAATCTTTTCATAAAAATTCCTAGTGGTGTTGCTGGACACCCTCCCAACATTCCCCTCCATCTTTCCTAACTTTCTATAGCCCCTCTGAAAGAAAAGAAGATCTAAGCAAATAGCCAGGTCTTAGTGTATGTTTTGTAATGTAAGATAAATATAGAAAAATCACCATTTAAAGTATTTTATTTCTAATAGAAAAATAACCCATTATCTCATGACTCAGCTAACTCCTGTTGACTTTCTTTTTTTTTTAAGGCCATACAGCTTTTTTTTTTAAAAAAAATATTTATTATTTATTTATTTTGGCTGCGCCAGGTCTTCGTTGCGGCACACGGGATCTTAGTTGCTTGCGGCATGCAGACTCTTAGTTGCGGCATGCATGTGGGATCTAGTTCCCTGACCAGGGATCAAACCCAGGCCCCCTGCATTGGAAGCGCATAGTCCTACCCACTGGACCACCAGGGAAGTCCTCTCTTGACTTTTTTTTTAATGAAATACAATATATCATAAAATTCAAATACTGTGGAAAAATAAACGATAGGAGCTCTCTTTAGTTTGCTTCCAGGTCTTTCCCCAAATATGTACATCACCAACAAATTGTCTTTCCCCACCCCCCCAAAAAAGTGTACATTTGTAAATGTTTTTCTTAATGTATCGTTATACAAAATATCCTGTGCCTTGTTTTTTAGTTTTCCTTAAAAATATTTCTGGAAGCTCTTTGGGTATTGCAACCTACAGAACCATTTCTTTTTAAAAGGCTTTATAATATTCCATTATAAGAGTTTGCCATCATTTAGTTAATATTAGCCATCATTTAGTTAGCCCCCTATTATTTCCAGTGTTTTCTTATTACAAACAGTGCTGAACAACATCTTATACATATATCTAAAATGTCTTTGTGAGTGTATGCACAGAGTAAGTTCCTAGTAGTGGAATTACTAGGATTTATCCTGCTATTCCGTTTAATATTTTCCCCACCCCACTGCAGTTAGAATCAAATCCAATTATCTTGATTTAGCAGTCAGCCAAGACCTGACCCCTGCATGCCTCTCCAACCTGTCAGTCACTCCTTCCTTATGACCTGGAGACACACCAGCCTTTTGTCTTCGGTCCTGCAAACTCATTTCTTACTTTAGGGCATTTGTACTTGCTCTTGCTTCTTGTAACACTCTGCAAAAGGTAGCTGACTCTTTGTCACTGTGGTTTCAACTATTGATCTAAAACAAATAGACTGGTGGTTATTACTCCAGTAAAGATGGGTTTATCCAGGATCAACAGAGAATTGCAATTCCTGGTGTGCAGCCATGACAAACCACATGCAAGTCATCGCAGAAAAAGAGAAGGAAAACACTCTGATAGAGGGGAAAGGGAAGTGGGTAGGGCAGTAGTAAACAAAGAGTCCATGGCTTTTCATTGATCAAGTAGTTGCCAGGAAAAAAGAGAAGTCTTTCTTCTTCCTATTGGGCTCTGCTGTGGTCCCTGGTCAGGAGAGCTCCCCCTTCTGGTCTCCTGACTCTATTTAATTGAGGTTTCTGTGTATTAATTTTTTACACAACACATAGTCACCTTCTCAGTGAAGCCTTCGGGGGTTTACATGAGCACTGCCATCTCTTCAGATGATGCTATTTAATTTTAATCTTAGGACGTCACCTTATATGAAATTATTTTGTCTTCTCCTCTGGAAGGTGAGCTCCAGAAGAGCAGGAGTCCTGTCTCTCTTCTTCCCCTGACTCGCACGAGCTCAGAAGATCACAGGCTCATGGAATATCTAGTAAATAAATGGTCAAAGGATAAGTGTATTTAAAATGATTAAATAGGCTGCCAAATTGCTTTCCAGGTGAAGTCACTAGCTTTCACTACCACTGACAGTGCGTGTTCTGAATACCCTCAACAGCACGTAGTACTATCAAGAATCTACCATTTTTGGCAATTGTCCACTTTAAAGGTCAAGAAATAGGGACTTACCTTCCATTTTAAAGTAATTTTTCTTCAGACACTGTTAAGAACAAATCAGATATTTGCTTTTAACATAACCCCAACTCCATCTTCAGAAAATAAACAGGTAATAACAGACATTATTTGAATAAGAAACATAGTAAGTAAATGAGAATTTCTCATACCAGTTTAAAATTGATATGATGCCTGAGTACTGAGAATAGTACTCAGTTTAAAAATGGAATCCTTTTAAGGCAAAAGTAGGACTTATCCTTGCAATATATAGCAAAACATTTGCTGGATTTTCTCACATTTGATTCCTTTCTCACTTCCCTCCCTTCTTTCACTTACTTAATCACTTAACTCTACAAATATTTATTGATTACTCACAGGTCCAGGTACTGTGCTAAAATCCTTCTCTCTCATCAGGTCACACCCACCTTCCACCTAAAGCCTGCCAAGTCTTTTGGTCTAGGCTTTACCTTCAAATTCACTCAGACTTGTACTGCGGAAGTCTCTAGAATGACACCCTTAAATGGAGAGATGAGGAAAGTCTGTACATGGAATGTTTGGGAGCATCAACTTATAAATTAATTTGCTGATTATATATATATGTATATATATATACATACATATATATACGCTATATATATAGTTGTACTGGATTTTTAAAACTCTTTAACTTTTTATTATACCCTCCTCATTTACAGAGATGTTTCTCGCAGTTCTCACTTTTCAGTGGTTCCAGGAACCTGACTTTAAATGAAAATATCCTGTCTTTGGACTGCCTTGGAGGTGGGGAGGTACAGAGAGAGAAAGAGAATTTTCTTCCTGACCCTAATGTCCACTTAATTTTTAAAGCATAGGTTCCTTATTATGTTTTAAGCTTACAATTACATGCATAGATTATATTATCAGATGCCTCCATGTCTCATTTCATTTTTCCTAACTTGTGAGGAATGAGTGGAGGAGGGATGGACAGAGTAAAAAATACTTTTCCCTCTGAGAAAAGAAAGATGGGTGTATATGGAAGCAGAAGTTAAAACACTGCTGTGAGACTGGGGGATCAGTAGAGGTCAACATTACATTTAGCCCTCTCCTCAAACGTGATTCTGTTGCATCTACCACCATACAATAAATAAAGCGAATTTCTCACGCATACAAATAGTTTTTGCATTGGACCAGTTGGTCCAGTTCTCCCATCTGCTAACTTCCTTCCCCCTTTTGTCTCAGTTCATTAACTTTACCCTTTCCCGTACCCAAACCCTCCACCTAACCTCCCTCCCTCTTCTGGCTACTAGTCACTCTCGACTTTACGCCACCCTCGTCCTCAGCATCCCCAGCCAGCAGCTGATTGGGGAGCTCTGCGGGCCGGGCCCCAGGTTAAAGTAAGTCAAAGCCAGAGCTCGGAGGTGAGTGACCTGGAGGGTGCGGCGGGGGCCAAGAGGTAGGAAGTGCGTTCCTTTCACGTGGGATTTCAGCGCAAATTTGTCTGGAGTTCTTGCGAGAGAGCTGGCAGGTTTTACTATTTATCACCTACTCGCCAAGCTCGCCTTGGGGCTGCACTCGGTTCTCGGAAACTTCATTCAAAAGCCAGGCTAGGCGGCCCACGAGGTCGGGACTGGGGGGTTGTGAATGACCTCGAGGCCACTTCCTCCCTCTCCGAGCCCGTCCTCTACTCCCCTGGTCACCTTCACGGAAACAAAACTGCCCCCCAGGGCTAGATAGGTCTCTCTTTCTCTCAGTCTCCCTCGCAAAGGGTTAATTTGTCAGATCGCACGAGGGGGAGGAGATTTCCCCGTAGACAAGTAAAAAGGGTGATGGACAAACGTGCGGGCACTAAGACCGCAAGGCATTCGTTTCCTCCTACTGTGGATGCGGACGCCCGGAGGAGGAGAGTCCCAGAGCGAGGAGCTGGGAGCAGAGGCACAGGCAATGCTCAACCCCGACCGTAGCTGAGAGAGGCTAGGGGAGACCGATTGCCGGAGACCGAGCGGCGAGGGGAAGACCTAGGGGGGTGGGTGGGGGAAGCAGACAGGCGAGCACTCGAAATCAAGCGCTTTACAGATTATTTTATTTTGCGTAGAGAACACGTAGCGACTCCGAAGATCAGCCCCAATGAACATGTCAGTGTTGACTTTACAAGAATATGAATTCGAAAAGCAGTTCAACGAGAATGAAGCCATCCAGTGGATGCAGGAAAACTGGTAGGTGATGCTTTCGCGTGATACTGTCCCCGGGAGCCCTGCGCGTCTTCCCGGTGTGCCTTAATGTCGGTACTCCCTTTCTGGGGCGTGAATCGAGCGAGGAACCGCGACCAGCAGTGAGCGGATCGCTGAGTTCCCGGGTCTCCCGGGTGCAGGAGACATTGGGGCTGCATGAAGCGCGTGAGTCTGTGGGTGCCCCTGGGTGAACCGTGGCTACACATGCATCTTTAACATAGATTATATAACATAGACCATATATGTGTACATAGAGTAGATGTCTGTGCTACAGGGAAGGTGGGAGAGATGCCACAGTCCCTACCTGTGCTACTCCTTGTTTTCCTCTAGATTTGGGTTTTCTTGCTTGGCCTCCCGCAAGCAGAGTGTGAAAGGCAGTGGAGGGAGGAGGACCCAGTCGCCAGCTCCCTTTAACCCTCTCCGGCCCGCCGTCCTCAGCTCTCTGGTCCTCGCCCTCTCCCCATCCTTCCTGCCCTTCCTTTCTCCTTGCAGCTCTGCTACTTCACTGTCTTCCTCTTTGCTGCTTCCCGGCCGGATTCCTCCTTTCCTGGACCCCTTTCCCCACGCGGATCCCTTTCCGGTTTCATAAAGAGACGGAGGCGGGGAGTGGGGGAGGAGGGGACAATGAAAACAGTAATAAAAATGAATGAACCCGAGCGAGTGGAGCCACGCCATTATTAAGTTTGTTTTACGGAAACGCCTTTTGGACACACTCAATTCTAATTCAGTGGGAAGCTGCTGACTGGAGTTGAGACACGGATTAAAAACCTCTGGGTCCGCAGAGTCCTTCGGGGCTCTTCCCCAGACAAACTTCTAACCTGGGAAAGCATCTTTCTTGTTCACTGTGTCCCTCCGCCAGTCCTTTTGAAAATCCCTGTGTGGGGAGCGATCCTGTGTCACCTTGCAATATTTAACAGGGGGAGGGTGTGTGTGCTCATCTCGCTTCTTCCCTGTAGATCGAGCTGCTGTGGCAGACATTCTCTTACTCCTCTTAACCCCAGGTCTGGCGATCAGTAAAGAGCAAGCCGGCGCACCTCCAAGCCGGGCAGCGGCTGGCAGCCTCCCAGGTGCTGAATGAGAGGGTCCGGCCGAGGGGGCTCCCTCCTGGGATCTGGGGGATCCCGCCCGCCGCGTGTGCGAGCGCGTGCCCCCGGCGCCCTCGCGACCTGCCTTCCCTCCCCCATCTCATCAATGGGAAACCAGAGACGCCGGCGCGCCGGGGGGCCGGGGCGGGGGAGCGGTGCAATAGGGGGTGCCGTGCACCGGAACCGGGGGATGGGGGTTCAACGTCTTTTTCTCCGGCCCCCAGGAGTCGCGACTAGTCTCGGGAGGTTCGGCCGCCGCTCCCGCCTCCTCCCTCCCGGCCGGCCCGCCCGGGACCGGCGGGCCATTTGCGGCCGCAGCCCGGCCGGGCCCGCCCCCTGCGCCGTGCGTGCCGACTGGGCCCGGCCTGTTGGGGCGGGCGCGACCGGCCCGGCGCGCGGCCCTGCGCGCTCACACTCGCTGCGGCGTGGCTGGGGGCTTCCGAGGGCGCGGGGGCCGGAGGGCCGCTGCCGGAAGCCAGGAGGGGAACGCGATCCGCTCGGGAAGCCGGGAAGTGCGGCGGCACACGGGGCGCATGGCCGGGGCGCCCCCTGGGCCGCCGACGCCGAAAGCGCCGAGGGTGGGTCCGGAAGACGGCTGTGCACCGGGAGGCTCGATCCAGTAGGAGTTTAGGCATTTAAGGCCTCGGCGCTCCGGGAGGCCAAGCCCCCTAGGGCGCCGCCAAGGGAACCTTCTCCAGCGGCACTTCCTCCTCCCGTGAAGGGAGTGGCGCTGAAGGCAGGGTGGGGGCGGTGGCCCGGGGTGGCGGGCGGCACGGCGAGCCAGCCGAAGGCTCTGGTCTTCTCTGCAGCTGTTTGTCGCGCGTTCGCTTGCCACACAGCTCAGCCCATCTTCCTCCCCCGTTGGCCCTGCACGCTCTGTGGTTTCTAACGTCTGCCCCGTCTCCAGCTTGCTGCACCCTTGTTGAACCTGCGTCTCGAGCCGGCCTACCCTCGCGCCGGCAGCTCGGGTTCACTGGGGGCCAGTGCCCCTCCGCGGTGGATACTGTCTCTTATTCACTTGTTGCCTTTTCTCTGAGGCCACTGTCTGTGGCTCCTCCACCTCCAGGTACCATTTCCCGCCTCTTTTCTCCGCTCGCTCAACAAGTAAACACTGAACCGGACAGGGCCTAGGCCTCTGGGGACTGAAAATGGCAAAAGTGAGCCAATTAATCTTCGCTTGTTGGGCTCCTGCCACTCTTTCCTCCTAGCTCTTAATCTGTACCTTTCATCTGGCAATGTCTTTCCCGGCTTTTCTTCATATGCCTAAATATCTGCATGTGTGTCTGTGCCTCCTATTAGACCATCATCTCTTCAGGGCATTGGTTCTTGTCTCATTCCAATCTTGATTATGCGGAGCACCTCGAAGAGTGCATTGTACATGGCAGATGCGGGGGAAAAGGGTTGTGTAGTGGGTTAAAATGATGATGAGTGTCCGTTTTATTGCCAGCACTACCTGTTAATACTCGAAACTTAACATACTTGGCCTCCCCTTGCGTTTTGAATACTATGTCATAGTCACACACTAGGGTTTCCCCTTCCTGACTTTTTCTCTCTTTGACCTTAAGTGTCTTGCTTTCTTCTTTTATCCCAAGGTGTATGCATTTCTCCCAATATCCTTGGGTCCCAGTTTTATAAGCCTCCCCCCAAAACCTCAACAGCCAAAAAGTCTTGAACCAGATGTATAAGAAAATGAAGATTTCCTTTTCATTTCCCTTGTTAACAGGAGAAGGAACTCCATAACCACGGCTTACACCCTCTTGGGGGCAGGGGAAGTTTAGGAAACACAAGGTCTTACCTTTCCCAGACTCATTAACTAAAAATGACTTGAATAGCTTCTGGAGGAAAAACACAATGTTGTGAAGTTTCTGCTCTATTTTTTGACAAAACACTTTCAGTGGTCCTTAAAAATCCCTTAGACATAGCCTCAATTTAGAGGCTATGTCAAAACTAAGTTTAGAGAATTATAACTTCTCTCTCAAAAATAAGTTACACTTACTGTCTTTTGAAGAATTGTGAGGAAGGCCAGGAGTGCTGTTTTGTCAGTATGCTGTCTGAACTACCTTTTGAATATTGTTTGAAGGCCTTTATTAAACTTATCCTATAATCCACATTCATTACCTTATTACATATTAGTGTAAGGGGACCCATTTTTGGAGTGGTGTTTTTATAAACTAAAGGGTTCAACTGAGAGAAGTTTATCAAGTTAATTGCTGCTTAAACAATGATTAACCCTGTATTCATTGTTCTAGGCAAGGGATAAGTACTATAGACTGTTTTAGTCTTCTAGCAGGTGGTTTCACGTGTAATAGATTAGAAAAGCTATGGAAATGCAAAGTAATAAATGTTATGCCTTGGAGAATCATCCTGAGCCACATCTTGAAACTATATGTCAAGTTAAAAATATCCTGGGTAATATTATCTGGTAAATGAAAGTGTTTTGCATGAGGTAGAGGAAAATGCCTGCTTTTAGCTCAACAGCATTTTTGAGTTCTGATTTTACACAGAAAAGCCCTTGTGATTTTATGGCATTGAAAATAGAGGCATTTTGTTCTTCTATGAGATATCTGGCCTTTACCTGTTATTTTCACGAATAGCTGACTTAATTTATAAGGGCTGCCATCAAGAGAGCAAAACCGCCTAGTGATTGGTAAGGTGACATAAAATTCATTGAGTGAGAAGGGCAGCTGGGCTCTGCCTTCTCTTTCAGCAGCCCGTCAGGCCTGTGCTAGCAGCGGTGGATGCTAGTTGCTCCAGTTGTAATTGTCTGGCCAATGATGATTATCTTCTGATGTCGGCTGACACGGTGTCCACCAATAGGAAAGCAGGAGGCCTGTGCTGACTGCTGTAACATTATGTATGTGAGGTGACGTCATCACAGGGCTTGTCTAGAACCTCACGAAACCCTCCCCCGCTCCCCTCTGGCATCCTCCACATCCAGCTTTGTATATTTTTCTGACTTTCTCCCCTCCACCCGTGGTAATGGTTATAAGGGTTTTATTGTTTTTATATTTTGAGTTCTGTATTTGGGGTCTATAAGATAGTGTAGGAATTTTTAGAAGTAAATACTGTCTGGCTAAGGAAACTTTATCCACAATTTGGTTTTTACTAAGGAAAAATAGTAAAAGAAACACTATTTATCAGTAAAAGGAATTGTACATCTTTGTGTTCCTTCTTATATGTGAGGTTTGGAAAGTAACATGTACGATTTCAGTATGAAAAAACATAAAAGTATTATAAGCCTGTGTTAGATTTTTACTCAAAATATAGCATCATAATGTCTATCAAACTTTAGAATGCAGGCTGTTGTTCTTCCTGTAGTGACAGTTGCTTTGCATTGATCTTTAAAATCCTCCTTGTGACCTGTTGTATGCTTTTGTAAGAAAAGTGGCTGGAAAACAGTACAATCTGTGGTCATGAGACAGAAAAGGCCACAGTGTCTCATTTAATCAATGACACTACAGCAAATACAAATTTGGTCAGCTGTCTAGGAAACTACTGTGTCCACATTGTACATAGTGTGTTGCTTGCCACTTATTTTGGAGAATCACAGTTCATATTAGCCTTAAGATTGAAAATCCTAAGTATGAGGAACTTAACATTTCATTCAATAAACTTTAGAAAGCACTGAGATGTTGCCTAATATGTACTAGGTTAAGAATGAGAACACTAAGAAAAAGTATACAGAGGAAAATTGGAATCTGTTATGATCCTAGAAAATAATGAAATGTTGTGAAGGAACTTTAATCTGAACTTTTATGTAGCTTTAAAAAAATGATGTATATTCATGCAGTCTTTGATTTTTTTTTTTAGGATTTCCAGGGATAATGCAAAATTATTTTATGATTATCCATCTCTATATTTGCATTAGTAATAAATATTATGCGTATGGTGGTAAAATGTTTACGTAGGCCTTTTGTTAAATTGGAAGTTAAATTTTGTGGTCTAAAGAAGGCTCCTTGGTGCTTTTAATGTTAGATGATAATAATTCTAAAAGTGTCAGGATCACATTGGAATTTAACTCCAAAGTCAGTCCACTCCAGATCTAAGAGTTGTTTTGCATATTTCCTTCTAGGGAGAATCTATCTAGTCAGCGGGAAAGTTTTGAGAAGGATGGAGACTTAAAAATACTTAGGAGAGCATAAAATAACCGTCTAGCCTGTCTTAAGCCAACAAAATAAAATGAAGTAGTACAGCAAATCAAAAATTCATCTTTGGTTCAATGATCTGGATATTTCAGGTCCAATATTTTCTGAGATGAGTTATCTAAAAATTGTTGCCATGATTCACTTAATTTTTCATGTCTGGATACAGGTGAGCTGAGCTGGCTTTATTAACAGGAATCAGACAACAGTCCACACAATTTGCCTTTGCTCTGTACTTTTATTCTTAGCTTCAAATCTGTCTGCTCCACTTACTTTCCATTTATTTGTTAGAAGAGCACAGGCATTTATCTGGGAAAGTTTACCTTAGAAAAGTTACCTATACCACAGATATTATTCCTATTGATTACCTAAGGAAATCTGAATGAAACTATAACATGGCCTTATTGAAAGCTTTATTGGAAATAAAGCTTTACTGAAAATATAACAAGGCTTCATTGAAAGCTCATAACTTCATTCCTTTATTTGTATTCTGATTGTGTGTGTATTCAGGCAGGTACAGATTCGTAAAGTTGGCATAGTTACTCAGAGAATTTCATAACGACAGCATCCTTAATTATATTTGACTTGCAATAATTTTATTTTAGAGGTAGATTAATCCTTTTAAAAAAAAAGATTGCCCTAGAGTCAAGAATGGATTTGTAATTTTAAGTTCATTGAGCAAAAATCATCCCAAAGCACAGATCCTGGTAAGTCATCTAAGTTCAAGCTTATAATTTTATCATGATTCATTTCTGTACTGAGAACTCATGATTTTTAGTTTCAAGGTTATTTTTCTTAGTATATTGGAATGACAGGTATTTTTAGGAACCCTTTTGTTTAGTCATTCACCCACTATGAATTTTCTAAAATTTAACTTTAAGCCTGTCTGCCCAAAATAATGTACAAATGAAAAAGATTTACACTTATCTTTGCTGAGATAAATAATTAGACATGCTGATTTAGAAGCAGTTTTGCTGGACAGATACTCATACAGTTTTCTAATGAGTTAATTCTCTTTCCTTTGGGATTTCATATTTTAGTTTTTTTCTTTCTAAAGTTTTTTTGGGTTTCTAATTGTAATATGATAAGGAAAATATCATTGATATAATGTATTTTGGGGAGGGGGACCCCTACTGTTTTTAACCAAATCTGTGATCACATATTTTAAAGTATAATATATATATAATATAGTATATATATATTATATATATTATATAACTTCATTTTCTTAAAGATAAGTTTCAGCTGTTTTAGCTCAACCCTTAATTTAATTTAATTTTTTAAATTAGTTTATTTATTTTTGGCTGTGTTGTGTCTTCGTTGCTGTGCGTGGGCTTTCTCTAGTTGCGGCGAGCGGGGGCTACTCTTCGTTGCGGTGTGCGGGCTTCTCATTGCAGTGGCTTCTCTTGTTGCGGAGCACAGGCCCTAGAGCACGCGGGCTTCAGTAGTTGTGGCGTGTGGGCTCTGGAGCACAGGCTCAGTAGTTGTGGTGCACGAGCTTAGTTGCTCTGCAGCATGTGGGATCTTCCCGGACCAGGGATTGAACCCATGTCCCCTGCATTGGCAGGCAAATTCCTAACCACTGTGCCACCAGGGAAGTCCCTCAACCCTTAATTTTTTTAACACCCATCTTGGGACTTTTTTGTTTTGTTTTTTTTGTTTTTTTAATGATTCTTTGAATTCTGAGGCTGAATTTTTTTTTAAATAAATTTATTTATTTATATTTTTGACTGCGTTGGGTCTTCATTGCTGCGCACAGGCTTTCTCTAGTTGCGGCCAGCGGGGGCTACTCTTCACTGCAGTGTGCAGGCTTCTCATTGTGGTGGCTTCTGTTGTTGCAGAGCATGGGCTCTAGGCACGCGGGCTTCAGTAGTTGTGGTGCGCACGGGCTCAGTAGTTGTGGCTTGCGGGCTCTAGAGCACAGGCTCAGTAGTTGTGGCACATGGGCTTAGTTGCTCTGCAGCATGTGGGATCTTCCTGGACCAGGGATCGAACCCATGTCCCCTGCATTGGCAGGTGGATTCTTAACCACTGCACCACCAGGGAAGTCCCGAGGCTGAATTTTTGAATTGATTGTTTGTTAACACTTAATGGGCAGTACACAAGATCATTCTTTGAAGAAGACTGACAAGATGAATGAAATGCATGTTTATCATTTATCTTTGTTAGGAGAGTATAGACATTTGCTTAGAAAAGTTTGTTTATATATGTACACACAAACATGTGTATATACATAAATATGTTAAAGTGACTTTTTTAAAAAATGAAAACAGATACCCCATTAAAGACCATTTTGTGTGTGTTTCCTGATATTAGAAAAGCATCTTCCTTGGAATTCCTTGGTGATCCAGTGGTTAGGACTCGGCACTTTCACTGCGGTGGGCCTGGGTTCAGTCCCTGGTTGGGGAACTAAGATCCCACAAGACGCACAGTGTGGCCAAAAAAAAAAAAGCCTCTTCCTGAGCCAAATGTACTTTTCTAAAAATACATCCTAATTTGACTATTTTGTCAATTTTTTTAACTAGTTAAATAATACTATTTTAGTAAGTGTCTTAAAACTGCAAAATTTGAACATTTAGTACTTGGATTTACCCCAATTATTAATAATTTAAAAAAAATCTTCAGTATGGGTAATAGTAGGTGAAACCCTCAAGTTTTCCTGTCTTTTAGGCCCAATTGCCTGTCTCCTTCTATTTATAAAGGTGGTGTTAATACAATGTAAAAGTTTTTAAGATGCTAGGCCCACTCCAACTGGGGTAATTGACTTTTTCAGGTGAAGTGGGTTCAATGGAATTGAACTCTTTGAAGTTGAGAATTTCATGATCTTGTTTCAGGAGGCTCAATGGGGAAAAAAATAAAAAGGCCTGATGAAAAGGTTTAATCCTGAAGCTTTTGTTTTTAATGTGTGAGACTTCTCTTGAAGTCTAAGGGTGCCTTAAGCATTTAAAAGCTGGTCTAGCAGTGGTTATCATTACAATAAGAGGGTAGGAAACTCAATAAAAAGTTATTCTAAATATCAAGTTTGCAGTTTCCTCTCAATTTTATGACTTTTTGACATAGATTTAATTTCAAGATCTTAGAAAGGAAGGTAGATTTTCTTCATTCTGGAGTAATGATACTAATAGTTGATACATAGTTGTTTACTGATTGCAGGCATTCTTTTAAAGTGTTTTATATATGTTAACAGTTAAATCCTCCCAGCCACCCTTTGATGTATTATCTTTTTGATTTTACACAATAGGAAATGAGGCACAATATGGTTAAACAAGTTGGAATTTGTATGTAGGGACAAAAATAGGAGAAATGGGCTCCAGCCTTGACTAAGGCTTGGTCACCCAGGCCCCTAGCATCCCCCTATTCGTATGAGAATAAATATTCAATCAATAAAATAATGCACTTGGAAACTTGGCAGTACTGTAAACATGGAAGGTCCCTGTGGTTTTAGTCTAGTATCTCACAGTGTCTATATTCTGTTTTTCGCTAAGTGGATCCTGAACACTTAAGGCAAGAATAACTACAAAAAGCACTATTAATGTTATAATGAGCATCGTGCTGTGCAGATATAAATACTTTAATCATTAAGAATTATTATAAGTATTACTATCAATACTTTTACAATTGTAGAGAGCCATGTCACCTTTAATAATGCTTCTATCATAAAATATTCCAATTTTATCTCAAACAAACCATGACATACAGGTTTGGAACATGTCTTACAAAGCATACTTTGTCTGCTTCTCTACGCTATGAGCACTGCCCACTCAGCTTGGTTCTAAACCCTAGGAGCTTCTGTTTCCACCTGGTACTGCCTGTAGCCAGGCTTTCCTTCAGGCAGTTTTTAGTAGCTACTGGTAAATAGCCAACACCTGTTGACAAGGGGAAATAAATAAATAAATAAATAAATAAATAAATAAAATTAAATCTGTATATTACCCCCCCCACACACACACACGCATATGGGTTGGAAATGTCCATATTCTTAAAGGTCAGCTCCTACAGTGTGAAGGATTAAAGAGAACATTGTTTTGTTTATTAGTTTTAAATCCTTTTCCTGATTTTAAAGTAAATATTTACTATAGAAAAAAAGAAATGAAAACATTAAAAAATATGCAGGAAAAAAAACACCTTTAATTCTTATCCAGCGGCAACCACTGTTATTTTGCCACATTTCCTTCAGCTTTATTTACGAGATTTTTATATACTTTAGATCATTCCGTGGATGTCGACGACAGGTTGAGTTCTCTTATTATGTGCCAGGGACTGCACTGGGCACTTTCATTCGCCTTCTGTCTCATTACAACTTTATATGTTGCTTTGTTTCCTCTTTACATTATAAATGTTTTTCATGTCACTAAAACCTCTCCATAAGTATAATTTTCAGTGGCTACTTCTTATTGTATTGTTTGGTCTTAATTTAGATAACCACTCCATTCCATGTTAGGTTGAACATGTTAAGTTTCTAATATTTTGCTATTAGAAATAGTCCTCTGGACATTGTTGGAGGAGGTCATCAAGAGGACGTTGGCCCCCAGTTGACCTGAGAGCCAGACCTGGGCGATTCAGGTTCCTCACCCCCTCCCCTGCCCTTGGAATATAAGTTTTGCCCACCATTGCCACAGCCAGAGCCATTTCAGTGATGCAGCCTTGAGAGGGTAATGTGTTGTTGAGACCGTCTGGGTGGTATGCAGGGCTGAACCTCCTTAAGGACAGCATATAAACTCTTAGTTCCGGCGGGCAGGTGCAAAGATTTACTTGTCTTGCGGCCACCCAAGACAAGCTTCATTAGGAAGTCCGCTTGCTTGTTACCTGCCACCTACCAATCTGGAGTGGCTGCCTTTTTCTTTGGTCTCGTCCTGCCTTCCAGTCAGTGTAAGGGGGCCAGTTTCATATCTTACCTGGGTACTCCTGGGGATACAAACCAACAGCTGTCCTTCTAGGCCTGGAGGTGGCACTGCAGTGGGCAGCTCGCACCCCTCTTTGTGATGAGAGCACAGGCTGTGCTACTAGAGGTGTTTTATAACTAACCTATTATTAATAATGCTTAACTCATACGTGGCCTGACCCACCGGGCCCCTATCAACTGTAGAGTGATTCCCCTTTAAGACCTAGTGTTGTAGATACTTGGAATTTGTGGTTTTAACACTAGCAGGGTTTTTTTTAAATTTTAATTAATTATTTATGGCTGTGTGGGGTCTTCGTTTCTGTGCGAGGGCTTTCTCCAGTTGCAGCAAGCGGGGGCCACTCTTCATTGCGGTGCGCGGGCCTCGCACTGTCGCGGCCTCTCTTGTTGCGGAGCACAGGCTCCAGACGTGCAGGCTCAGTGATTGCGGCTCACGGGCCCAGTTGCTCCGCGGCATGTGGGATCTTCCCAGACCAGGGCTTGAACCTGTGTCCCCTGCATTGGCAGGCAGACTCTCAACCCCTGTGCTACCAGGGAAGCCCCACACTAGCAGGTTTGACTTGGAGAATGATCCAATGGTCCAAGAAATCAAGCAGGTTTGGTTTTTTGGGTTTTTTGTCTTTCTTTTTTGCTGAAGCATTCGTTTGTCAGAGCAGTTATGTTTGCTTTCTTTTATTGTCTGGTAGGCAGGAAATCTTGGAGGTGGAAACTTACGTCCTTGTGAAAAATGTCCCCACGAAGGAGTGCAGCACTTGGTACTGACTATAAAAGTAAGAGAAGGTTAAGAGGTCAAGGAACACTGTGATCCTTAATTGAATTTTCTAGTTTAAAGGAGTGTTCTTCAAACTTTTTTGCTGACATCCACCTAAAAGATGTTTGAAAAACTATGTACTGCCTCACACATTTAATTTTTTTTCTTTGTAAGTTGAAGTAAATTAATTTTTTAATAGAGATAGAATAAATAAGTTGAGGATTGGCTAGTTTCAATAAATATTTCATGACTTGCTAAGATAGGTTTATCTCTTTATTGAGTAATGCACAACAAATCTGAAATAAACGACATAACTTTTTTTAAAAAATTTATTTATTTTTTATTATTTTTGGCTGTGTTGGGTCTTCGTTTCTGTGCGAGGGCTTTCTCTAGTTGCGGCAAGCGGGGGCCACTCTTCATCGCGGTGCACGGGCCTCTCACTATCGCGGCCTCTCTTGTTGGGAGCATTGGCTCCAGGCGCGCAGGCTCAGTAGTTGTGGCTCACGGGCCTAGTTGCTCTGCAGCATGTGGGATCTTCCCAGACCAGAGCTCGAACCCGTGTCCCCTGCATTGGCAGGCAGATTCTCAACCACTGCACCACCAGGGAAGCCCGATGACATAACATTTTTATCCATGGTTTCATTGATTGGTAGCTCCAAAAAGCAGTCTACATTCCACCTCAATACATTTAAAAGACTCAGCTGTACTCATCCTACATTGTTTCTGGTTGTTCTGAACTGAGACTATCTCAACATTCAGAAGGTAGAGTCTAGTCAACAGGAAAAAAAAAATGAAGATTATCATTCTGCCTCACATCATTGTTCATTTTTACTTTGCTTTTGGGGTGAGAAGGAGAGACACGGGTAGGCTGTCAATTGTCTTAAACTATCTTTTCTTGACTGCGGAGAAGGTCATAGCTGATAGCATTTCTGTGTGTGTTGTGGTCATTAGGACTAGTCTCCTAATTGGGCAAAGCAACTCCTTATTCTTGACTTGGTCATCCACTGTCAGAACCTGAGGACTTCCTCAAGAAGCTCAAGGAGTAGAAGCTCATTCTACTTAGGGTGTCTCTGATTATTTGAAGACTGTTCTACATATTGACCTGAAAGTTATGACCCTCCATGGGTCGTCCATTAGTACTTAGTCCTGACTCTGGCTGTAATTTGTTCTCACTTCTGCATGAGTGTCTTGTATGCATTTGAAAATGACTACTATCTCCACTCTAGGCTTTCTTTTTTAGAATATCATCTGCAGTTCACTGGTAATCCACATGGATACTTCTGAAAAATAAAAAAGTAGAACTCCTATACGTTTGAATAATTAAATATTACCTACTAGGAAACTCCTGAGAAATGTATGGAAGCTTACTAAAATTTGGCACTTCTACGTTAAAATGAGCAAGTCTGTATTAGAAAGTACAGTGAGGGAGTGGGGAGTCCTAATTTAGTATTCTACTAAAAAGTCCACAACATGGTGCTTTGGGACAATACAAAGCTCCTGTTGTATGGGATATTCTGGAAATTTTAAGAACTCTCTGTTAGCCCTGAACCAGTGGGGTTGTCTTGAGTTGTAGTTGGTTTTCATTTACTGTTCCTGCATTCATATTTGCAGAAATACTTTTTTGGAACCTGTATTTTGTGATGGCTGATATTGTTTGTGATTATACTGCTTTGGTTGGTACTTGGTTCTTCTCCACTTCTTTGTAATGACTGGGTTCGTTTTCTACTGACAAGAGGGTAGTTTGGGGTAGAAAAAAGTTTGAGAACCACGCTCCGTGTCCTCGATCCTTAACCAGGTATTTGGGCCAGACTCACGTGGAGAGTTTGTTTTTCCTCAGAATACACGTGTACAGGCTTCATCTCTGAGATTCAGAATTAACGGGTCTGTGGAGGGGTCCAGGTACTGGAAAAGATCCTCCCAGCTGATTCGTGCCTTAACGAGGAGCGCCGCTGTGGTGGTGCTGATTTCATCTCACATTCTTTGTGTCTGTCTTCTCAGATCATTGATTTCACAAACTGGACACCTGTCCCTCTTCTAGCCTGTTCCACCTCCTTTATCAGCTAGCTACATGGGACCAGGCCGTCACGGCCCAGCACCCTTCTCTCCCTCCTTACCTCTAATTCACACCAAGTCCTTTGTGATCTGGCCCTCAGTTTCCTTTCTCTCGGTTCATTTCCATTGCCACTGGCCTCCTTCAGGCCCCCAGCACTACTTTTTGTCTCCTCGCTCACTTTCCAACCTCCAGCTCCTGCCCTGCGTTCAGCATTCTCTAAGTCACAGATCCCTTCGTGTCCCTCCCGTGGTAAAAACCTTCAGTGGTTTCCCCTTGTCTATAGGACAAATCGGAATTCTTTTGACTGATTTGAAAAGCCATTCAAAATCCCAGCTCCAGATTATCTTCCTAGTATTACCTATTGAAATAGCCCTCCTTCCAGGCCTATTCAAATATGAAACCTTTTTCTTCCCCACCCACCAAAATCTGTTGTCCTTTCTTTGTGGTTTGCTGGCACTTGGCTCATAAATAGATAAGTATTCTCGCTTCTATCTTTGAAATCAGTGCCTATTACAGAATTTGGCTATAGTTGCCCTCACTGTGTGTTGACTAGATGAATGCAGATATGAATGAATACACAAGGCTGTTTATTTACTCTCAGATGTGTATCTGCTTTATTATCTAGTACCTCTTTATATGGTCCTTAAGTGAATTATGGGAGACTGTCTAGTGCCTTCTTGAAACAATAATAAAAAGACTTCTTTTTTTCATCTAATTTTCTTTTTAAGAGGAAAGATATTAATTTAGCATGACTAATTTTTAGTGAATCCATTTTAATTGTTGGGATTATTAGTCCTTTTCTAGGGAGCCGAATCAACCACCCCAATCAGAAAGAAGTGAAAAGCTTGCCTAAAGTGGGGGGGAAGGTGGGATTGTATGCACAAGGAAAAAAAAGTCAGGAAGAAAATAATATTGGTACCAAAATGGTAAAAATTAGTTGTATAAAATGATGGTTGTTATTTCTCTTATAGCTCTTCCAGTTTTCCATAATCTTTTTGTATTACATTCTGGGTATGTGTAGGTGGTGGGATTTTGCATATGGTCATATTTTTTCATTTTTTGCATTAACTATAGTGTACTTACTGTCTTCATAGTAAAAGATCAGCTTCATTTTATAATGGTGTATTATCTGATATAAGGTAATAAGCATTTTTGTAAAACACCAATGCACATTTTAATAAACATTAAGCAACATAGTTAAACACAAAGGCATTTTGTGAGAACAGGGAACTGCACATTCTTATTTCAAATGAATCCACTTTCTCAGATTAAGGTAGAGATTAGTCATACTGTTGATGTCACAAAAACTTCCGTGTCTTTCTCCAATTCTAAATTATACAGTTTGATTATTTTTTTAGTAGGAAAGGTTCCTGCTTCTTTAAGGAAGGGTGATAACAGACATTCATTTCACTTGAACATGACAACTTTTATGTCTGGGTTTCAGGAATGTACCTAATAGGGCAAAGGTTCCCCAGGGACAATAGTCATCTAATCTAATAGCAATAAAAGATTAAACATAAACCTGTCTCTAGAGAGCAAAAAATGAATCGGATAATCAGCTCAGGGACCTCTGGCACCTGGAAACAGATGCTGCACACGTACCTGGGATACATCATTAACAAATACTCCAGCACTGCTGAATGCCTGGGAGGTCGAGGCATCGAATGCCTGATTTAGAGGAGCTGGAAGGAATTTGTTACTCTCTGCAATAAAGGGCCAGTCTAGTCCAGAAGCCAGGCCTTGT
This sequence comes from Balaenoptera acutorostrata, assembly GCF_949987535.1. Taxonomy (NCBI): domain Eukaryota; kingdom Metazoa; phylum Chordata; class Mammalia; order Artiodactyla; family Balaenopteridae; genus Balaenoptera; species Balaenoptera acutorostrata. Next base: position 114,243,272 of record NC_080068.1, on the reverse strand, counting down.
GGAGCCAGAGAACCTGGTGTGTCTAGTCTGGTAGGAAGTCCCAGGGATCTTGTTGGGACCCCAGTGACAGAGCTTTTTCACAGGACTGCTTTGCAGAGATCTTATCAGTTCTGGGCATTGCTTTGAACTCTTGCTTCTTCTGGACTTATTCTTAGAGAGAAGAGAGAGACAAGGGATTGCAGTGTGAGAACATGAGAAGTAGTATTTTGTTTTTACAGTTAGCTGTGTCTAGGAAGCATTGTCTCAGCCAGCAAACAGAAGGGCACAGGAGCCGGGAAAGGGAGGGTGGAGGAGAATGGGTCCAAATCATGTGGGATACAGTTTTTAAAAATCTCTGTAATTGATTTAATGATGATCTTTTGGTTTTAACCTTCCTATAAATTCAGAAAAAGTTCTGCCCTTACTCTCCAGACAACTTAAATAAGTATTCTTTCTGGATGCAAGAAAATAAGCAGTAGGTTAGAAATATCCTAAAGGAGCAAAAAAGAAAATAGTAAATATAAGGAAAATATTAGGTATATTAGACTCAATTTTTCTAAGAGTGTTAAAAATACTATTTCCTCAAAAATAATATTTCCTGAAGTAAATTTAAAAATTTAATCTGCTAAATATTTATGACTTTCTTCTGTAACATCAGAAAAAAGGTATATTTATCTCTTTCCAGGTAACTTTTTTAAGGGAAGTTTTTTTCCTATTACATAAATTTATTTTTTTTTAATATGAAAACTACCCTAAAATAAAGCGTAAGAAATTATACATTGTTTCATATTCTAGAACAACACATTTATGAGCCTAATACTAAAATTACAATTTACCAAGTATGAAACATTCTGACTAGCACAATCTCTAAATACATATATACATTTCTGACTGGTAGAGAGTGAGGGCTATATGATTGTATCTGACATTTTAAAACATTAAAACAGGAATTTTCACATTATAAACTTTTGATAAATTTTTAAACATTCAAGCAAATTTTCACATACTTTAAACGCTTGATATGTATTTACACTTTATTTTGAAAATAGGCTTCCATTTCAATGCCATATAATATGAATATTATAATAATTTAAAAAATAAGTATTAATTATTGGGATTTTTTTAAAATTGGGCAAATGTTGATGCCAGTCCCTCCTTTAGTTCTGTTGAGACAAGCAAGAAGTAGTCAACATCCTGTAACTGCTGTGTAGGCTTGGGTTGGGGGTATTTTATGTGGATAATAAAGGCAAAACAGCTGTTTTTTTGCACTTGCATTATTGTAGAGAGAGAATAACACACTCACAATGGAAAACTACATAGAATAAACTAAAAAAAAACAGAAAGACTCTACCATTATAAGAGAATTAATCATGGCTAAGGAACAAAAAGTTCGGCCTCAGAGATCTGTTGCATCATCAGACTAAACTTTCTGTGGAGATTGTTTCTTCCCCCAAAAGTATTTGGTGTCCAGAGGCTCTTTTTGTCCCAGCAACGCTGAAGGGACCAGGGTATAGGGACTCAAGCTGGTGAATTATGCTTGTCCTACTTTCTCACAGTGGAATACAGATTCTAACAAAAATTGGTGCAATTGGATACCCCTTTCAGGATTAAATTTTACTTAGTGGGAAGAATACGTAGTCTCTTTTATGTTTATAATCTGTCCTATCTGGATATGCTCTAATAGATTTAAACTGTTTTCCTAAGGTAGTTACAATATAACAGCTCCAAATGTCTTGTTTATATGCAAAGTCTAGGACATTTGGAATGTAGTAGTTTTCCGAAGTATTGCTATAAATTGTGTTTTCATTGATCTTGGGCCAGACCATCAATAGCTTGCCAATTGTCTTCAGTAGTTGGCTTAAATTGTTTTTTTCATGTGAAATGAAAAGCAATACTCTTGTTTTCTCATGAGTTCAGCTGAGTTTAAATATTTAATATTTCCACCCTAGTTTCTGAAATTTATGTATGTATTGTTTTTCATCAAATTGTATGCACCCGGAGGCCCAGAATTAGGAGATATACATAAAATCTTTACTTTTTTCTTAAGACTTTTCTTATGTAGAGAAGTATTAGGATTCATCTTGATAAAGCAAAGATGTGTACTGTCACAGAAACATTTTTTAAAGGAATAAACTCCTATCACTTGTAGTTTCTTCATTCAGTGGATAGGCCTGATGCAAGTAACTTTAAGTTACATATTGTAGAAAATTTAGGAAACACAAATAAGCAAAAATAAGAAAGCAAATGTTACCCTGAGATAAACATTAACATTTTGGTGTATATCTTTTTAAACATCTTTCTTTCCATCTATCCATCTCTATGTTTTTAACAAAAATATTTTCATAGAGTTCATACTGTATTTTTCTGTAACCTGACTTTTTTTCTTAATATGGAATGGAACATTTTTCCCTGTTCTTAAATACTTCCTTCACCAAATTGTAAGCAGAACTATGTTTCTTTAATGTAATGTTCTAGCTGACATTGGAAAACTTGAGGAGACATATGTCATTCTTTTCAATCAACATATTTTCTATCATTCTTAGAAGGAAAAAGAAAACTAGTAGCTTTAAAAGAGCAAAAGAATACACTGAATAACAGCATTAAAATGGTTTTAAGTTTGACCAGTAGAATAAAAGTGCAATAAATATCAGATCATTTTCTTCATGGATTATGTCTTCTTTGGGTAATAACTCATCAGTTTGCTGTGCAGAACAAACCCGCCAATCAAGGAACTATGTTAAGATGCTTTTAACTGCAAGTAACAGATTATAATTAACTGTGGCTTAAAACATAAAACATTTAACTATTTCATATAAGAATAAATCTGATTGGAAGCCTCTGTAGTCATTCAGTGGTTTAATAATGTCATCAATGTTCCAAATTCTATCTGAGTTTTTGTCTTGCCATCCGTAATGTATCAGCAGTATTTTCTTGGTAGTTCCAAGACGGCTGCCATTTCACCAATCATCTATCCTCACTGCAGCTTCCCAAGCAGAAGGGAAGGGACAGCAGCAAAGAAGCCTCCTTTTAGTTCTCTTCTTTGTCAAGAAGATACCTCCGAGACAACTTGCTCTTAATAAGTTTATAAAAGGATTTACTTCTATTATTGCTGTAAGTTCATCTCATCAGTCAGGCCTGGGTCACATGCCTCACTTTTGGACCATTCACTGACAAAGAGGAGTGGAATTGCTTTTCTAACCCTTAGACTGCTGACAAAGAGACTGAATGCCCTGAGATGCTTATACCCTGTCTTTCAGGGCTGTGTGCGTTGCCCTCCAAGCGATATCAGGTTAAGCCTCCTGTTAGCAAGGGAAAGAATTGGGTTGGCTAGCTTACCCTCCACTGTGCTAGTAGTACAAGAACATACACTCTAAGAAGACAGAAAAGATTTAAGTCTGAAAATTCATTTTGGTACTTTTGATGTTAAACACAAATTATTGTGTGAATTACTCCTTAGTCTCTAAGGATGATAGAGCTGGAAATACTAACCTTCTAATGGCAGTGGAGGAATAATTCCTAAACAAAGTCCCAAGAAATGATTAAGAAAGAACTGTTCTACACATTGCATGATGTGAGAGTATTAAAACTCGACCCAACATTGACAAAGTGCTGGGATCGCTGATATCAGAATGTATAATTCGTCTTCAGTAACTCGGTACATAAACTCAATGCAGATCTTACCTAACCTTCCAAAGCATGGCACTACTTTGGAATAAGTAGCCATTATTGTCTCTGTTGGATCCCATAACACGTGCTAGTAATATCATACCGAGGGATGATATAGTGACACTAGGGCCACAATCTGCCTAGGTTTGAATCCTCATTCAGTCACTTACTAGATCTGTAACCATGGGGAGGTTACATATCTTTTTTTAAACCTTAGTTTCCTTATCTGTAAAATGTGGAAAATAATACTGACCTGATAGAGTTGTTGCCTTGATTAAATGAATTAATGTGTGTGAAGTATTCACTAATGCTATGTGCTATATAAGTTTTAGGTATGTTATTATCATTGATGTTAATGTGTCAATATTGAACATTTTACCCAGTACATTCACATTGTCTCATGGTTCCCTCACTGCAACACTGTGAGCTAGGAATTTTCATCCCCGTTTTATGGACAAGAACATTATATACTTTTATGTCCCAAATCATGTTGTGAGCCCAACAATGATTGTTTGTCTTTTTAGTTTCTTAATTATAAATTTTACTTATAGTGTGAGCAGAAATGATAAAATATGTGGAATTTACACATTCCTAGATTATACAGTCCATAAGATCACATTAGGAAGTATGAATAAGAGATAGGAATGTTTGGTTAATAGACAACAAGTATCCTAGGGGTTAATTGCACTCTGTAGAAATAATTATGTTCATTCACTGCATTAATTTCTAGGGATTGATTTAGATGCTGAGATGTAGCAACTCTAGGGTGAGAGTAAAAATACAGGTAAAGATCATGGTATATTACGTGACAGTTTCCTGTGCTTTAAATATATTCTATACCTGTGGATCTTGCATCCATGACTAACAGGTCTAACAGAGGGAAAGCAGATACAGTCTGGTGAATATGTGTTGACACTAGTAATATCCAGCTCAGTGCAAGAGAGAACCTAAGGTCAATAGAAAATTCTCAGTGAGTCCAATCCGATTCACTAGGGCCACAGGCAAAAAGAGATACCATCTGGTATTTTTTTTTGATTTATGTTCAGAAGTAACAGCGTTCATCATTAAGATATGTACTTAAAATGGTTGAATGGCTTTATATCCCGATATTTGAGATGGTTTTTATTTTTAGTTTGCATTGAAAGTAATGTCATTTCACCCTATTCTTTCGCCAAAGCATCTTGCAGAAGGACCAACTAGTTAACCAAGAAATTTTTTTACAGTCCAGCAAGTTGTTTTGGCAGACTGCAGCCATGGACTATTTAATAACAGGGTAAATTAAATTATGATGGCCTCCTGCAGATCTAGATATCAGGTGATGAATCCATTCTCATCAAGTATAAGAGTTTTTTTTCTTTTTTAAAGGGAAACATTTTCTATAATCAAAAGATACATCCATTGCAGAACAAAATGGAATTATGGTATGAGCCATTGTTCCTTTTTACTGAAAATATTTTTTAAAATCCCATTTTTCTAAAGGCAGTTTACTCCATCAGCCAAGATGCCTACGTCTTATAAAGGTTTAGATCATGGTCAGGAGTCTTTTGAAATGTTTCAGATATGCATGCTGTAGGATGAGAAAATGACTGGTGGAGGGTATCATTAGGGGCATTAATGGAATCTGGAGTAGTTGTTGCCGTCCTGGGACTAGTACTCAGAGAACAGATTGGTCTGCTGGGATCACGTTTTGCCTACTTCCGTGACAGCCTCCTCCTGAGCCTTGACAGCCCGAGTTCACGTTTCCCTGTTTGTGTTCATTCTTAGGCTTGACTAAGCCACACCCAGCAATTTGTATTGTCAAGGCGGAGAAGCAGGTCACAGGTGCCATTTGAATGTATAGACAAGCAGATGAAGTCAATGGATGAAATAGCATACTACTATGGTGATGCAGGCTGTGCTTTTTGTACTTTCTTACACAGACCTGTAGGTTGACTCAGCACAGGGCTGCTGGAAGGTATCACCTGAACATATGAAAAGTCAGTGTGGTTCCAAATTCTGGTTTTCCCCCTGTACTTATAGGACCTGAAGAAAAGCAGGTCTGGGAGATCTGGGAGTGTTGGTTTTCATGTGTTTCTCCTGCACTATATAGCATCAGGTTCAGATGAAAAGTCCCCATATTCCAGGGTACCTAGGTCCATTGTCTCACTGTAATAAGACTAAAGAAAAGCCCTTTGCAGAGTCCACAGTTAAAAAAAAAATCAGCAATAATTTTAAGTACTTTGGGATAATGCAAGTATTTATTTTTGCAGGAATTTATTTTAAACTAAGCAAAGTCAGATCACATGTCTCAAGAAGAAAGGTAATCACTCACCTAAGCAACTGGTATGAAGTATGGATTATCCTCCAGAAGGCTCTTTCTTTGCAGGGATGGATTAGTACTGTCTACCTCTGATCCCCATTCTTTGTAGGAGGTACAGTTGATTCTCATTACTTGACTAGTTATGTTCTATAAAGTTGCTGGAAACACTAAATTAGCAAATTCTGAACCATTGCTCCTAGAGGAAATACAGCGTTAGGTTCCTGCAAGCCCCCGGTCATATTTTTGTCAACCAAGCAATGCTTGTTTTATGTGTTTCTGTTTAAAGACACCTTATTTAATGTATCGTTGATTCATTAACATTAAACTCTCAGCCAACAGCACCATAACTCAGGCCTGAATGAAGCTTATCTGACACATGGCTTTCTCCGTAATACACAGCACAGCCTTGTACTTAGGAACGCTAGACAGCATTTCAGCACTGGGGGCCATTTTAAACAGTGAAATCGCCAACAAAAAACACAAAAATGCAGAAAATGTGACACTAAGTAGACTGAAAAAAGGACACTTTTCTACAGTATGAGAGTTGAAATAACAAGGCAGAGCGTTGCCTTGTTTGACCTCAGCCTGGAATGCAAGCAGCGCGCAACTCAAATTAAACACCACTCTGGGAATGACCATGAATGACCATGGAAGCACTGTGTGTTTAGATTTGGGGGTGAGAAATAAATTTTAATGAGTAGGTGAATTTGCAATAATGAAGATCAACTGTATTCCGCTGTAGGAAGTAACATCCAAAGTTCAAGTGTTCATACCGTCCTGGATAACCCTAATTTATAATGGCAGCACTCACCTATCCTTAGCAGTGAAAATACTTTTTCACAGAATGCTGAGAAGGCAAGTCTCTTCATACATAACAGAGAACTTGTCTTTTCAGATTTACATCACAAAGCATGCCTTTAAAGCTGGAGATTTAAAATTTTATTAAAGGAGATAATTAAAGGAAAAAAAAACCCCAAAACTGTGTGGTTTTCTAAGGGAGAATCCAGAGAGAACTAACAGTTAGCTAACAGTTTTTGAGAGCTTATCCTGGGCCTGAGGTGGACTTTATGAACATTGACTCACTTAACCCTGCATTTTACAAAATACGGTTTGTAACGGGGCCTGTTTTGCAGCTGAGGAACCTCAGGCACAGAGAGGATGAGTAACTCACAAACAGTCCTACAGCTAGCTGGTCATCGCTAGAGACGGGTTCACAGCCCCGGGCGGTCTGGCTCCACCCACTAGGCTGTACTCCGTCTCCCACTTTGGCCTGCAACCTCCGCACTTATTGGGAAAATCACAGAAACCATTTCCAAAGAAAATATTTTAAAAGGGTAGGGATGGGTGGCAGAGTGGGCTTCATTTTGTTAAGGAAGGTCCAGATCAATGGAAATATACTGTATGAAATAGCAGTTTTTGAAACAATTGTGATTGTATCTTTTGGATTGGACTCTTATTCCAATAATTTACAGCAACATAATGCTCACCTAACAAGCTAAAAATACAGATATAAAAATGCTGATTCACTTTTGAAGAGTTTTAATTTTTTTTTTTTTTTTTTTTTGGTAACCTCTTCTATGTTCACTTATATTCTGGGCTCTAGTCATATAGTGATACGAAGGCAAAATTTCTACTAAAACATTAATCTTAACTAATAAACACTCCCTAACTGGACTTTCCAACTGGAATCAAGCACTAAATTTAGAATTTTGTACCAGAAATACAAGAAAGAACTTCCTTAATTGGCCTGATATTTGTCAGCACCTAAAGGCCTCGATAAGTTTTATACAAACCATTAAAACAGCCTTAAACATTGAAGTAGGCATTCTGTTCTTCTGCTGCTAAGAAAATAAGAACTCTATGTATATATTAAGAAAAAAAAATGATGTCAGTGAGCTACTTGTATGTGCTTGACAGAGATCACTTGTTGTCAAGAATAGTCTGATGGAAAGGTCCTCTACCTGCCCCCTCCCCCTCAACAAAAACAGAAAAACCTTTAGTAGACACTTATATACCCATTAAAATTACATTACTGAGGAATATATCTTGACAGAAAATGTACATGATATATTGCTACAGGGAAAAAATACCTGCCTACAAAACAGTCTGGCCAGTTTGTAAAACACACACATTGTATACACACATACGTACACACATATATACAGTTAGTACAGTTTTAACTGTATGTGTACCAAAATTCTAATCATGGTTGTGTTTTGAAGAGGGGATTGAGTTTTTACTCCAGGAAACCAAAAGAGTGTCTCAGTGTACCTAATACTTTGCTAGTGGAGAGACTTCCAGATGCCTTGGTCTTCAGCTGTGCGCACCCAGGCTGATCAGTGTGTTCTTGGGTCAAACCAGCTGGTACTTACTAGAAGATCAGAGTGTGCATGACATGCAGGAGAGAAGCGAGAAGACAGAGAAGAAGGCCATGTCCTATGAGTGTTAGACAGACCCTCTGTAAGTATCTCAATCTATTTGAATTACAGTCCATTCAGGAAGGCAAATGTCCATGCAAAATACAGGTAGGTGCTATACAGCAGAGCAAATATTCAAGTGCTGGAATATAGGAATTACAGCAAACGAGGAAAGAAAACCACTATAGTGGGATGCTTAGAAAGACTCCATTAAGAGGCAGGGACCTTGAGAGCTTTTATGATAGTTGGATTGACAAAAAGGAGAACTGGGAGTTTACTTTTAAGGTGGTAACGAGAAAACTGCATGTTCTCCGATATGCAAGCCGTGACTGTACAGAGGGCTGAGATTAAGAGGCAGTGTTCAGCTGCTCTCTGTTAGCCAGGGCAAAAGTAGAAACACAAGAATTTAAGAGAGTTTTTATTATCTGAAAAGAAAGGTGGGCATCTGGCCGTCTAATTATCGCTCAAGAGAGTTAGATGATTTTTCTGGCAGTAAGGTAAGGACAGACCAAGGTCCTAGACCAAAGACCTAGAGCAATCTTTGGAAGAAAGTCAGTGATGTAATGTCAAGGAACACTCCAGTCCAGGGGCCAGACTCATGTGGCCCAAGCCACTTCCTAATCTCACCAGATAACAGGCTAGAATTCAGTCCCCAGGGAAATGGATAATGCTGACAGGACAGTATCTTCCCTAAAGATGGGCTCTGAGCCAGGCTTTGTGGATAAGCTATCCCAGCAGTGCTGGGGCTCTGTGTCACTGACAGGGGAGGTGGCCAGAGGTATTGAAAGCCGGATCACTGGCTGATACTTTGTTCAGAAGGGAGAGAAGCCTAATCGGTCATCTTGCTTAGAGAAGACCACCCCTCCTTTCCACCTGCCCTGGTGCGCTAAAGGGTGCAGGTGGACAATGTAGGATTGACTGTCCTCAGAAATTCATCCTGGCTTCTCTCCAATATGTGAGTAAATGTTTGTTTTTTTTTTTGAAACAGGTGTTACCTGGCAACCTCCACATAACTTATTTCATAAATCCCCCTGATAATCCTGACAGGAATGCATTATAATTGTTATTTTATAGTTGAGGAAACTGAGTCGCAAAGAGGTGATTAGCTCACCTCTGCCCCACAGCGAGTGATTGACTGACTTGGGATTAGAACTTGAGCATGCCTGGCTCCCGAGACCGGAACCCATGCTCCTCCTGACCCACCACAGCCCTACATGTGAAGGAGAACAGCTAAAGCGTGGCCCTTCCATGACTCTGTGCGCTGGGCAAGCCGAGCTCATTCCTACCTACTCTGTTTCTTGCAGTGATATTAAAATGTGGGATTTGATAAGCATCTGTAGCCGAGAGGAGACGCAGCCCTGCCTGACTGAGGTTGACCTGAGGTTGTGGGGAATGAGGTTGGATACATGCGGGTAGATTGGCAGCCAGCCTCAGAAATTGGAGTAGCTCCAGTAGGCAGGAAAAAAACCATGCAAATCAGATAGGAACATACTGGTGGACGTGCCCTCTTCTTTCACAAACCCAAGTAATATTTAGGATGAGCTATATGCAATTGCCAATCCTTAAGGATTTTGACCTATGAAATGACAGTATCATATGGTTCAGCTAAAACAGGTTCCCTGGTGTTTTCATCACACTCTTATTTCACATCCACTTTCACCTGAGAGGATGTTGGAGAGGGCTGCCATTTTGAATTTCTCATTTGCAGACACCAAGCAAACAATCTGTATTGCTTGTCCAACTAGTTAGAAGCCAGTTCTCTTTTTCCAGAATAAAGGTCAAACCTGCTATACAAGTTTATATATTTGCCATGATTAGAATAAACATTTTAAAAATTAAATGCACAGAAAGGCCACACGCTGCATTAATTTTTGGAAATCCTTTCATCAGAAATGAGCAGCCTACCTGCCTACCTTCCATCCTGTTGTCTGCCTTTCAACAAATCTTCATGGCATCTCTATGGCAGACTTGTGATAGTGGAATTATCTAAAAGTGTTTACCTAGTGCCTGGGTCATAATACCCATGATATAAGTACAATTTTCCTTTTCCCTTTTTAAAACCATGGCCTCAACTTTCCTTTCCCTGAATGTGTCATTAAAGAAACAGCATATGAAAGCCTGGGACCTCTCTCTGTTATTTCATTCTAATTTCATTCCTTTGTGGTAGAGAATACGCCTTGTATGGTTTCAATCATTTAAAATATTTTGAAGGTTGTTTTATGGCCTAGCATATAGTCTATCCTGTGGATGCAGGCACACAGAATTCCAGATCCACCTCTGACACTTCATGGTTTGCTGGACTTGGGCACATTCATTAATGTCCCTGGGCCTTCATTTCTCAGTGTGAAATTGGGGTAATCAAATTGAGTTCTGGCCAGAATTAAACAAGGTAAGATGTGTAAATTGCTTACAAACGTCCAGCATTTTATAAGCCCTCCGTAAAAGGTGGCCTTTACTGGCTTGTCTGTGAGCCACCATTTTATTTTTGCCTGGCTCTCCACCAAACAAGGGTTCCTAATCCAACAATTCTTTTTAACTTGTCAGTAAGTGTTCAGAAACATTGTTTCGCAACTCTGCATAAAACCTTTCCATTGCTCCCAAGTTGCCTATCCATTGACTCAAATTACCGAACCTGATATGCAAGATTCTTTGCAGTATGACCTCAACTCACCATTCCTGTCTTATAGTTAGTTCTCCCTTTTTTCTATGGATAGCTTATGACCATGGCAAACTGAAGAATTTCTTATTTCCCATGCATCTCCATGCCATCCTTCTCCTTTTATTTTTGTCACCTGGCATATCTATCCCCTTTCCCTGCTTTGAAAACTTACCCAGAAAGCCCCACTTGATACTACCACCTTCATAAATACTTTACAGTTTTTTGAAATGGTTTTGATCTTTGCCTTTAAACCCCCTAACTCTTCCATTTGATATTTGCATTGAAAACCCCTAAACTCCTATTTAGCTCTGGCAGATTTTCTCATAATAAAGTTAGTTGTGACTTGTATTATCATCTTTATAGCATTTTATACTAATTGATGTTAAGATCTGCCTTTCAGTCACACCTGCTACAATACACAAAAAATGTGGGTCATTGTCCGCAATTGATCCTGAAAGTGCTGCAAGTGTTGATTTGGGGGTTAGAAATAAATTTTAGTGAGTAGAAGAAGTTGCAAATACAGAATCTGCAAAAATATTCTATTTTCTAATTTTAGATACACAAATGTATCTAATACATAATGTTCTGTATCTTAATTTCTTCACTTAATGCTACAATTTAAACATAGCTTATACACACATACATATATTGTTTTTATTTCAGTGGAAAAGGAGCTTCTGTTTTGTTACTGTGGAAGCTGCATATCATTTCATTACATGGGCATTTGTGTTGTTTCCAATCCTTTATTATTAGAGATACTGTATATCTGTAGGATATACATGGATCAAACTGCAGTGGAAATGCTGATAGATATTGTCAAATTGCCCTCCATGGTGGTGTACATTACACACTGCTACCACTATTGTAAGAGGGGATGGGATTCTTTCACATAACAGCATTCTTTGTTGGTTGTAATGACTTGAATTATATTTTAATACCAATCTCTTATGTCAGGGGAACCATCTTACTAAGTTTTCCAATAAGCCATGAGAACCTACTGAATAGAAAAGCAAGTTAAAACCTCAAAGGGGTCAGTGTGTGAGATATTCACGTTCCTTCCCTCGCTGTGCACCTATTTCCTAACCTCTTAATCTGGTGCATGACTGTACTATGTATTTCACATCAAGCCGTTTGTTACTCCCCATTCTGGTTACACTTTCTATAAAAAATAACATGTTTCCAAAAACCAGCACACATTGTAGCAACATATGGGCGACATGCATGCTTTTAGTATTTTATTGTTACAACAGCCTAGAGTGGATAATTTGAATAAATTTAAGCTATCTGAAGCTTCACTACCATGAAGTTGATGTGCATTAAAGCTAGTAAAATGGCATAGCTATGCAAATTCTTTAATAAGATAACATTTTTAATCCTTGCCTTCATGACGTTTATATTTTAGTAGTAAGAGATAGATAGTAAATAAGTTAACCATGTATATTTCTGGTTTATCTAGTGTGCCTGATGGTGATACACGCTATGGAGAAAAGCAAAGCAGGAAGGCCAGGACGGAACTGGGGACAGCTGGAAGGTCTGGTTTGGCAGGGATGTTAGTAAAGATAACATTTGAGTAAAGACTATAAGATAATGAGGGTGAGCTATGCAGGTTCTGAAATGCTGGGATGAGGAAAGGGCCCAAGAAGAGGCTCTATCTGGCAGGAAAGTAGCATATCTGTCAAGGGGCCAGGGTGGCAGGAGTAGATGAGTGAGGGGACAAGTAAAAGGAGAAGACTCCAGGCAAAGAGTCGAGAAGGAGCTAGATTTTAAAATTTGATCACTATCAGTGTGTTGAGGGTATGGGAAAATAGATAGTCATATGTACTATTGGTGGGACAATCAATGGCTACAATCTTGGAGAACTTTAGGCAATAGCCGTCAAGACTTTTCAACGTACATACATTTTGCCCATGACTGGGATTTTCCCCCCTTACGTATGTGTACAAAAAGATGCAGGTGCAAGAATGTTCTTTGCAGCATTGTTTTTAATAGCAAATAATTGAAGGCAATCTAAATGGTTTCCGATAGAGAACTGGTATAGTGAAGCATGGCACATTGAAGCCATAGAATATTACAGAACTGCAGAAAGAATAAGGTCAAGCTCCAAGTGCTATGATGGGAAGATCCACCAGACACACTGTTAAAGGGATAAAAATCATCGTATTTAATAGTGCATGCCTCTGTGTGTGTGTGTGTATTTGTATATAATAAGTGGAACAAAGTGGTAAACCAACCCTCACTGTATTGTTTAAAAAAAGGATTTAAATTTTATTTCAGTGTTTGATTTAGGTACTAATTTCTCTCATTGTAAAAGAGGTCTTACAAATCAATAAGAAAGATAAATAACTCAGTAATAAGGTAGATAAAGAACATAAATAGAAAGTTCACAGCAAAGGAAATGTGTCTTTGAAAGACCATTTCTTTCAGGAGACATGAAAAAAGGCTTAAATGAACTCATAACTGAAGAAAGTAGAAAACAGCAATGAGATACCACTTTCATCTTTTAGATTACGAGAGATTAAAGTTTTTGCACACTCTCTATGCTAGAGAGTGTGGGGAAATATGTTGGTAGAAGGATAGAAATGCCTGTACTTTTTGGAGTCATTTTTGAGGGTAATTTTGCATTCTCTATGAACTGTTAAAAAAACTGAGATAGAGGGGCTTCCCTGGTGGCGCAGTGGTTGAGAATCTGCCTGCTAATGCAGGGGACACGGGTTCGAGCCCTGGTCTGGAAGGATCCCACGTGCCGCGGAGCGGCTGGGCCCGTGAGCCACGGCTGCTGAGCCTGCGCTTCTGGAGCCTGTGCCCCGCGACGGGAGGGGCCGCGATAGTGAAAGGCCCGCGCACCGCGATGAAGAGCGGTCCCCGCACCGCGATGAAGAGTGGCCCCCACTTGCCGCAACTGGAGAAAGCCCTCGCACGAACCAAAGACCCAGCACAGCCAAAAATAAATAAATAAATAAATAAATAAAAATTAAAAAAAAAAAAAAGATTAATGCATTTAAAAAAAATAAATAAATAAAACACTGATGTTTAAAAAAAAAAAAAAACTGAGATAGAGACTCCTGCTGATGTGAAAAGATCTCAAAGATACATTGCTGTAAGTGAAAAACATCAAGATGCACAATAGTATTAAAAATATGATTTTTAAAAAAGTACATATGCATATACTGATGCACACAAATTTGCATAAAAATCTGAGGAATGGAATTGGGAGTCAGTCAGTGGGAAAGGGAAGGAGACTTGGCTTTCATTTTGCACCCTTTCTGTATTATTTGATTTTCTCTCTTTTTTTTAACCCTGGATATTTCTTATTTTTATAGTAAAAATTTAAATCTCATTTAAATTGAAAAACATTTATCTTTTTTCATATGATTAAGCACAATAATTTAATCATCAATTTTTAAAATTGCCTTCATATATATTATTGACTGGCAGTTCCCGTGTATTATAAATCCCATGACAATAGAAGATTTGCCTGTCTTGTTCCCATGGGTATGCTCTGGTAACTTGGCACATGGTAGGCACTCCATGAAAGTTTGCTGACTAAATGAATAAAGGAAAATAATTTTTAAATAAAGTGTTCAATATTCCAATACTACTGTCATTCTGGCAGGTATATTATTGCCTCCATTTTACAGACGAAGGAGAGAAAAAACTGTTCAAATCACAAAGTAAGTACGGAAGTGAATAGAATAGATAAAATAAAGCAACTGCAAAGTAAGTTAAGGATTAGAGCTGAGGCTAAGATTTTGTGAGCCATGACTGGTTGTTTAACTTAGTGCATTATCCAACTTTTTTTTTTTTTTTTTTAATTATTTATTTATGGCTGTGTTGGGTCTTCGTTTCTGTGCGAGGGCTTTCTCTAGTTGTGGCAAGCGGGGACCACTCTTCATCGCGGTGCGCGGGCCTCTCACTGTCGCGGCCTCTCTTGTTGCGGAGCACAGGCTCCAGACGCGCAGGCTCAGTAATTGTGGTTCACGGGCCCAGCCGCTCCGTGGCATGTGGGATCTTTCCAGACCAGGGCTCGAACCCATGTGCCCTGCATTGGCAGGCAGATTCTCAACCGCTGCGCCACCAGGGAAGCCCTATCCAACTTCTTGATCACTAACTGGAGAATGGTTGCTAAACTTTTTTGTACTGGTTCTTGATGAATGGTGCTCCAGGGATCCAGAAAGATGTTAATAGGCGGGGAGTTTTTCTTCATCAGAGCTGTGTTTCTATCTCGGTAAACAGATCACAATTGGAGAAAATGTGTAGGTTGATCCCATAGGTGGCACAAAATAAATTACATCATGTTTGGTTTAAAATTTTTGTGGTATTCAAATTGGGTTACTTAAATTATGGAGCATCTGTACAACGGTCACTATGTAGTCTGACAACTGTTTCTGTGGAGATGGATGAATACGTACTGACATGGAAGTATGTGCCCTTATATAATATAAAGTAAAATAGGAATGTATACTATGATTGGATTTTCATAAGTAATATATATGTTGTTAATAAATGCACGAAATTGTAAATAAGTACAAGAAAATAATGCAATGAGTTTCTTAAGCTGTGTATTAAAGCATAATTAACTGACTTGGCAAACTTAGTTTTCAGGGTACTACATCCATGAACTTTGGATTACCTTTGTATTTATAAATAAAGTAACTGAGTATTTAATTACTATTTATATGTGTTTGTTTAATTCTTCCTTTTCCTAGAAAAGAATTTGCAATTAGATGTCAAAATATTAAGCACTGATCTCTGGTTCACCTCTTAACTTCGTGAACATGTACTTCCCACTTCCTTTCTTTTAAGAAATTTACTTAATATAATGAAACAAAGTGTCGGTTAGGCTAATTCACCATGTGTAACCCCATGAGGGTGTTTTTATTATCTTCCACAGCAGTTACATAATTCCTTGAGGTAGTGGGCACTCAGTAATTGCCGTTGGTTTTCTTTCTAAAGAGAGATAAAATATCTTTAAGAAATATATTACAGGGCTTCCCTGGTGGTGCAGCGGTTGAGAATCTGCCTGCCAATGCAGGGCACATGGGTTCGAGCCCTGGTCTGGGAAGATCCCACATGCCGCGGAGCGGCTGGGCCCGTGAGCCACAATTACTGAGCCTGCGCGTCTGGAGCCTGTGCTCCGCAACAAGAGAGACCGCGATAGTGAGAGGCCCGCGCACTGCGATGAAGAGTGGCCCCCGCTTGCTGCAACTAGGGGAAGCCCTCGCACAGAAACGAAGACCCAACACACAGCCATAAATAAAATATATATATATATATATTACAGATTATTCGGTCACCCCCACGAATACTGTGTAATGTTATTTGGCATATGGCTCTTTTTGCTTCACATTGCATATTCCAAATGATTTTCCTATTATGCTTCAGTTAGCAGTAATTTATGGAGGGAACAAGTGAGGTTGGTGTCGGGGTAAATGAAATGCTTGAGCCTTTCTCTCATGAACCTCTAACTTCTCCGGGGCTTTGGCCTTGCTGCAAGGAAACCTAGGAGGCCCTGGTCTTTTACTCTTGGACCGCCCCCCTCTCCAAATCTTCCAAAAACGGGTCCACATGATGACTAGCCAGTTTGCATAGGTTGTTAAATCAGCTGAGTGAGTGAGGAAAGGGCACCTTCTACCAGTTTGGCCGTGGCTTCCTATAGCCACAAATATCCAGCCACGGGCTACCATATGAAAGATTTTTTTGAGGAATAATTTTGTGCTTTTGATGTGGATGCTGTTTCATGATACATTTTGTTCCAAGGCAGACATTTATTAGTAAAATTTATTTAATTAACCAAGGAAGTACAAAACTAACTGCTTAGAGAAACGAATTCAATTCTCCTGTCCTTTCTTGGCTGAAAACGAAGTACGTAATTCATCACACATGGAGCCCTTTTATTTCTGTTCATGAACGTTAGTAAGATTTTAGACAGAGCACAGTCAGACATGGAAGTGTCTTAGAAAAGCCCTTACTTTCATCACGCCCTCTGCGTAGTTCTCTCCTTCAGGGAGAATCACATCCTCATTCCAGGTCACTTGTTACCTAATCCTCTTTTCTGACACACCTCCCACTCTAGAAAACATTTTAACTTTCCCAATACTTAGATTTTTACCAACTGTGGCAGGTTCAGTAACAACTACCCATCTCTTGCATTTTCAAGGTGGCTCAGATGGAATCTTCCTTTTCCAGTAGGTTCTGGGTATTTTTTTGTCTACCTCTTCTTGTTCTATCCTTTTTTTTGAGCCTTATTCAGTAGATATTTAAAGAGAAGACAGCAGGCATATTTGGAAGTATGCCCACTAAGGCACTATTCTTAAGAGAACATTTGTTCAATGTCTTTTTTAATGCTTGTGTGCTTTACTATTCCTGCACTGCTTTGTAGCCATTCTCGTTATTTAGCATAGTTGGTTCTTAACATGACTTGCACTTCCCACGTTGTCATCACCTGCGAGGCTTTTACTGTCACCCATGCAAAATCATCTTAGCATCTCTGGATGTGGAGCTTAGGAGTTTTAAAATCTTACCCTGGAGATGAGGTAATGAGAACCTGTGATTTAGGAAGATATTAGAGACATTGGGTCTGTTTATCTGCCCAAGTGATTCTGATTCTTTAAAATCTACCTGGAAAATGTAGCCATTCTACCATGGTATATTGAGCAATCTCTGGGTGTAGATATGAGTATATGAGCCAGGACAACATGGCTCTCTCTTACTGTCTGAAAAGAATGAAATTGTGTTAGAGTCAAGTTAAATATTCCAACAAATGTCTATAGCATGGTTAAATCCTGATACTTGTATGAGTTTTTAAATTTTGATTTCGTAAAATATTATCCAATTTGTAATAAAATACATTTAAATAATTTCAGTAGATTTTAGAGTTATCATTTTTCTTGTTTTATTTTTCCCTCTATTATAAACAAATATTTTTTGTTACAGATAGGAAAGTTTCCTATACTCTCAGGTCCCAGAGCTAATCATTTCTGGTGCCTGTATTTTTAAATAACTTTTTAAATGATATGTCATTACTATTAACACGCTAATAAATATGTGTAACTAAATGTAAGAGGATTTCTAAAACCACAAAGTCATTAATAATTAGGATTATGCTTTAGTTCTAAACAAGCAATTATAATAATTTAACATCTGAAAACTCTAAGAAGTAAAAGTTTTTGTCTAGGTAAACATGGTCAATATATACTTTAAAATTATATTTGCAAAGAATTCTTAAAATATGTTAGCATTTGTGCCCCAAATTTGCTAAAATTTATTGGGTTTTATAAACTAAGTGCCTATCATGTGCTTAAAATGTATTACTCATTTAATTCTCAAAATAATGCTACAAGGAAGATGTTCTCCATTTTACAGATAGGGAAGCTGGGGCTCAGGCACAGAATTAGTAACTGTCAAAGGGTAGGATTTTGACTCAACCCTCTCTTTCTGGAAGACGTTTGTCATTTCTACTTCTACCACATTTTTGGCCTTACAGCAGCCAGAATCGCGTTTCTCCACCAAGGTAATTACAAATAAGAGGCGGAGTTTCGTAGTTGGAGAACAGCATAGCATAGGAGTCTCTATCTTGGTCGTTACATTGCTGCTTCCTTTTTATTTCCATGGAGGACCAAGCCCTCCACTCCACCCAGCGGTGACAGTACAAGACAGAAGTTGGCAGCTGATAAGAAATTCAGGCAGAGTTTGGGTCTGATGACAGAGATAGCCTAAAAAAATAACTGGAGAGAGGCAAATCAGATGTTAAACTTGACATTAAGAAATCAATATTGATGACACAACGCCTGGGACTTTTTACATTTCTTAACTTTTCTAAATCAAAGAGGAATCGGTATTTTTAATAGACAAAGTCTGTGCCTTGGTATAAAATCGTGGTTGGAGAAAAAAACTATTTCTGTTTCATTGCAAATGAGGTAAAGAATGCTGTTAGGTCAGTGGAGACAGCTAAGCCCTGTAAAGCTGCTTACTTTGCATTAAGAAACTACAAAGTAAGAAGCAGCCCATTATTCCATCTCTAGAGTTATTTCAGGAATGGCCCTGGAAAGTTCGGTGGATCCCATTTTAAACAAAGATCTGTTAGTTTTATTTAAATCTGTAAAATCATCCTTAAATTTTTCAAGATTATAATACTTTTCACTTCCTTTTTTTACGTGCAAGCATAAGGTTTAAAAGTTTAATTTCCAAAACATCAAAAAGAAAACTGTCTTCTTTTAAGAAAGAGATTTACATGGAGGATAAAATGTGTCGACAGCTTATAAATCCTAAAGAAGCATTTATTACACTTTATTTCCTTTACATGGCACCATTCACCCGACCATTCTTCTGGATTTTGCATCAACAAATGAGTTTCTTAAGAATAGCCACACTTGGGGCTTCCCTGGTGGCACAGTGGTTGAGAATCTGCCTGCCAATGCAGGGGACACGGGTTCGAGCCCTGGTCTGGGAAGATCCCACATGCTGTGGAGCAGCTAATCCCGTGCGCCACAACTACTGAGCCTGCGCGTCTGGAGCCTGTGCTCCCCAACAGGAGAGGCCGCGATAGTGAGAGGCCCGCGCACCGCGATGAAGAGTGGCCCCCACTCGCCACAACTAGAGAAAGTCCTCTCACAGAAACGAAGACCCAACACAGCCATAACTAACTAACTAAATAAATAAATAAAAACAACAACAACAACAAAAAAAAACACAAGACAATAGATATGGAGTCTGAATCTTATCACATGAAGTCAGGGAGTTAGTGGTCAAAAAAAAAAAAAAAAAAAAGAATAGCCACACTTACAGAGGATATTTCTCATCTTGTTCCATCATCAATTAAACTTCATCCCACTGTCTAATAACTATCTATTAAATTATCCCACTCTCTCTTAAGGTTTAAAGCACTCAAGAGAGATAGGTAGGTGGTAAATGCTGTCATTCTGTTTCAAAGGTAAATATTTTGTGTAAGAGATTAAGTAAGGTCTTATATAAGGTCTCAGAAGTGACACTAGCCATCTACTTTGTACAGAATGGTATCGTTTCCACAAATTTACCATAATTATGGTTTACTATTACTATTATTATTATTAAATATGAAAAGTCTCATGCATGACACCAGGAAATTTTCCTAACATAGATTCCGTTTGTAATTTTCTTTGTATCTGTCAGTGTGCCCTGGCCACCTAAAAGACACAGGCTGATCATGACATAAAAAAGTGACCAAGGGGGTGCTTCCCTGGTGGCGCAGTGGTTGAGAATCTGCCTGCCAATGCAGGGGACACGGGTTCGAGCCCTGGTCTGGGAAGATCCCACATGCCGCAGAGCAGCTGGGCCCGTGAGCCACAATTACTGAGCCTGCGCGTCTGGAGCCTGTGCTCCCCAACAGGAGAGGCTGCGATAGTGAGAGGCCCGCGCACCGCGATGAAGAGTGGCCCCCGCTTGCCACAACTGGAGAAAGCCCTCACACAGAAACGAAGACCCAACACAGCCATAAATAAATAAATAAAAATTAAAAAAAAAAAAAAAGCAACAGTCTTTAAAAAAAAAAAAAAAAGTGACCAAGGGTATATCAGAGAAGTTATTCATCAACTACTGTGTCCTCCCTGCTCTCTCACAGGCCAGTGTCTTTATTTATGGAGGGGGTCACATAGGTTTGAGAGCCTGTTTTAAGAGATAAAAAACTGTCTTTGCCAATTTGAAAAAGCAAATTTTGGAAGAACCAAGTGTTCATTTTGAAATAAGGTTTCTAGGACAGTGCAGTGAGTACTTCCCCCTCCTTCATCTAAAAATTTCTGAAATATTTTTAGCCATCTAACACACACACACACACACACACACACACACACACACACACACTATAGTGACCTAGTTGTCATAATCATCACTAATTCTGTTTGCTCTGTGTGTGCACCAGCAGCATCGCTGGGGAGCTTGCTAGAAATGCAACATCTCAGGCCCCACCCCAGACCCACTGAATCAAAATCTGCATTTTAACAAGATCTCCAGATGTTTCATAGGTTCAAACATATTCAAAATTTGAGAAGCTGGTGTCAGGAATCACTCACTGCCTGCAAGAAAGGCCAAACGTGGCACTATCTGTATTTTCACTGAATAAATTATTTTTCTGTGCTGGAGAGAATCCTGCTCTTTTCTAGACAAGGGAGATCCTGAAACAGGTGGTAGAGAGGAAAGGTTTAGGCAGGTAAAGGTTTTATAACCGTAATAAGGAGACGATAGCAGCTGTAAAATAATGCCAGGGAAATAACTGACGAGATTCCATTGTGACAGATGAGTTTTTTTCTCAGCAGTTTCCTCTTTGATGGTATCTTCAGTTAAAGATCTGCAAAAGAGAAAGGTCCATAACAGGGATTGGGATGATGTAAGATGTGACCTTTCGGTAGTCTCTAAGGACAACTGTTTCTTATTATAGCAATCCAAAGAGTATGAAGCTGTAAAAATATTTTTTGGGGGGTGTTGGAGTGCCAAGAGCCAAATCAGTAAGAGTGCACTATTTAGAATCGAATACTTCTCAGGTGAATATTCATTTTACTGTAATCAGTTATTAGATGAACCTCCCTTTTACCCCTAGGATTTCTATACAGTTTAGAATTTATAGAGATGTTCATATTTTCAGGTAATGACTTCTTATTGCTGACTGCTACAACTTCTCTAATAAGATTAATATTCATTCGCTGATTACTAAATGCATCCAGCACCATCCATTAAGTTAATCTTCACAATACTCCTCGGCAGCTAAGGGCTCATTATTTCCTTTTTACTGATGAGGAAACCGAGAAACTAAGAGATTAAGTAATTTGCCAAAAACTGTACAGCTACTAAGTGGCAGAAGCAAGTATTAAGTCCAGGATCTCTCATTCCAAAGTCTCTCCTCTTAATTATGACCTTAGATTGCCTTCTAGACTTCGTTATGGCCCAAGAGCACTGGCTCTTAGGGATGGGAAAGCATTTCAAATCTCATTATTGCTCTAATTAGTAAAACCTTTTGGTAAATAATTACATATAAATCTTCTGACACACCCAAGCACCTGTCTTATCGTTCACACCGAAATACCGGTCTCATTGGTGACTCATTACTATAGTAATAGTATTAGAAGGCCTCAAAATCTCTTTCATGTGGAACTTATGCAAATAAGAGGTATAGAAATTCAGCTAAGAATTTTAGTTTCATTTTAAAGATATATTTTTATTTTTAAATTATCAATATATATTATTACCAAATAATAAGATTAAAGTATAGAAATGGAAGGATCATACAGTGAATTAGTATCTAAAATCATTTAAATCATGTCAAGAATGTTTTAAGCATTCTGCTTTTTAAAATTTTTAAACATTTTTTAGCTTTTTAAAATACAAATTGGAGGACTTTTGAAAATATTTGCTCAACTTTCCTTATTGTTGGGAAATCATCAGTTTTAGAAATTGGCTATTGACGGGTGATGAGTAAGCGATTTCCTTTTGCCAGACAATATAGTGACATACATTAATATGGAAATTGCCAGTGTGTTTGGATATTTATGGAGAATCATCAAAAATGAATCTAGATCAATCTATATAAGCAAAGAACACAAAATTTATGAGTTTAATTTTTGCTGCCTGTGTGTTTAAGTTTGGCAATTCAGGCAATGAGAATGTTGTATGAACTTGAATGCATGTATATTCAGGGTTATTTTGGAAGTGTATGGAATATAATGCAGAAAAGAAGAAACAGTTTCCACTCAGATTTTTACTTTTTAACAACACAATTGCTCACTGGCTTCATTATGTGCTTGGTTTAAAGAAAAAAGTAAGAATTCAACTGAGAATATGATCAGGAAGGTATTAAACTCCCTAAAATCTATACGGAACACATTCATTTATCAATTTTGGGATGCTTATAACATGTTTTTCCTGCTTATAACAGGTCTTTTCTAAGTGGAAATTTTTCTATGCAGGCAGGTAAATGTCTAGTCTTAGGAAGATACTTTAACAGGGAAATAGCAGAAAGTGATCCAGATAGAATTCAAACCTGTATCTGTTTTATTCCAAAATCTTTTTCTGTTTCTAATAATTGTCTTTTTCTGTCTCATCTTTGTCCTGATTTGTGATCACAGACGTGGATAGAATGACTCACCTCTTTTCTAGAACCAAATCAGAAGGCTTTACTGTGGTAAACTGCTCAGCTTGGGAATGGCCTTGGTGACATCTTTCTCATCAGTGTCTGAGGAGGTAGCTGCTGGCCAGGATTCCCTCTACCTGGATATCCTGTACACTTGAGTTTCTCACCTTGCGGAGTGGGCGTAGGGAATGAGTAGCTGGGAAACGATCCTTTCTTGATCGGTTTTGTTTTCCCTCTTTGTTCCCTCTTTATGTGGGGGGATGGATTATTTCTCTACCTAGGTCTAAACAGAACTCTTTCCTTCTGAACCTGGTTTGCATTTACTCTATAAATACAAAACATCAGAGCGTGACATTTTTTGACCTTATCCACAGATTCAGGAGTACCATTAAAGAATAATTGAACTAATGAAGTAATTGGGAGACTTGTATTATATCTTGTGTATAAATAATATAATATAGGATAGGATAATGTAATATATATTTATAGAAAAAATGTATTGTAAAGATAAATGGAAAACAGCACTGCAGTCTAGTTGGAACCACCCTGCATTGCTTTCTTCTGTCTCTTCCCTGTTCTTCTGTCTGCCTGGTCTGCTGCCCAATCACATCTTTCCCCTCCACCTTGACACCCTCCCCCCGCCACACAACCAAATTCCTCCTGCAGCTGGCATGAACCCCAGCCTTCTAAGATGAGGATTTTAACACACTCCTGGGAGCTTGTGTTGAAAGTGACAGAGCAAGTCAGACCAAAAGGAGAGAGGAGACTGCCTGATGACAAGATAAGAAAGGTTTCAACAATTGATGGGTTCTGCCTTCTAAAATTAGCTCTTTTGAAGTGCTGGAATTTCCATCTTTACCGATGTTATTTCTTGGCAGACATCCTCCTCGTAGTGATTGCAGTTGTTCCATTTGGAATTAGTTCAGTTCTTCAAAGCAAGGAGAATCTGTTTAAAGACTTAGCTGCAAATTGTGTTTTTGTTGGCGATGGTCATTCCTGGGCAACAACCAAGTGAGGTGACACTAACTGCATCCATCCTGGCTCATTATATGTCATTAAGATCCTTTCTGCAGATTAGGAATGGTGGAAGGTTGGAGAGAGCAGTGCCACAGCTGATTCCTGAGGAAGGACCTCTTAACTCATCTGTATTCTCAGGGGCCCATCACCCCACTGATGGTTAATACGGTTCTCTTGGGGGAAAAAGGGTATTAATATAAAATGTTCATGTTCGTCATCAAAAAATTGGAAATGGACTAAGTATGTATGATTTTAAAGCCAGTCAAATATTGTAGGTATATGCTGTAAGCACCGTGCCAAGTTTATTGATTTACAGTGGAAGATTACCTTTCCAGTATCTGAAATATCCATAACTACTCCCTGTGGCTCTCCATTTCTTGTAAATAATACATAGGGATTATGGATTGGGCTGGAATCAAAATGCAAGGAACTACCTCGTTTTGTGGGTTATTTCACCTGTAATAGAAACTGACATACTGTGTATTACTATTAGTATCCAGCAGATCATGAAGAATGCCCCTATATGACAGATAAAGTATTTTTTTGCTTTGAAGTTGCTATGTCAGTTTCTTGACAAATTTATTTCAAGACCACTCTTCCTGTGCTATGAAAGTCATTTACCTTATGTTCCTGTTGTTATTGTTGTTTTCTTGATGGAAAACTAAATTTTCTAATACAGTGTTGTTCAAACTAATGTGCATCCAAATCGCCTAAGGAATCCTGATCAAAGTGAACCCTTTTTCAGGAAGTCAGTCTGTAGAAATATAGATTCTTAATCTTAGATGGCGTTGGGGATGCTGGTTGTCACTACCCTTTGAGTAGCAAAGCTCTTAGTCATCCTACGAAATGGCTGAGATTTCTTGGGATGGGTTATTTCTATACAACCTAGCCCCTTTCTTCTGAACTTGGTTTGAATTTATAAATGCAAAATATGAAATCAGAGCATTAAATTTTTTGACCTTATCCACAGATTCAGGACTGCCATTAAAGAATAATTGAACTAATGAAGTAATTGGAAAACTTGTATTGTATAATACAATATAATATATTATACTGCATAATGTATTATATTGTATTATATTTATAGAAAAAATTTTATTGTAAAGATAAATGAAAAACAGCACTGGAGTCTAGTTTGCATGAAAATCTCACTTCTATTTATTTGATCTGACATTGATGAGATATGCCATGTCTAGCAATGTCAAATGAGGTTGTTAGTTTTGTTTCTTAATGATGCATCCTCGTCAGATCCTGGGATTAGGAGTTTGATATTCCTTACACAATACTATGGTCCAGCCTACAATAACTATTGACTTGCTAGGTACATTGTACAGAGATAGGTTATTAATTAGCTTTTAACTGGTAGATTTAAGGGTCTAGGAACTTGACAAAGGGATAAGCCATTCTGTGTAGGAGGTAGGGAATGTGTATGAAGGAGAATCAGCAAGTCATAAGATTGATAATATTTTTTAGAAGATTTAGCATTGGTATAATTAATAACCTTTTCAAAAGGTAAAACCGCAATTTAAAGATGAGTTATATTGAAGAATTCGTATGCTGTAGTATTGGTGATAGCTGGAAAAAATGACAACACAACCAAAAAGCTCCCAGTCAAGTCAAAAAAAAAAAAAAAAAAAGCAAAGGAATTAACTAGAAGTCAGTAATTATGTCTTTTACCTGTTCAGTATGAGTGAGAAAAATGCCATGATCTACGTGAAGGAGGAAGGACCAGTTTGATAATAAAGAGAGCAAGGGTTCATTCTTACTGTTGGAGATTTGAACTCCCTGGTTATTAACTCATTTAACTATGTGTCCAAAAATTTCTTAGGCAGACCAAATGAGTAGACTGATTACATCAAATGGCAGTAATTCCACAGTTTAGACAGGCATAGATGGGAATGTAAGCAATGTTCATAAATTCTAGTTAGAATGGGAGCAAGATTAACCCTGTTAAATCCTGTTTAACAGGTCAGGCAAATTCCTAGAACCCAAGACATTGCTAACAGTTAGTGAAGGGCAGGATGTCCCGGATGAAGTTCTTGGCCTGCAAAGATCCCAGAAACGAATGACATTTCTGCAGCTGGAAGACGGGCCAGCAGTCAGACGTCAGGCCACCCACCCATGTGTCTTATGCATTTTCAAGTTGCAGTTCTTGAGGGAAGTGCAATGTCAATCACGTGCTGCCACATTTGTGGGAAAATTACAGTGGTCCCACCTCATCTGCAGGGGATAGGTTCCAAGACTCCAAGTAGATGCCTGAAAATGCAGAAAGTACCAAACTCTATATATACTATGTTTTTTCTTATACACACATACCTATGATAGAGTTTAATTTCTATATTAGGCACACTAAGAGATCTACGAGAATGACTAATAATAAAATAGAACAGTTATAACAATATACTGTAACAGAAGTTACGTGAATGTGGTCTCTCTCTCACAAATATCTTAATGTACTGTGCTCGCCCTTGTGGTGATGTGAGACGATAAAATGCCTACTTGATGAGATGAAGTGAAGTGAATGATATAGGCATTGTGAGGTAGCCCTGGGCTACTACAGTATTGACCTTCTGACAGTAGGTCAGCAGGAGGAGTATCTGCTTCGGGTGATCCTGGACCCTGGAGCCATGACCATGATGTTGGATGTCAGGAGCGGACCAAGTGGGTGGTGGGGTTTCAGAGCAGGGTGGACCAGGATGGCGCTGAAATGCCATCACACTAACCAGAATGGTGCACACAACTTAAAACTTCTGAATTGTCTATTTCTGGAATTTCTACTTAAATATTTTTGTGAAAAAACCGTATTTTGACCACAGTTAACTGAAACTGTGGAAAGTGGAACTGCAGATAAGGGGAGACTACTGTATTCTCACAGTGTGCATGACAGAGGACTTTGTTAAAAAGAAAAAACAAAAAAATACAGACATTTTTACCGGGAGCATAAAATAAGGAATGCAGTTAATACTCTTAAAACATACACATGGGCATCAGAAGGATTTTGATGTTTGAAGTCTAGTTCCAATGCTGTTAAACACAGGCCTGGGAAATAGTAAGAAGAGGGTAACTCAACAGTGAAGCATGTGACAAGTTCCAGCACCATCTGCTACAATTTACTTGGGTCTTCTGAGCTCCAAGCCCATTTCCTCATCTGTAAACTGATATGATAACATCAATATGATAAAGTTGGAGCACATTTCACTCAGTGATAAGTTTTTTAAAAAAATACAACACGCATGCAAGAAATTTGCAGAAAGTAGTTAAACTAACAGTCTAAACTATTTGTATACAACAACTTACTCTTTCTCTGGGGATGAAATACTTCCCAGGTAAGTGAGTGTAGCCAGCTCTGTAATACTATGTCACAACCCACTGAGAAGTGCATTCCCCACTTGCTGTAGCAGAAATAGTAATTCTGGGGATATGATAATTTATTTTGTGATTTAAAAGTTTTTTAAAATAAAGCTGTCAGTATGGGAATGATAATACCTCTTTATAGAATTCAAGCAGGAAGTATCCTTTTGAACATGAAAAATTATTTCTATTTCTATTTCTATTTCTATTAGAGAGAAGAGATACTCATTCCAGAATCAGTCATTTTGTGATATCTGTATGACAAAAGAGGCATCCCACCAATGAGGAAAGAGGAAAGTGCTTCTCTAATCTTATCAAGTTTCCATTTTGGTTGTCTGCCAACTCCACTGGACTATGGAACACAAAGGGCATTGGCATTTGACAAAAGCTGGCAAGAGACCATAGTACCACCAGTAATAAGTGGACAGACACGGGCGGATGACAATCGTGGCTTACAGGGCACTTTCCCAGAGCTCTTGCCACAGCTGCTGTTGCTGGTAGTTGAACCACTGTAAAAAATGTGGGCCATTTGGGGGCATGTTGCTAGTTCGGAAGTGGACAAAAGGAAGACAATCAGACAGCGCAGGACCAGCTTATGGAAATGCTGGGAAGTGTAGCTACTACAGCAGGGCTATGCTATCTAAATATATGCAGGTCATTCTGTTTCAATGTATAGTCTCCCACACCAGCTGAATTTCTCATATTTGTAAAGATTTTTGCCTGAAATTCCAAAGCATCACAAGGTTCTTTTAGACTAATAAAACATGAATTAATACTATACTAGTAGAATTCAAATACTTCTGCAAGGATCAGAGTGGCTCTCCAGATAAGGACCAATCCCCTCCACGTGGGTAATTATCAGTCATCTGTAGTGCTTCTTCAGATCTTCCACTCCCTCCACCGCCCCCCTTCTGATCATCTGATAGACACTTTTCTGAGTAGGTGGTCCCAGGGAAACGCTGTTTCTGTTGTATTCTTCAGGTGCATTGTGAGTATCCTTCATATGTGTTGGGGCTGATTATTAGAGTTACCTGGGCAGCTTTCTCAAAATACCAATGTCCCTTACGCCAGACAAATCAGATTCTCTAGGAGGCAGTTCTCAAATACTGTATTTTTTAAAGCTCTCTAGGTGATTCTAATATGCCCCCAGGGCTTAGAACCACACAGCTTTCAAGAATTAAAAATGAGGGACCTCCCTGGCGGTCCAGTGGTTAAGACTCCGCACTCCCAACGCAAGGTACACAGGTTCAATCCCTGGTCAGGGAACTAAAAGATCACGCATGCCCCGCGGTGCAGCCAAATAAAATAAAATTATTAAAAAAAAATTTTTTTTAAGTAAGAATTAAAAATGAGAACTGTCAGTCATTCATTCATGCCTCAGGGTGAATCAGTTCTCATGGGCTGAGTTTTTCCAGAACCAAGAGGTATGAGAATGAGTGAATGAGAAATTTCAATAGCGGTGGTGAGCTGTAAAAAAAGCAAACATTTTAACAGCCTGTAAATTTTGGGATAACAGAACTTATTTAAGTCAATATTTTGTTCAGTCTAAATTGTAAGCTCTTCAACTGGTTGAAAACCACTTGCAGAAAAAGAGCCTAAGGCTTTGCCTTCTTCTTGGGGCCAAGAGCAGGATATTGTTGTTACACACTCTCGATAAGTTTTTGTTAAATGTCCCTTTACCTGCTAGTTGTTAAGATCATAATAAATGAGGTTACCTAAGAAACATTAGAAACACAAGTCACTCTGGAAGAGTTTACTGTGGTATTTTTTTGGTTGTCCAAGAGGTGATCTTTATGCACAGTATTATTCATGGTGTTTTACACCTTAGGTACTTCTTGAAGACTTTAAGATATTCATTAAAAAATATTACCCTTGATTGCAGTTACCAAGTAGTCACTGAAAGCACTTGGGCAATACGAACATGCTCGGTATCATTCAGATATTGCTAAGACTTTGAGTATCTGTTGATAACCTTAAGAATTCACACACACACAAATATTGTCTCTTGGTTGCAAGTAAAAAGTGCTCAGAATTGAAGGCAAAAGATGATCCAAAAAAAATTAAAGAGAACTAGACCCTCAGAGTCAACGTTTGTTCTCTTTAGCAGAGTAAGTGGTAGAGATTGGTTGGGATTTGATACTTGAGTGCACAGAAACTTGGAAGTGAGGAGCAGGAAGCAGCTGATCATTGTAATTGCAGAAATAAAGACAGTACAGGCTTCCTCTGGCTTTATCTTCCTGTGGAAAGGAAAAGGGGGCGGGGCAGGGGAAACCCAACTTCTCCACCTTCCTGTGAAATGCAAAATCAAGTTTGGGGCTTATAGAAACATGCTAGCCCTATCTCCAAAGTGGCATGGGGAATTAAGGACATGGGAAAAGCACTCACTGAGTGAAAGAGCAAGTGAGTCAGCCCCATCTTTGGCAGCCAGGGACTAGGGGAGTCACAGATAATTACCACATGCTAAGAGTATAGGGATACCAGGCAAATGGGGGTGACGGAACCATCCTGAACCATTCCCAAGTGTGCTTAATATGACGGGGCAGGTTATGTAAGGTATTCTGTCACAGAAGGG
Organism: Balaenoptera acutorostrata; assembly: GCF_949987535.1. Lineage (NCBI taxonomy): Eukaryota > Metazoa > Chordata > Mammalia > Artiodactyla > Balaenopteridae > Balaenoptera > Balaenoptera acutorostrata. Next base: position 114,213,218 of record NC_080068.1, on the reverse strand, counting down.
AAGGGACAGGACAAAGCCCTATCAAACACTTAGGTATGACAAAACAGTTTGTAACCAATTGGTAAGTTCTGAGATTCTTTGCTATGAAAATTCAGCCACAGTAGAGATTGTTGCAGTTATGTTAGAGATTGTTACCTGCTGAATGACAGGTTTAGCCGAAGGTGACTAGGGAAGGGGGCCAGAGTTAAAGAAGCTGGAAAAAATCTTAGACAAACAAAGTTCACTTCCACTTAAAAATCCTGAGTTAAAACACTCCTTTAATAGAAAGAGTTGGGTCAACTATATAGCCGTTCTCTTCTTTGCTTCCAAATCACTTCCAAAAAGAGACAAAAGAGTAGACATATAAGAGAAAAGGTCCAGATGCATCAGTGCAAAAGGAAAAATTTTATGTGCATCGTTGTTTTCTAAAAATGTATCTGTGAGCCGCCCCCCCCCCCAAAATCATGTTTAACAGGCAAAAAATACTTTGGAAAGAAGACAGATTTAAATAAGGGAAAATGTTACCCAAGGTCATCATGATTATCTATAGGTGTCTGCACATCTCTGAAAAGTAAAATATTGACAGCCCAGAGCCCCAAGGGGATAAAAATGTATATTCACTTCTCATTCAAATGAAAATGTATTAGGCTCAGGTCCAGAGAACAGTCTTGAATTTGATTTTTTTTTTTAAGCTTCCCAAATTTAACGAGCTGAAATTCTTAAAACCAGGCTTTCATAAAAACAAAAAGGCTTTTTCATTTTGTTGTTTATTTTCTTAATTTAAAAAATACACACAAAAAGAAGTCCCATAATCTCACTTTTTTTCCTTAAAATTTACAAGTTAAGGTTTCCCTACCCTCTCACCTTGAGAGATAAGGCTTTTTTCTAGAATACTAGAGATATGTATCTGTACCTATCCATCCACGTGCCTATATCAGTATCTATAATTAATGATTTAACCTGATGCAAACCTTCATTAAAAAGATGGAAACTTGCATCCTTGGTTTAGGTAATCTATTGATATTATTCTATTTTTAGCTTTATCTGCTTAATCTGTGACGGTTTCTGGATTACAAGGCAGTTAAGTGTAGTTGATTGAAGGCAGATGATTGCGGAGCAGGTGCCTTGAGGCAGTGTAAAGAGCTGAGAAGCAGTGTAGGACTCCATCCTTATCTCAAACCTTCCCCCACCCTGCCTGCTCCTACCCACACAATGACCGTTTCTCAGCCGCTTACACGAACTAAACTCCAGTTTTCAGACTTTCCAGTGTGCATTTCCTTCTCCCTGGAACGTCCTTCCATTCTTCTCAAAGCCCAGCTCTTCCTCATTTTTGTGATCCCAATTGATGTACCAGCTCTACCGAGATATTCTCACTCTCCACCTAGAAGAGCTTCCCACCCCCAAACATCGTCTCTCCCAGTATCCTTTTGTTTTCTTTCAATTCACACCATAGTGGGTTATTTTTGTTTATCTGTGGATTAGCATCTGTCTCTCCCCAATTCAACAGAACAAGCTCTGTGAGGCTCATGGTGGTGCCCATCTTTTTCAGTACTGTGCACCCAGCACTTCACATAGGGGCTGGCAGATAATAGGTGTCCAATAAGTATTTGTGGAACTAATGAGCTGTATATATCATTAACACAAATCCACAAACGTATAACTAGCTTGCTTTGCAACCATGTGGCTGTAAAGAAAGAGAAGGCTGCTCTTTGATTGCTTTTTATTCGTCATGTTTTACCAAATTGAAAGTTACTAGTAAATTTCTAGTAGTAGCTTTGTCAGTAGTAAATTACAGAGCATGCTGTGTTACTAAACTGGGTTACCGCTCTTGAGAAACCCAAGCAACAGGGATAAGAATCTCTGTGCATTTCTATAATGACTTGGCAGAAGCTGTGGGATGGAGGAAAGAATTGGACTCACTCTCATCATAGGTCTGCTATTTTTTAGTCATTTATTAGTAACTTCTTTTCTTAAGAGCCTTGAAGAGCCTCCATTTTCTTACCTGTAAAAGGCAATCGTTTTGTCTCATAGGAACAAGGTAGATGATACATGACATACAGTTAAAACCTGCCATAATATATAAATGAATCTGCATGGCCTTGTTATTTTGAAATTAATGAAATGGGGAACACATGCAGCTGGCTGCCTGGGAATTCCAGGCATCTGTGAGCCCATTGCCAACAGTTGTTTCCACAAATTTGTTTTTGTCTCAGAGTGGGTTGCCCAGGAATCTATGTAATGTTAGTAAAAGTGTTTTGTGAATTGCAAAGTGCCAAATAAATTTATGGTGTCATTACTATTATTACTATTATACGGTTAAAAATAGATACTATTAATAAATAAGAGAAATCTATTAATAGTGACTATCAGCTTTTGCCTTTTAAATTTAGATAGACTTACTAGAAGCATACGCTTAACTGACATGGATATAAGAAGATCTCCAGTAACGTCAAAATATCTTCTAAAACCTTGGAAGATGCTAATGCTTCATAGTGTAACCGAGCAGGACCCTATGGGGCCTTCCTGGGACAGATCCCGCCCCCATACCCTCTGCTTTGGCTCCTCTCTGAAGTAACCTAGATAATAGTATCTGATGCACATTTCCTGAGTTGTTTTACAGACGCTAAAACCACCACCAAGTGAAAGAAATTAACTACTTGATGACCGTGAGCACGTAGCCCCCAAACCTACTGGCACCTAAGGATTGGTGTTAACCCTTGTGACACCGCCCTGTTACCTCACCATCAACCAATCAGAGAACTGTACGTGAGCAGCTGCTCGCTTACCCTGGGACGCTCCTCCCTCACCTTGCCTTTAAAAGTGCTTTGCTAAAACCCACGGGGAGTTCAGGCTTTTTGAGCGCTGGCTGTCCTGGACTCCTCGTTTGGCAGCTTACAGTAAACGCTGCACTTTCCTTCACGATACGTTGTTTTTACTGCACACAAGCAAGTGGACCCGAGTTTGGTTCAGTAACAATAGTGAAAATGTCCTCCTCACCAGGTAGTAGAAGGTGAGTTTGTTTGCTCCATTTCGGATTGACTTGGCCCTCTGCTTTCCACCTTCCCCCCAAAGAAATTAGTCACAGTGGTGAACTTCTTAAGAGGAAGTGGCCATGAAGTGCAAAATCACTAAAAGCAACCAGCCAGTAATCCAGGTTTATACTCAACCAAGGTAGATTTAATCCAGGGTCAGAGTCAAGGAATCACTGAATTCTAGTGCTGGAAGGAGCTAAAATTTATTTATATTAACCCAAAAGTTCTCTTGATTTCCAGTCTTCTAAGGAAACAAAAGAAATTAGTTTTATTATATTTCTTGACCTATATATAATGCCAGACCATAAAATTTCCAAAGGTACTATTTTCCCTGCCAAACTTTGACCTGTGTGCTTATTACCCTGGAGCCCTTGGCCTTCCAGCCAAGAAGGAAAAAAGGGCGCAATTCTGTATTTATGTGAGTTCCACAGCTCTTTAAATGACAATCCCAGAAGATTATCAGGATGTTTCTCTGATAAGGTGTTCTTTTCAGACCTCTGTTTCTTCTCCCTTCCCAACTTTTTCTTTACCATCCCCTCCCAGCTTATCTCTGTGCTCTCTATTAGGGTATAGGAGGACAGGGTGTGGTTGTTATTTAGCCGCTAATTTTGTTAATTTAGCCTCAAACGGCAGTTTTACAAATGAACTAACTTTTGAGAAACTGAAACACAAAGGTGATACGAAACTCAGAAAGTACGGTTGACCTTTTGTCAGCTAGTCAGAGGATAAAAGAATGCTATTCAAGAGTAGAGTTCGGTGTGGTTATTGGTTGAAGCTGGTGTAATTAGAGGTAGCTGGCAGATCCTGCAGAATTAGTTACTCTGGGTAAATAAGAAAATATTCATAGGACCTCCCTGGTGGTCCAGTGTTTAATACTCTGTGCTTCCACTGCAAGGGTCACAAGTTTGATCTCTGGTCTCCCTGGTGTCCAAGGTTGGGGAACTAAGATCCCGTGTGCCAAGCTGCAAACTGAAGGGTAAGACTGCATCTCCAGTCTTTCATTCAGTTTGAGGAAGTGCTGATTGCTCTTAATTTAGGTGAGTGTGTGTATCTGTCAGTCAATGGCATACATAATCAGTCCTAGCTTTGTTTATGGCAGGACAAACTTTCCTTATTACTACTTATGAAACCACATAACTCAGATTGGGCCTTGAACCCAGCCAAAACTCAGATTGGGACTTGAACCCACCGTCTTTTCATTGAGATAACACACCTGATCTCAAGACTTAATGAAGCTTAGGTTCTTTATGTCTCCTTGTGGAAAGAACTCAGTGAGAGACAAAGTGATAGGTAAGAAGTGTTTATTTACTTCCTCTTCTGCCTTATTTCCCACATCATTGTTACCGAACGCAGGTTTGTGTGCCCGATGCATGGTAAGGCCAAACGAAACCAAACATTGCAGTTTGGAAAAGAGAAAGGTTTATTGCAGGGCCAAGCAAGGAGAACAGGTGGCTTGTGCTCAAAAAATCCGAATTCCCTGACATTTTGGGGAGAAGAGTTTTTATAGGCAAAATTTGAGGGGAGGGATGCAGGATATGTGACTTTCTAATAATTGGCTGATGGCGAGGTAATGGGGGTGGTCTAGGAATCTTATGCTCGGCCTGAAGTTACTGTCCTCCACCTGAGGGGAGGCCTTAGTTCCTGCAGAAGAACTCAAAGATATTGTTATGTATATCCCTTGAGGTAGAACCAGTATCCTGCTTTAATTGTTGCACTGTGGTTTCTTGATTGTTCCTCCTTTGTTTCTGCATTCCGTATTTCCCCGACTGGTAGCCATTTGCTCTGCCCTTTGGAACTTAGGAAAGGTCTAGGAGGCTGAAGCGTTTATCCTGCAAATAAGAAATGGGGGACCTGGAAAGGCTTTTGTGCCCAGGAGGGCCCCATGGGGTCCTGCTTGGTTTCATCATCACTTTCAAATGTCGAACACATTTACCAAACTGGAATAATCCTCACTCTCCGGATAAACACTGTCTAGCCCATGTTTCACACTGTTCCTTCATTCTGGAATGTCACATTCCTAGTCTCCCCTGTTCCCTATCCTGCCGTGGTGTTAAGTCCTACCAGAAGTCATGTTCTCTTACAGCCTTGTAATCCCTCCATCAGCTGACTTAGCACAATTCTTTTTATGACTTTATTATGACTGACCGTGTTCTTTCATGTGTGATAGTCACTACTAGTTAGTAGACTCTGAGGGCAGGAAGGGGTGTAATGCTTCTATTCCCCACTGTGCTTAAAATGGGGTTTCGCGATTGGTAGATCTCAGCGATGGAGTCCTGAAGGAAGGACTATATTGTGGGGATCAGAACCAGATATCAATTGTGCAGTCAAATATATTCTAGTTGTTTCAAATATTTATTTTATTTTCACATATTGCTATTCAATATATAAGAGGCCTTCCCTGCCCACCATAACTGATGGAGTCCTGTCACTCCTGGCCCACTTGCTGTGCTTTAATTTTGCACCTGACAGCATATCACTGTGACTGTAGATATGCTATAGAGCCCCAGTTAGTTTCTGTCTGCCTCTGGAATGTAGGCTTCATGAGCTCAAGGGCTTCATCTTTTTTGACACTTAGAATCTTTAGCAAGAACTCAGTCAGTATTTCTTGAACAAGTGCATAGATAACTGAAATAATCATAGGCTTTACTCTGCTAAAGTATGGATAGTATCAGTTCTAAGTTTCTAAAAGTATAAAAGCAGGCTTCCTAATAACTTGTTTTGGAGGTTTAGACCTTAAGTTTTCAGAGTAATTCTAAGAAATTGGAAGCCCTTCCAGGAATGCTGTTTAGAGGCGTTCAACATGGTCCTGAGTTTGACACACCATTGTAGGCTATCATGCAATGCAGCCTCTAACAAAAATAGGCTGTCTTGAACCCCTGGTAGTAGAACTACTTGCTTTTATACCAAGAAGGTTGGGAAAAGCACCAAAATCTGTATGTGACGTGTGCTGAGAAGTTCATGCTGTGAGACCGAAAGTTCTTAGGAGGTTACCTAAAGTGAAAAAACATGTCAGCAGGGCCTGTGGTGGGTCCATGTGTGCTAAATGGGTCTGTGACAGGATCAAGCTCACTTTCCTTAATGAGGAGCAGAAAATCCTGGTCACAGTGTGAAAGGTACAAGCGCAGAGTCAGAAAGCTTAAAAAAAAAAAAAAAAACTTTTCTGAGTAATAAAAAAAAACCCTAAAAGACTTGTTCTATTTAAAAAAAAAAAAAAGAAAGTAACTATGCTAAATAACTATAAGAGGAGGTTTCAAAAATGTATTCAGGGCTTCCCTGGTGGCGTAGTGGTTGAGAGTCTGCCTACCAATGCAGGAGACACGGGTTCGAGCCCTGGTCTGGGAAGATCCCACATGCCACAGAGCAACTGGGCCCGTGAGCCACAACTACTGAGCCTGCGCGTCTGGAGCCTGTGCTCCGCAACAAGAGAGGTCGCGATAGTGAGAGGCCCGCGCACCGAGATGAAGAGTGGCCCCCACTTGCCGCAACTAGAGAAAGCCCTCGCACAGAAACGAAGACCCAACACAGCCAAAAATAAATTAATTAATTAATTTTTAAAAAAGTGCAGTCAGAGCTCAGAAACATTTTAGTTTAATTTGGTGAGTTTAACTCTTTTTTATCTTAATATTCTTCTTTCAATACCAAAAGAGTATACTGGGAAATAACTGCTTCTCTTCAGCATAGGACTTTGCTCCCCAGGCAGACGTTGGAGTTAAGTCAGGGGTTAAACAAAATAAAAGGTCAGAGGCTGAGGAGGTGATGCTGCCACACCGTTTCTTCCCGTCCCCACTTTCATCTTAGACTCTGTGATCCTCTAAGCCTCATCTTCCTAAAGCATGTCACCCCACCTCCTTTCGCTGTTTGCCCAAGTGCGATATCACCCGGTGCTTTGCATACAAATTCAATTCCTGTTCACATCGTACAGAGTGTAACATTTGTAAGGAAATGGAAATGCTTTTGCTGTGCTTTCAAAGTAGGATGAGGCTGGCCTTGAGCTTTGAGGTTTATCTGTACAGCACCTGGCACCCAGGGGACCTCAGGAAATATTTGAAGAGATGAATGAACCGAGTACAGAGGAGGCAGCCCAAAGGCCACTGCAGGTCACAATGGAACACTCTTTATCAGCACTTATCTGACTTGATTACTTGGTGACACAGCGGGGGCTACTCTTGGTTGTGGTGCGTGGGCCTCTCATTGCGGTGGCTTCTCTTGTTGCAGAGCACGGGCTCTAGGCACACAGGCTTCAGTAGTTGTGGCTCGTGGGCTCTAGAGCGCAGGCTCAGTAGTTGTGGCATGTGGGCTCAGTAGTTGTGGCTTGCGGGCTCCAGAGCTCAGGCTCAGTAGTTGTGGCACACGGGCTCAGTTGCTCCGCGGCATGTGGGATCTTCCCGGACCAGAGCTCGAACCTGTGTCACCTGCACTGACAGGTGGATTCTCAACCGCTGCACCACCAGGGAAGCCCCTATGTATCTCTTTCAATCTCTACCAGTAAGTCACACATTCTTATTTACTATTAGTAAATACTAGAACACCACTTCTTTACTCCCCACCCACAAAGCTAACACCAGCTACCGAGTCAGACAAACCAGAAACCTGAGAACCACCACTTACTCTCCCGTTTGCCTTTCTCCCCACATTAAATTAGTTGCTAAGACCTGTCTGTTCTACCTTCTCTGCTGAATTCATTTCAATTCACGTAGGGAATGATTACTCTGATGGGTTACCATCTTCCAAATGGCATTCGCCTATCCATCTTCACCAGTCCTGGCTTCTTCTCATGACGAGAATTGCAGTTACCTGGCATCTCTGCCCATCAGCTTACATTCCCCCAGGTGTCCTCCATGTGATCATGGCTGGGCGGGCTTTCTAAAAATTTTATCTAACTCTGCCCCTCCTGCTTCAACCCTCAGTGACCCCCTGTGCCTTCAGGATCAAAAGTTCAAACTAGTCCCATGTAGGTAGAAAAGTCATTCAGGATGCTACCTCCTAATCCTCCAACCTCATTCCCTACTCCTCTGGTGCCCTGGTCGGTCCAAACTCCTTGTTCAGTTTCCGACATGCCCCACTGAATGCTTGTCCCCGCCGTGCTTCCTGCCCGAGCGCTTTTTCTCCTGTTCTTTAGCTGTTCTGCTGTTTGAAAACTGGTTCGTTCCGCAAGAGAGTTTAGTTTCACTTCTGCCCTCCTTTTTTATGCCTTCTTCTGTCCTCTTCACATCCCTCTGAATGTTTGGAAGGCATTGTAAAATTGTGTCCTTGTCTCTCTCACTAGACTGAGCAGTCTGAGATATGTGTCTCTGGCATCTAGAACAGCATAGACCAGCGTTTTTCAAAGTGGGACCCGCAGGCCTTCCTGTGTCAGAATCATTTAGCCATTGTTAACACTCATGTTCTTAGGCCCTCCCCTCCCCCATAGGACCTAGAAAATCAGAATTTCTGGGTGTTTTAAACAGACTCCCCAGGTAATTTTTATGAGTATACGTATTCAACAAATATATTTAAGTAAACAAATCAGCTGGAGCCTTTGAGCTTATTTTTAAATTCACATACACTGCAGTAACTTGGATTTGTTGCTGATACTTCTATCAATACTCCTCCTGTTTATAGAAGACCATTTAATTTCCTAGAGAAAAGTTTGCCTCTGTGTCATAAAATGAACTGGGGATTTGGAAGTCCTGTGGCCAACTCTAGACACTTTGATAAACAATTTGAACAGTTCAAATTAAATAATCCACACAACTAGATTTAAGCAGCCCTGATGACTCTTCTTGTTCTTTCGGTGAGCACTTGGCCTCATCTCTCTGGAACTCAGTTTTTCTCTGTGCAAATTCAAATCACTGGGCATAGCTCCAGATGGCTTACAGGAATTTGAAAATCATTGTGGCAGATATTTTATGTGTTTCATCATTTTCAGTTCAATGTCCAAGGTGTAGCCCCTACACATAAAATAAAATTATTGCTCAGGAGACTTCCTCAACTATAGAAGACTATTTATATACGAAGAAAGTGAAAACCAGTGCAGCCAGAACTTCTATATACAAGTGGGAGTGAGAAGTCTCTAGTGATCTTTAAACTCACCAACTATCCCCTTGAATAGAAATATGTACTTACCGATGTTTATATGCATTTAAGTGCCAATATAAATACACACTCGTGCACAAATGTAACTGTGCTCTCTTTGATATCCTGCAAGGATTTATATTCGTGTGCATATAAACTAGCCTGAAAATCCTGGAGCCTGCCAGATGGGTTGCACCTTGAATAAGTATAGCTGTTGTGAACTTTAGCCCACATGTTTGCTTAAAGAGAACTACCCAGTCCCTGGTGGCTGATTGCTTTTGTCCGGTTTGCGCAGTGCTTATTATTGTGTAACTTTAATTTGCCCAAAATTGTCCACAAAGCATTTTGTCCTTTCGTTTTTCTGGACAGTTATTCCCTTGGGCCAGTGTGTTGCTCCTGCTTTAGCATTCAGGGCTCAGTCATTTTTAATACTTGACCAATCAAGCTCAACTAAGTGAGAGTAATTGTGGCCAAAATGCCTAGGCAGGATGTAGAGAGTTTTTGGGTTTTGTTTTCCTGGTGTTTTTTGTTAACAACACAATAGATCAGGTAGCCTAGCATCTTTTATAGAAGGAGCCTCTACAAATGTCACTATATAAACATTTACATTTTAGAGGTAATGGCTTGCTTGTTCCCACCCACATTATTAAATCGCTGCAGCATGCCATGTATTTCAGTAGCAAAGAACTTGGTACGTTGTATTCAGAGAAGTTTGAATAGAAATTCAGAATATTCGTTAAGAGTATGTTGCAAACTATCAGAAAAATTAACAAATAGAACCTTAATTAAGTATGGAGATTTCCTTGTTTCATTCAACAAAAGTCCGGAGCATGCAATCTAGAGTTGATGAAGCAGCCCAGTGATGCCATCTGGAAAGCAAGCTCATTTCATCTTTCTGTGCCTCTGGCTTTCTCTCTCATGGCTATAAGATGGCTGCCACCAGGCATCCAGTCTGTGACAAGGCAGGAAAGAGAAGTGCAAAGGAGCAAAACTCCAAAGGGTGTGTCAGCTAAATCAAGCAAGCGTCCCCAGAAGTCCCATCTGGCCGCTTCTGCTTATGTATCATTGCCAGAACTCTATCACATGACTACCCCTAGACCAATCGCTGGAAGGGAGCCAGGGAGAAGGGCATTGTGATTGGCAGTTCAGTCATACCGCCATCCTCAGACAGCTTCCCTAAGGATCCAGTCCATTGAAACTAGGGTTCCAACCGAAGGACACCTATGGAGCACATCGCATACTATAATGTTTGCCCTGGTGTTGTGCCGTCTCTTGAGAGACTCAGGGACTTTCCAGGTGATGACTCTGGCGACATTCCTCTCATGTGGCGAGAAGTGAAAGCAATCCAGTCTAGACGTGCCTCACCTGAGAAAATATATACAATACAATAACAAGGTTCAATCTTTACAAGTAATCATTAAATTTCTCTTCGGTAGGGACGCTCCCCAAACTTTCTCAAAATACACTTTAGTTTAAAACAATTTATACACAATTTTCTGGGAGTAAATCTGTTGTATAGAGCAAGATAAACCTGTCCTTTAAAAAGGTTTATTTTACCTTTGAGGCATGAATATAAAATTCATAACGTAAAATCTTGGTAATCACTCACATACTTATTGCATCTTCATAAGTGTGTTCCACGGGAACTTAGAACTTTACAAGTTCTGCCCTGTTGGTTGGGAAAATGGGTGAATGTTTTCTTAGTCCTGAAACTGACATTATTGCACGCAGCTGGCTGACACAGGAGGGAGCATAATTTTATAGCTAAGATCACGATAAGCACCAAAACCATGAGGAAATATTACACTTTGCTGCATTCCCCATACTCACAGATGGGTAGAGTGAAAGTAATTTGCAGAAATCACCTGACTGACCTCATACACCCATACATTGACCATTAGACCATGTGATCAGTTCCTATGAAATGACTCCCCAACTAAGAATGTTCAGACTGGGGACTTCCTGTATCCACATTGCACACACCTGCCTTATCTTCAGCTCCAGGCCCTGCCCTTATCTAAAACCTGTGCTACTCACTCAAGCTCCTGCTTTGATCTTATCAGTGAGCAACCTCTATATATCACAAGCAAAAGCATGTTGACTTCATTCATTTAAACGCTTCAGTGGCTTCCTATTTGCTTTTAGGATTAAAAAGAAATGTCTTAACATAGTCTATAAGAGCCCTCATAATCTTGCTTCCACCTATCTTGGACCATCAGCTCAAAACTCTCAAAACCTACTCTTGGGATCTGAAGGTCAAGTACACCAAATTCCTTATAGTTATTTGAATGTGCTCTCTCTCTCTCTTGCTTCGGTCTCTGCCCATGCTATTCCCACTTACTCATCTTGTCTAAATCTGGGTGAGGGTGCATCCGTACTATTATTGGAGTGTTTCCTTATTATCTTATTCCTCCACTTTCCCATACACTTGTCTATTACCCCCCAAAGACTTTAAAGTCTCCAAGGAACCAGGGAGTGTGTCTATTTTGTTAACTCTCCTCAATGCCTTGCGCATAGTCAGTGCTTAATAAATATTTGTTGAGTTGCAATATGAAAGAATGAATCAGAACTCTCCTTACTCTTAGCCCAGATAAACTCTTAGCAGTACAAATTCAGCAAAATTTGGCACCGTGAGCCAAAAGGCTTTGTAAATTTTTATTAATTAGAAGGTAAATAAATATCTTTGATCTCTGTTATTAGACTAAACTATCATCCTCCAAGCAATTCCTGAAAAAGTATATCTTTCAACTGAAGTAGCTCATTACTTACGAAGAAATGTTCCTAGGTTTCAGTTTTCTGGTTAAAGGGCAAAGAATTTTAGATTAATGTGTTTGTTAAATGCTCACATAAATGAGAATCTTGAGAAGCTTAGTGAGGTGTAGGCTTACCTTCTCATCCTCAAGAGTCGTAGAGCAGCTACAGTGCAATGTCCTGTCTCTGTTCTTAACGCAGAGTACAAGAGATTGCCTGCCACTCTTCCTTTCTTTCAGTTTTCCTCTCTTGTCAAAGTCTTTGCTAGTTGTAATGCACTGATATTTTTTTTTGTAAATATGATATTAGCCAGCAGTTTTTTATTGGATTGTAGGATATAATTGATTTTGATGTGTCTTACAGTTATGTTATCTTTGAGGTAGGAAATCAGAGAACCCGGAGGGATGTTGGTGGCTGAAGACAGGGAGCTCAATAATCATGAGGATCTTGACGTAGATCAAGCTCAAGTCTAAAAGTCTTGTAAGAGTCCTATTGAAGTGCAGACTTTTAGGGTTACTGTTTGCTTTTAGTCTGTTCAGGCTGCTATAACAAAATACCACAGACTGAGTCGCTTAAGTAACAATGTTTTCTCACAGTTCTGGAGTCTGGAAAGTCCAAGATCAAGACACCGGCAGATTCAGTGTCGGGAAAGGGCCTGCTCCCTAGACGGTCGTGTTCTCTCTTTAACCTCGCACGGAGCTTTCTTTTATATGGGCACTAATTCCATTCAGGAGATCTCTGCCCTCATGACCTAATCACCTCCCGCAGACCCCACCTCCTATCATACCACAATGGAGGTTAGGATTTCAACATGAATTGTAAAGGGAACACAGACATTCAGACCACAGGACTCTTCTAGATTCAGAAGATTAGGGAGGTGGGAATCTGCAGCCATAAGAAGCACCCCAAGCAATTCTGATGCACGTAGTCATTGGACCATATTGAGAAACACTGAAGATTTGCTAGGTGAAAGCGCTCAGTCAGAAAATGTACACTTGCATATAGATTTTAGAAGACTAGCGCCTCCAAGTCCGCTTAAACTCCTTCCAGATTATCAGGGGTCAAGTTAGAAGGTGGGAGAAAATTGGCATCTAATCACCCACCACCTTCCATAGAAACACTTCTTCCAGAGGCTTCCCAAGCCACCAAAGGGGCAACACTGAGTTACTGGTTTGCCGTTACTGGAAATTCCAAGCCTCCCTCCCTTTTTTGAGTCTGCCCTCCTCCCTGCCAACTCAGACTAGGATCTAACATTTTTTGTTTATGACTTTCACTTTAGCAGGTTTTTCTCAATCTCTAATTCTCACTCCCAATCTCTAGCTCTCTTTTCTCACTCAAATTAAAACTTATATTGTTTTTATTTTTTAATTAAATAAAAAATATATCCTCTTAAAATATGTGTTGCATAGACACAAGTGGAAAATAAAACTTACCCATAAACGAACCATCTCAATGTAACTTTTTAATAAAGAGTAAATAAAGAAAATTAACTTTTATTCACCCCTTTCTTTATATATATTAATATAGTTTTGGCCTTTCATTTCACAGGCAGAGAGAGATCTGAGTTCTGTAAGGATGTGAAGATATCTTTTGCGACATTAGAAAGGATGAACTAGGGAAATACAGAGTGTTTTAAAAAGTAAGTTGTAAGTTTTTGGCCTTTAAAGAAACGGCTATACCTTATATTTGGAGTGTTATGATAACTTCCTAAAATTGGGATTAGGTTATAGTGTATATAGCGTTATTACTTGGTCGAAAATTTAAAACCTAAATGCAACTCACTTAAGCTCTGGAATAAAAGGCCTAATTTATTTATTTTTTAATGGAAATAGATAGTTGCTACAGTGTATTTTAAAAGAAATTCACTTAGTTCCTTTTTTAGTTTTAAAGTCATATTTTATTCATTTTATTTGCCTCTTTTTCTAAAGTTTTGATTTCCACAGTACCATTGGGCTTTGCGTCTTATATGTATATTTAGAGAAATACACATTAAAAAGTCACTTGTGTCCTACATCCCCCTGCTGACTCAGGAAAAAAACTGAAAACTTATTTCCTTGTCCTTGTCAGGAATTATTATCCCTTTTTTTGCCACTTGGACCTAAAACCAGTTTGCCAGTGAAGCAGAATTAATGTGCTTGTAGAAAGTCAAATTCTGTCTCTAGTTGGGAATAATCCTGTCAATTTTTTGAAGAACCAGCCTTTGGTTTTGTATATTCAGGTTTGGGTTTGCAGGAGGAAATCCTGAAAGAACACTACACATCTTCTTTATGAGAAAGATTAAATAAATTCATCTCTAGTGTCAAGCTACTTTAGATCTGTCTTAATTTAAGATTCTACCGTGGTACCTCATAATCTTTGTCTACAGACTAACTTAATTCACAAAAGATCAGAAACTGAGAAGTTTGGGGATTTCTTAGGAACTCAGATTTACAATTATAATTACCCCCTAAATAAAATGTTGTTTGCTTATACAAATTAATAAGCTTTCTTTACCATAGTCTAGATACTTTTATGCTCATTCTTCCTGAATGATATTTATGACTATGCAAGCATAGCTGTATTTATCAGTAGATGAAAAGTTACTGAAAGAAGCAGAATTACTGTTCAGATGTACACTTAGAGATATGCTCAAAGGATATCTCAGTATACTGAAATTTCCAAAGGCAAAATTAGCAGAACCTGGTAATTGTAAACACAGAAGACAGTTCTTGCCCTTGTTATTTTTCTCTGCCTAGCTTTTCCCAGAGGGGTTCACTCCCTTACTATAAGTCTTTTGCTCAAATTCACCTTCTCAGTGTGTCTGCCCTGGCCACCTTATTTAAATTGTGGTCTGTCCCTCACTTCCCGCCTTATTTTCCCCTCACACTGCTTTACTTTCTCTTCTTTCCATCGTATGTATAATCTTGTAACATGTCTTATTATTTATTTTCTTATTTATTGTCTGTCTCCAGACATGTAACCTCCATGAGCACAGGCTTTTTTGTCTGTTTTGTTCATTGACGTATTCCCAGAGCCTAGAACTGTGCTTGGCACACGATAGGTGCTTGATTAGTACTTCTTGAATGAATAATCAGGAGTTCCAACTGGAGTCGGAAAAGAATATGGAAAATTTCTTTTTCTGTGGGGTTCTTTGTGCTGTCAAAATGTACAACTTTTCTTCCTTGGAGACGCTATTAAGACCAGACATAAGATAAGTTTTCAGTGAACATATGCCATATCAATTTCAGTGAATATATGACATAAATTGTTAGATTCAGTCGATTTACCCCCCTAAAATTCATCAAATTAATGAGAAAAAAAAAAGGAGTCATCGTCTTGGTGTCATTTAGGTAAAACCTCTGCTTTTTTGCTTTATCATATGCAGTTACGGATAAGAATTCTTGATCTCAGTGCCCACCCATGTACAGTCAGGCAAGGCTGTTTTGCCCATGGTCATATGCATGCCGCGTCTTTAATGAGAATATTATAGACTGATAGACCTCACAATGGACCTGTTCAAAGAGTTTGTAGGTGGGAGAAAGATTTAAGTCTAAAAATAGAGATTAGACTTTGGCATCACATGCTGCTCTTGAGATGAAGAATCTTATTGGAGCTACTTTGTACTGAGAACTGCTGGTCCAGTCTCTGCCCCTTGACTGCTCTGATGAGTGGAGTTCTAGCCCAGCTGCTCACTTCCCTGCCCCACGCAGCCAGTAGGAGCCAAATGAGGAGGATATTGATGAGAAAAGGAGCCTCTCAAAGCCCTTTCATAATTTCAGTCCTTTTTGACTTATGGGTAGACTCCCTTGGGTGTTCCCTTTTTGTATAAAGCTCTAAGGGAAGTTATGGGTGAAAGACAGGACTAGAAATTGAAAACCAGTTACCTAGGATCATCAGCTGTTGCTGACCCAAAGCAGAAGATGCACCAAAGGTCAAATAGCTGATAGATATTTGCTCATGATCAGTCAGGTTCACCCAATGCCAGGTGTGTAGAATTGAGGGAAGATTCTTGGCCAGTAACTGGTTTGGAATAATCAGATTGTGCCGTATCTGTATCCTGTGGTTATCCTTTGAATGTCTGCTGACATCCAAGAAATGATGCCAGTTTTACAAATCTGGGTTAGATCAGAACTTTACCTTATGGCCAGGTTTGCTTTCACCTCTCACCACCAAGGCAGAAGCAACCTCACAATACAGCACTGTTATATCCACCCGTGAGGCTGCGTGGCCAACTGATCTCAGCTCAGACTTGCTGCAATCAACATTTTTTATTGTGAAAATACTTTAAGTTGTGCAAAGAATGAGCATTGTACAATATTAATTTCCTAACATTCCATGGGCCTTTTAACTGCAGTGTAAATCAGCCAAATGGTCAAATTCAACTCTTTTCTTTACTGGTAGCCTAGTAATTAAATGACTGTAAAAGGATCTGCTTTTTCCTCCTACTATAAATAGGTCAGAAAAAAAAAAGCATATCTTCCATAACATTTAAAAATTTTTCTTTTAGAAATACCTAATTTACCACACCACCCCCCCAGTTGCAGGCATCTGAAATAAAGCAAACTTTCCTTTCCACCTAAAAAAACAAAAAACAAAAAACAAAAAACCTAATTTAGAAGGCTTATTTATAGCCGTTTTTAATTGTTATTATTTCTAAACATACTTTTAGGTGGACCAGTACTTTTCAGCTCAGTTCAAGAGTGACCTGTGTGTGCCAGCTAAGAAACTATGTCCTGTGTCCTGTCTAGGACTTTTTATAAGAATAAAGTGTTCATTCAGATCATCGTTTCACAATGTTACCGCTCTTCATACTCAAGCTGAGATATCTAAATGATGTGTTTTCATAAAAGCTCTTGTATATTACAGATTTGGATAGTGCAATTTTGCTTATTTATTATTTTCAAAGTACTCACAAAAGGCTAATATCAAATTCACAGATGTTCTGGTATCATGTATACCTTTAAAATGACTAAACAGGACTTGAAATGCTTTTGGCCATAGAGACTCAACCAGCCTGCTTTTTGGTGTTTGAGTCTCTTATAACATCTATTTTTTTTCCCCTGATAATAAGCAATTGCATTAGGTACCATGTATTGAGGACTTACAGTGTGTCACATGCTGCCAGGTACAGTATTTTGATGATTTACAACAAGCCTGAGAAGGCAGTGTTCCTTTCCCAGTTTTTTTGATGAGGACACTGAGGCAGATAAGATGTACAGTATTTTACTCAAGATCACAGAGCCAATATGATGATTTACAGCCAGGATTGAAACCCAGGTCTTTGTGACTCCAGTAGATATGATGGTGACTACTCTGGTATCTTCCAGTAAGACATGTGCAGAAGTATATGGAATAAAATTTGTGTAATTTTATATAATATTCATGCAACCACCACCAAAATGCTTGGTGTGTTGGTTAGCATTTTGTACTTCTAAAATTTAAAACATTTTTAACATTTAATGTTTTTTTTAAAATTTTTATTTATTTATGGCTGTGTTGGGTCTTCGTTTCTGTGCGAGGGCTTTCTCTAGTTGTGGCAAGTGGGGGCCACTCTTCATCGCGGTGCGCGGGCCTCTCACTATCGCAGGCTCTCCTGTTGCGGAGCACAGGCTGCAGACGCGCAGGCTCAGTAATTGTGGTTCACGGGCCCAGCCAGTCCGCAGCATGTGGGATCTTCCCAGACCAGGACTCGAACCCGTGTCCCCTGCATTGGCAGGCAGATTCTCAACCACTGCGCCACCAGGGAAGCCCTAACATTTAATTTTATTATATAAAATTTTCATCTTTTATTATTAAACTAGTAGAAAAGGGTATTCAGTACATAAAAGTAAATTGGAGAAAAAAAGCATGCATAATCCTGCCACCCAGTAATAACAACTGTAAAATTGGAGTGGGGGGTATTTCTTCTTCCAAGACGTAATTATACCACATTCTGCTTTTATCTTCCATAGTTATTAAAATCATATACACTTTATGTAACTCTAATGGCTGTGTAATAGTATTTTGAGTGGACATACCATAGCATATCCCTGACTCTTAGAGATCTAGTTACTTTTTCACTGTTGCACTGTAGAGATTATCTTTCCTTTACCATATTAAAGACTGTTTGCCTCAAACAGACTCCTTGAAGTAGAATTGCTGGGTTAAAAGCTATGGATCTTTTAGAATTCTTGATAAATTGTTTTTTCAAGAGCTATATTACTTTACCTTCTGGCCAGCAAAACAGATGAGTTACTGTATCCTCACCTGAATCAGGCATTATCACTTCCCTCATTGCCAATTGATAGCATTAAATAGTATCTTAGAGCTTTCTTGGATTATGTAATAATCCTGATCAAAATTAATATGATTTATTTATCATCAAAATAGTATGATGCTGTTGTTGGCATTATTTTGATTTCAGATTAAGCCTGGCCCTTCAGAGTCGGTCTGGAAATGTATCGGTGAATAACAAAGATTCTATTGATTGCAGATGAGGGTACAGTCATCAGGTAGAAAGTGATGCTATCACAGTGCCAGTCTCACTTTGTATCTGTCTGTTCTGTCTTTGCTTATTTTATGCAGACGATTACATAGAGAAAGCAATATGTGGGTCTCTGGGCAGCAAGAACTAAAGAAATTCGATGATGCTTCCCCAGTATTTCTGAGCAGGTGCTTGTTACAATATACTACTCCCAGAGCAGCCTGCCTCAGTAGAAACAGAACCATATTTCTGAAGAGAGGTTTAAAAAAAGACAGTAGAATTGAAACTAACTTGTAGGATTCTTTCAGCTCTTGAGGTAAACAAAACTATAATAAAATATAATTTTTACCATTTAGATTTAGAATCAAGTGAGTTTGAAGCGTAGATTCATAGATGACTTCAGCATTGGTTATCTTCTTTAGTCTCCCAGTAATATATATATATATATATTTTTTTTTTTTCCCTTGAAGTATTTCCAAAATGCAACATCTTTAAAATAGCCAATATATTATTCATCCATTCATATGTCAGGAGCCCACTTTAGGCCAGCATTGTGGTATAAGGCCTTGGGTGTACAAAACTGAGAAAGACACAGTTCCTACCTTTCAGGATTACAGACCTGTAAATTTATGTGTGAAATATAAAGAGTTAAGTGCTGTAATAGGTAGGCAAAAGGTGTATAGAAAGCACAGAGGTGATGAAGGAAAGGTTAATCCAGTTGACCTAGAAGCAGTCAGGGAATATCTTCACAAAGATCAACAAAATGGCAAGGATAGGTTGGAAGGGCATTCAAAGTGGTGAGAATGGCGTGTGTAAAGAAAGACAAGGTGGGGCAAGGGGTGTGATGTCTTTTGAAAATCACGGTATGGCTGTAGCATAGGATGTTCCAGGAAAAGTTATAAGACATGATTTCAGAATAGTCAGAGGTAAGATAATTTGAATCATTTGAAAGCATTTAGACATAGTTTGGGAGACAACGTCAAATCTGTTAAAATTCTCTAGGGCCTATAACCTACATTAATGACATTCCTGTTTAAATAAACAAGGTAGTTGGAAAATATAAAGTACTTGCCTTTGTATGATTTAATGTCTACATTTTCTTAGATATAGTCTTGTACACGTGTCCTCAGTAATTTTTCAATACTAGATTCTACAATCTGAAAGCACAGGAATATGGCAAGTCCTTTTGTACAGCTAGAAGGACACAGTAAATCAGTCTAAGTAGGAAGATACAAAGGCAGAAAATTGTGTACTATGTCAAAGATTGCGAAGAAATCACATGGAAAATTGTGTAATATGCCAAAGTATGCCCAGCCATTAAGTGACCCAGGGAATATGCCTGTCAGTATACAAAAAAAGTAGGCAAACATCAGATTGGAAAAGGAGTCAGCTTCTAGCATGCAGTAGCCTTTGAGATGTATTCTCCGGAGACTCTGACCACTTAAGCAAGGGCACTGTTTTTTAGTTTATCTTCTTCAATTTATTTCTCTCTGTTAAAATCAATAGCCTTATGAATATGACTTAAAGGAATACTTTCTTGAAGAATCAATAGATTTCAACAGTAAGTGATTATTTATGTTTGTGAATGTCAGAAAGAATGATGGGGAGCTGGAAAAGGTGATGATACACTATAGCTGAAAGAACCAACTGGGAAGTTATAACATTCTGGATAAGAACCCAGTGTAGCAATTAAGGGCACAGGGCTGACACTTGGCTGCCTAGGTTTAAATCCCAGCACTGTCACTGAAAGTCTCTGGGTTCTGTACAGCTATTTAACCTTGTTCTTTAGTTTCTTGGTCTGCAAAATGGGCATGATCGCGGGTTCTCTGAAATGTAAATGAGACATTGTATATAACAAGTCCTTGAAACACTAAGAACAGTGCCTGGAATGTAATAAGTTCTCAGTTAAACAAGTTATTATTACTTTGACCAAATTGAAAAACATTCTATTTTAGTGGTCTGGAGCAGTGCACAAATGTGCACTCCAAGCCAGTGTTAACTTTCTGTCTATTGTGGAGCAGTAAATTCATGTACTAGAGATCTACTGTGGATGTTCAGTAAAACTTTTAAATGTTGTTGTAGCACGTAGGCATGTAGGCATCTAGAATTTCTCAAATTGGTTCAAAAATGCTTTAGACTGAAGGATACATCTTTTTTGTGTGTGTGAGAATGGGTACCATTTTTTTTTTTAAATTTATTTATGGCTGTGTTGGGTCTTCATTTCTGTGCTAGGGCTTTCTCTAGTTGTGGCAAGCGGGGGCCACTCTTCATCGCGGTGTGCGGGCCTCTCACTGTCGCGGCCTCTCTTGTTGCGGAGCACAGGCTCCAGACACGCAGGCTCAGTAGTTGTGGCTCACGGGCCTAGTTGCTCCACGGCATGTGGGATCTTCCCAGACCAGGGCTTGAACCCGTGTCCCCTGCATTGACAGGCAGATTCTCAACCACTGCGCCACCAGGGAAGACCTGAAAGATACATCTTGAATAAACACTTGACAAATCTTTTTTTTTTTTTTTTTTTTTTTTTTTTACTTTTTTATGGGGAGTGGGGCAGGCGGGACCTTTATGTGTAAACATAGCTAAGTAAAGAATATTCTTTCTCCCAAATCTTGTTGCTTAGTAAGTTGGTCTTGACAAATACGAAAAGAGAATAGTGAAAGCAGAGGCTGAGGTTTACAGAGTGATGGCTATCTATTAACACAGTGTGTGCATGCCACCATGAATAATCTCAAGGACACAGTCCCTCTTAATGCCAAAGGGAATGCCCTTGGGAATATGGGAAGACACATTAACCTTCAGGCTTTCAAAGAAGCCATGAGTCAGATACACACCCTTCTCCTTAAGCACTTTTACTTCCTTCTGAAACTGTCTGATTGAAGAAAAGGATGCTCTGGGCATTGCTATTTTAAGAATCTCTTTTCTCAGAACCCATGCTTGATAAATCCCAGCCGTACCTTAGACATGTCTCAGGATTCACCTGCCATGCAAGTGAAGAAGAAATTATTCTTGTCACACAACCTAGTAGTAAAGAGAAACTTTAGAAATGAAACAAATTCCCCTTTCACTTTCTGGAGAAATGGGAGTTGTACTCTTCATTTCTATGTTTGTTTGATAGACCTTGAGATTTTTCTATTAAACATTTTCCCCAAGAGGAATTTTTATCATTGTTCCTAGCTTCGATCCTGTAATTGAAGGGGGGAAAAGAAAAAAAAAAAGCAAAGTGAAAGTCTCTGTGGGAAATGATGAACACAGATATAAAGATAAAAAGCTCCTAAACCAGTGTTGGCCACCCTGGCAGCTTTTATTCTGGTTCCCCATGTAGAAACTGATGACACACACATAGTAGAGAACAGCTTCCTGTTCAACTCATTCAGCCTGGTACACAATCATCAGAGGATCAGTGTCTCCCAACATGGCAGAAATGCAGGATACCAAAGGCCTGAGGGTGACTAATAAAAATAATCAAATAATTTGTTCTAAGATTTAGAAAACAGTGCAACTGATTTTGTTCATTACAATTGGCATCCTTTAGCATATGGTAGCACCTACTTGTATAGTTCTGAGATTTACAAAGTAGAGTTCTTAATTTTTTTTTTTTAAATTGGAAATCTTTTCAAAGGCTTACACACATTTGTTTGTTTGCTTGTTTGTTTTTAATTTATTTATTTTTGGCTGTGTTGGGTCTTCGTTTCTGTGCGAGGGCTTTCTCTAGCTGTGGCAAGCGGGGGCCCCTCTTCATCGCGGTGCGCGGGCCTCTCACTATCGCGGCCTCTCATGTTGCGGAGCACAGGCTCCAGACGCGCAGGCTCAGTAGTTGTGGCTCACGGGCCTAGTTGCTCCGCGGCATGTGGGATCTTCCCAGACCAGGGCTCGAACCCGTGTGCACTGCATTGGCAGGCAGACTCTCAACCACTGCGCCACCAGGGAAGCCCCTTAATTTTAAAAAGTTTGTGTCACAGAAACCTTTATTGTTATCAATTGTCATACTTTGATGATTTAGAAGAGACTGGCTAAGAACATGTAAGATCAGTATTCGAGGTGTAAGTCCTGATAGTCTAATGTATTTTTACAACGTTTCCCCATCCAGCGCTAGGAAAGGGTTGGCAACCATGGAAGTCTTATACTCAAGGGGTGAATGGAAATAACTGGAATTCTACTTCAAAAGGGGGTTGTATTGGCAGTGACTATTCTTCATTCCAGGTTATTCGTTTCTGTTGCCTGGAGAGAGATTATAAAACGCAATTCTGGATGATCTTCTTGGCAAGGGTAGCATCGCAACAGGTATATGGTTTGTAAGAATTGATCACTCCAGGCTTCACAGGGCAGCTGGACCATGATTCCATTGTAGACAGAAATGAACCTAATTCTAGAATAATGACGGGAAATATTGCTCGAAATTGGTCGTTTTGTCTTCTTTTCAATTTTAAATGGAACTGCTGATTTGAAACCAGGCGTTTATTTACTCTGTGCTTGGAATTGGTTTGAAGCAATTCAGCCTGAGCGTATGTGAAACGAAAGTGATGTCATTCTAAGCAATGAGCATGTTTTTCGAAGCTGTATCACATTTCAACACACACTCTTGCGTTTTCCGATTTCTCTTTTCTTCATCTCTTTCTTTATATTTCTCTTGTCCAGGGTTTCTCAACCTTGGCGCTGTTGACATTTGGGGTGGATAATTCTTCGCTGTGAAGAGCTGCCCTGTGCAGTGTGCAGGCCCGCCACATACCTGCTGCCAGTAGCCAGTCCTCCTCCAGTTGTGCACATGTCTCCAGACATTGCCTTATATCCTCTGAGGGGCAAAATCATCACCGCCTCTGAGAACCACTGGGGTAGATGAAAAGAAAAGAGGTCCGCAGATTGAGCCCCGAGAGCCCTGCAAACTTTAAAGACTGGGGAGATGAAGAGGAAGCCAGCAAAGGAGAATGAAAAAAGAGCAGATGGTGAAGTTGGAGAAGGAATAGGAGAATACAGTGTCCCAGAAACCAAGTGAAGAAACTGTCACAGAAAAGAGGGGGTTACCGTCTGTGTCAAATGCTGCTGTTCAGTAGACCACTTGAGATGAAGGCTCCCTTTTTAGGGATTTAGCATAAGAGTGATAAAGTATAGAACACATGGATTGCTGCAAATAGGAAGATGTACTTGATGGAGCCTGTAGCATATATTTTAAGATTGAAATACAGAGGATGGTCACAAGCCAAATAATCTTTGTTGTTGAAAATAGTATAAAATGGCACTTTAGAACCTGTGACAGTCGGGATAAATTGAATACATGCTAATAATTTCTAACATATGATATATTTCAGTGGAAATCCTAAGCTTTGGTGCCTAGTCCCTTGTAAGGTAGTATATGATAAGTCGTATGTTACTAATACGAGTTCAAGTACTGACATTTGTGAATTTATATATTTATGAGTGGCTTCCGGACAATCCGTAACAGTGTGACTCTTAGCCCCTTGAATTCTAAAATGCTTTCTTGAGTTGGAGAGAAGAGACTGCTTTCGGATCTAGCAAACCAAAATTAAAGGATGAAGGTTTGCCATCTGTAGGGGATTCCTATGTCACAATAGAAAAAGGGCTTTAGACCTTCCTATTATTCAGGATAATCCATGTGGTGGGTTGAATAATAGTCTCTCCAAGATGTCCATGTCTTAATCCCTGGAATTTGTATTTTACCTTACAGAGCAAAAGAGACTTTGCAGATATGAGTAAGGTAAGGACTTTGAGATGAGGAGATTATTCTGGAATATCTGGACAGGCCCAAAAAAGCAAGGAAACAGACTTCCCCCAGAGGCTCCAGAAGGAATGCAGCCCTGGGAACACCTTGATTTTAACCCCACAAGACTCATTTCAGACTTCTGGCCTTCAGAACTATAAGATAATACATTCATGTTGTTTTAAGCCACGAAATTTGTGGGAATTTGTTTCTGCAACAGTGGGAAAGTAATACAATCCAATTCGTAAGGCAAGTTTTCCTCATTACCAACCTTCTCAAAGCTAGTGCCTGTAGGCCTTATTTATGTCACTGAATGAGAGTTCAGATTTTGAAGGAGCAGTGTGAATACCCTAATCAAAATCTTGCCGTATTATTATTTTCAAGAGCAAAATGAAATTGATAGTCTTTGCTTGGATAATTAGGTGATAGCTCATGGGTGAAAAAATATCTGCCATTTTTACTACCTTGCTAATATGTCATTGCTTCTTCTTGTCATTGCTAGTTTTTACTCAGGTTTCATTATGTAAATTTGATTTGGTGACAAAAAAGTGTCCATGAGTTATGCCATGAAATAATCTTCATCATTGCTGAACTGTTTACTCCCTAATCTAGAAATAGTGTTTGGGACATATTTTCTCATTGCTTCCCCAATACCCTTTCAAAATTTATATCCAGGAGAAAGTTAGTGCAATGGTATATTTAATCACCCAATAGTTAACATGAAAACATGTAATTTTTTCCTTGATAGTATTTTCCAGCTTCTTTAAAGTTGTCTGAAGCAATGAATGTCAACTAAAACTCTTTATAAATAGAAGGAGGTAGTTAACAGAACAGAAATGGATCATCTTTCAGTTCAAACAGTTTGCCCTTGAGTATAGAGAAAGTGCTCTCAGATTTGGGTATGTTTATGCTTATTTATATAGTCATCTGTGCAGCTGTCATTTTGATTTAAATCTGGGAACATTTTATGTCTGAATTGGATTTCATCTTGTAAACCCGAAATCCTGTTTCCATTCCATTGTGAATAATCATATGCTTTTTATAGTGTTTTTTCACTTCTGGTTTTAGTCTCCAGCTCTCAGATAAATCTATTATCTACAGAACATTCGGGCTTCTGCAGGATAAAGACAAACAGAAAGCAGATGTTTATATTTGACTCGGTTTTATTTTTATATTTTTAACATTTTATATTAATTTTATATTTCTATGGTCAGCAGGTCATTCGAGCGGATGACAAGATTTTTTTTTTAAGCTTGCAGCCTTGACACAAGCCCATAATTATACGTTGTACAACTTCTGGACCAAGAAAATTTCATATTCAGGGAAAAAAATCACTAATACCTCATTTATATTACATAGTAGATTTTAAGGCTGTAAGAGATAAAATTTAATCTGGTGACAGGGGTGGCACTCAACTGCTCTTATTTAATAGGAGCCATTTCAGAATTATAGTATGCTTTCTGTATTATCTTTATTATTATATTTAAAAATAATCAACAAGTGAGCATTTCTTCATTGGAAATTCAGATGAAAGCTTTCTCTTCCTTAGAACAAGGGACGTTTCTTTAAGGGCATTAGCACAATGAAACTGAATTGCTGATGAAACTACTTTCTGGATTCTCTTTCTGCATGTTGCCTCTCCTGTTCAGAACATATTGGTTTGTTTGTTTGTCTTTTTTATGGCCGCTAGAGTTAATGTTTTACCATGACTAGTATCAGTAGCTGATGTATTATATAAGACAGTTACGTGAAAATTGTAGCTTGAAGTGACAATCATTCCCAAAGAATTGGGATGAGAATATTGAGAGCAATACTCTCAAACAAAACAGAAGCTAGAAATTATTTTGTCAATGCAGGGCTCATTTTAAGTTTGCTTTGTGGTGGGAGGAGATTTGTCTAATTAAGACCACTGATACATTTTTGGCTAAATTTTTATTCAGAGATTGTGGCAAGCTTTACTCTTTTTTTTTTTTTTTTTTTTTTTTTTTTTTTTTAAACTAATAGCTACTTTTATTTATTTATTTATTTATTTTTGGCTGTGCTGGGTCTTCGTTTCGCGCGAGGGCTTTCTCCAGTTGCGGCAAGCGGGGGCCACGCTTCATCGTGGTGCGGGGGCCACTCTTCATTGCGGTGCGCGGGCCTCCCACCATCGCGGCCCCTCCCGCTGCGGGGCACAGGCTCCAGACGCGCAGGCTCAGCAGTTGTGGCTCACGGGCCCAGTTGCTCCGTGGCATGTGGGATCTTCCCAGACCAGGGCTCGAACCCGTGTCCCCTGTATTGGCAGGCAGATTCTCAACCACTGCGCCACCAGGGAAGCCCAGCTTTACTCTTTTTAAGGAGATTAGAAACCTCTGTCAAAGAATTCTTTCTTTCTTTGATTTACTATCCTCAGAAATCTTTGATTCTAACTTTGGCATTGATTCTTCCTGACCCGTTAGGTTAAACCATGTCTTCCAAAACAAAAATATTCTTGTACCTCTCTAGGATTCAATACTTCAGGATTAAAGCTGACCTTTACTCTACGTGACAATTCAGGACACAGCTTGACTGACATAATGCCATGATTAGCCTAGCCATTTTCTAAACTTTCCTCGGAACAGGAGAATATTCATTCTTTTTTTTTTTTTTAAATTGAAGTATAGCTGATTTTTTAAAATTAATTAATTAATTTATTTATTTTTGGCTGTGTTGGGTCCTTGTTTCTGTGCAAGGGCTTTCTCTAGTTGCGGCAAACGGTGTCCACTCTTCATCACGGTGCGTGGGCCTCTCACTATCGCGGCCTCTCTTATTGCAGAGCACAGGCTCCAGACGCACAGGCTCAGTAGTTGTGGCTCATGGGCCTAGTTGCTCCGCGGCATGTGGGATCTTCCCAGACCAGGGCTCGAACCCATGTCCCCTGCATCGGCAGGCAGATTCCCAACCACTGCGCCACCAGGGAAGCCCAGAATATTCATTCTTAAATAAAAATTTAAAGAAGGTCCCATCTGATAATTCCTGGGAAGAGCAGCAATTCATTAAAGAAGATCCTTCAGTTCATACATGCGCTTCAGTAACTCCTGCGGCTACAGATGCTGACAGTGTAAATTGTGAGGAATATGCCAGAATGTTTTGACTTACAGTAGTAGAGTCAAACTTCAGCCACATCTGCCCGCTGGAATAGAAGTAATTAATGCCAAATTTCTCTGTGAGCATATCTTTTTTTTATTCTGCCCTCTCCCATCTCCAAGACTTTTAGTGCTCTCCACGGCTTAAAGCAGCATTCTCCATCTCTCTCATTGTGGAATCACTATCTGTCATTCTTCCCCCTTCTTGCATCCAAGTCACATAATGTTATATGCATGAGTGAATCTATTCTTTTTTTTTTTTTAAAGCAGGAGGAAAGAAAAGAAAATTAAGCCATGAATTTCAGTACTGTACTTTAATTATTAGTGGTAACAAATTACTGGCCACCTACCTTACAACCTATTGCAACCTTGAGCTAAGATGCAGTCCTAACTCTGCTGCAGTTTTCAGAACTCCACACACTGTGACTTTCCCCTACACTTCCAACCTGGCTTTCCCCACTCCAAAGCATCTGCCTGATCTGATACACTCCTGGCTTAGCTCAGGCCTAACACCACTGCTTCTTCCCAGCCAAGATCACTTGCCGCTGTCCAGCCATCCAAAGCCTAAAGGGTCCACATCAAAGCACCAACACATATTTTTTTCCTGTCTTTCTAGCCAGATTAGTAGAGGCAGAATTTTCTCCTTCATAGGGATTTTTTTTCCCCATTCAATGGCATACTAACCACACTGCAAATGAAAAAGATTAAATTTTGAATGGATGGATGGATGGATGTCAGCATTTTTCATCAACAACTGAAAGTATCTAGGGAAACAAAGGTAATTAATTGGTATCTGGCCAATTTAAGTATTAGAGAGATGGCATTTTTTATGGAGCTCTGTGTGTGTGTATATGTGTGTGTGTTTTTACACATTTTGAAAGTATTTTCTCCCCAAAGATCTTATTTCCAATTGTAAAAAGAAAGTCAACAAGAAAACAGAATTTATCAAGATTTTTTTTTAAGTGGCAAGGGGAAAAAAGATATGTTGACAGGAAACGTACAAGCAACATTCTACAACCGGTCTGTCCTAAGAGGAGTGTACTTTCCTAGAAAGGATATGTAGTCATGTCATTAAATCCATTGTATTAACGTAACTCTACTTTGATTGTGACCTACTTTGGCAATAGAAAGACTGAATTACAAAAGAATGGTTTTCTCACCTTAAACAAAGAGAACCTGTGATCTTTAAATTAGCATCTAGGGGAAAGCAGGATGAGAAGCAGAGGTGTTTACAACTCAAAGAAGCTCAGAAATCACACATCATTTGCTGGGTCAAACATAACAGATTAGAATAACACCCTTTTCTTCAGTCATGGCTTGTCTTGCAATTAGAAAGTCACCATTCATTTGTATTAATTATGGACATATTCCACTATTATTCACAAAACTATTCTTTGTCAGAATTTCTGGGCACAGAGTTAATTCCCAGTTATAATTTACTTATGAATAAAAACTGCTGAAAATTTTCCACTATTTTTAATATAGAAAAATGCCTCTATGAAGTCTTGGTGGAATTCTCAAGAAAGTGACACAGTCCAGCCCTGACTAGAGCTCCAGGAACACAACTTTGGGTTCCCTCACCAGAAAACCTTCCTTTATACCCTTATCAAATTTTAACCAACATACACATCCACTGAGTATCTTGTTGGCAAAAAGCAGTGTATTTCCTTCAGTCTCTGGGTCTTGTTGACCTCACACAAATAGATGACCAGGTATTTCTCCAGCAAAGATGGGTTTATTGGGGATCAGCAGAGAATTGCAATTTGGGGTCTACAACCATGGCAAGCCACGTGCAAGTCACCACAGAGGAAGAAAAGGAGGACGCCTCTTATAGAGGGGAAAGGGAAGTGGGGAGGGCAGTAGTAAACAGAGTCCCTGGCTTTTCATTGGCTGAATTGTTGCCACGAAAGAAGAGGCGTGTTTCTTCTTCCTGTTGGGCTCTGCTGTGGTCGGGGGCAGGAGAGCTCCCCCTTCTGGTCTCCTGACGCTATTTAATTGAGGTTTCTGTTCATTGGTTTTTTACAGTCTGCAATTCATATGTGTCCTATAACTACTTCCAGAACCTTGAATTATTTTCTGACTTGAATCAGCAACGGAACTAAAGGAGAAACCTTAAAAGAGATGTGGCCTTACTGAGTAACATACTTTCTCAGCTTCACACTCTTCACACATAGAAAGGTGGAAACTTTCTATGTACCATGTAGATCAGCCAAAGTAGGAGATGCTTTTAGGTCTCCTTTTCTTTTCTTTCCTTTTTTCCCTCACAGCTTAATTTTCCCTTTCACAACTACTTGTGTCTCACACATACACAGTAGCCGTAAAAACAAGGTCACTGACATAAAGGAGCTCAGGTCATCTCCCCAAGGTGCTCATTAGCAATTATCCTATGTGAAATGCTACCCACATGAAAGTTTTGCCATTCTCAGATAAACTTGTCTGACTTCCAAAGGAGTGCAGGTCACCTGGCAAAGATCTTGATGTGAGCATTAACGGACTCTAGTTACTAGGTACTGGTTTCAGTGGAATCCCAGGAGTTGAGAAAAAAAAAAAAAAAGCATTTGAATATATACATACCCTTTAAGAAGTGTTGTTAGACAGAACAATAAATACAAATCATAAGCAGCTACTCAGAATAGGTCAGAATAGAAAAAGTATCTAGGAATGTTTTGGAACGAAGTACCATGGTAAAGAAATCCAGCTCTTTAAAGATAAAGGATAAACCATTGTTTTGATTAATTATGGACTAATTATTATTCACATTCACTAATTATTTCATTATTCACATTGATGACAGAAGTAAAAGGGGAAAAAAGGGTAAATACAAGCATGACAAGCTCAAAGCGTATCAGTATTTCATTTGGGTGATCCTTATTTGGTTGGTTACTTTGTAATTATAGCTACAGAATCACCTCCTGAAAAGTATTTATTAAGTACCTACAGTTAAAGGTTGTGCTATATGATTGTGCATTTAAGACTTCCTAAACAAGAGTCCATACCATCTAGAAATTGCTAGTTATCTGGTAATAAAACAATGTAGTGTTACCATTATACCCAGCTATGGAGGCCTGTCACAATATGAAGTATTATTGGATTACTGTTGAAGCTTTAGGGAAGTCATCTATCCACATTAAATAGTAAGTGGGCCAGCGGCAAGTCATTATTCATCTTGACTATAACTGAACCTTTACCAAAGAGATACCAGAATGGAAAGATAGTTTAAATCGCCCATTTGGCTAAAGAAAAATTTTCTTCTAAGTAAAATGGAAAAAGCATAACATTCAACTATAAATGATAAATTTTGGTTACTCAATTGAAGAGGTAAGAGTTAATGCTTCCTTAGATGACTCTTTTAGAAGAAGCCTAAGTTTAGTTCTAAATTAACCCAAAGCATTATTTACCTGTTTTATTTTTTGTGCATTTACTTATTTTTAATACAATTTTTAAAGGTTACACTCCATTTACAGTTATTACAAAACATTGGCTATATTCCCCGTGTTGTAAAATACAACCTTGTAGCCTATCTTATACCCAATAGTTTGTTCCTCCTGCTCTCTCACATCTTTATTGCCCCTCCCCTTCCTCTCCCCACTGGTAACCACTAGTTTGTTCTCTATATCTGTGATTCTGCTTCTTTTCTGTTATATTCATTACTTTGTTGTATTTTTGAGATTCCATATATAAGTGATATCATACAGTATTAGTCTTTCTTATCTGATTTCTTTCACTTAGCATACTGCCTTCCAAGTCCATCCACTGTTGCCAAAGCATTATTTAAATTTCACCATAGTGAAAGATTTATATAAGATACAATAAGTAACTTATTTTTATTATAGCATTTATAATTAAACAAGTATCAGTTCCTATTATTGACTGCCTGTGACCCAGATGTAGCCTAGACAATTGATTTATGTTTACCTACCTGCTTGATCACGGCCATTACAATTTTTGGTAGTTTTGACCAATATGCAGTATGTGGCCACGTGACCCTGAGCAACCAATGTCATCAGCACCCACCCCCCATTTCCTCTTCTGTAGAACAAGGAAATTTGTCCCTCGCAATTCTCAAATTCTGCATGTTTATGTTGATTGACTTGTTTGTCCTAGTTGTGTGGAATTGAAGATTCTTAAAGAGATCTTTAGAAAACATGCAAAAAAGAATGGTCCTTGCCAGGAAGCTAGTAGTCCATTAGGGCTAATTCTCATTCTAGAACTGAAGAAATTTGAGGAAGAAATACAGAGAGAAGAGTTTTATTCTTTTGTTGGTTCTTCAAGACACATTATTTTTCCCTTAGGCTAGAATGATAGGATTATATGGACAGTCATTTAACTTGGTTCATAACTGTAAGTAATGTAATTAATCTAACTATAACCAAACTTGGAATTAGATTGACTGAGCAAGAGAAAGAATGATAAATAATTGTAAGGAAGAGTCTTCAGTGGTATATATAGTGAATTTGTTATCCAGGAGGTGAAGAAGATTGTGATCAAAGTGCTCCACGTCCAGGAAATATGACAGTTGAAACAAACCTGTAGAGATTTCTCTTCATCTTTTCACAGTTAAACATTGTGCCGCAAAGTTGCACAATAGCCTTGCAAGTCAGAAGGAGGGTTTAAGGAATTCTTATAACATAGCAGACACACCCTTCTTTCCTCCAAAAGTTTACCACAGGCGAGCAGGGAGATCTGAGGCGACTTAACCTCTAAGCCAGGTTCCTAAGCCATAACATGAAGATAATGTTTTACCTACATTAAGGATGATTAGGAGGATTAAATAACAAAGGTTTTTAGCACTATCTCTACCCACAGGAATCACTCCCTAAATCATAATACCATGATTATTGTCACTTATCATTACCTTTATAATTTAGAAAAGAATATATACTTTTTCATATTACTATTATCTATATTAACTTCATAAATTTTGTTTTTCTTGAGTGAGTCCTTGCTTATATGCATGTAAATGCAGTGATTCTGACATTTAAAGTAATGCCATACACTTGCAAACTTCAAAGAAGTAAAGCAATAAATATAGTTATGGCCAAAAATACTCTCTTCTTGAAATGTTCAATAGTTACAGTTTCCATAAAATCGTCTCATTTCCACTTCTCTTTGAAATATAGAAATAGTCTCTTTCTTTCTGGAGGAAGAAAATGGATGGTATGTTTTTTTCTGAATATTTTATTCTTTAGTTATTAAGACATTACTGGGAAAGCACAACTGTTCATTTACTCAGTTAGTGTTCACTGAGCCCCCATGTGCCCAGGTGCATAAATATTTGCCCCTATTAGAAAATTTGATATGACAAGATCGTGATCATTCAACAGGTATTTATTAAGCACTTACTGTGTGTCAGGTCTTGTGTTTCCAAAAGTTTGCAACACTCAGTGGAAGTGATTTATTTGACACTATTTACTAGTTGATTTCGGGAATCACTGCTTTATTTGGTGGGGTTCACCAGGTAGGTCACTTGCACTCACTGGAGGAAGAGTGATGCTTCTGTAAATAATAAGATCCCTCATGAGTCAGCAATACATGGTAGTGGTTAGGGGAAAAAATATGAAGCCTTTTACAAGTAATGCTCTTCAGGTTAATGCATTTTGCTTTTTGTATTATTATATCTTGTAACTTATTTTTCAGCCCTTTCCATTTTAATCTGAGTGAAGAATACCCATTTTAAAAGAAACATTGCTTTATCATTATCAGAAGGTATACTCAGATGTTTCAGTTATTTACACAGCCTCTGTTACTTTCTGTTGAATCAAAGTCTACAAAAGCTTTGTGTTTTTTGTTCTTTATGGCATTATCAATACTATTGTTCACTTCTCCTTGGTACAATAATAAACCAGCAGGACATGAAGATTTTATTTAGTTAGACCTTCCTGACTGAAAGTCCCACCTAAATCTGACTAACAAAAAGAGAAAAGGACTAATGGGCCCCTGTGTTCCATTATCTTTTTTGTTAATCTTGTGTTGTCTCTCCATTCTTAATATTGCTTGAGTTCTGTTTGTTTCCCAGAGTATTTTAAAGCAAATCCAAGACATATAATTTCACCCATAAATATTAACTGATAAGAGCTTTTAAGATTATGACTGATAACTTTCTGATTTTATTAAAGCTTTTTTTTTTAAACAATTGGTTTGTTCAAATACGGATCCAAAAAAGTTCTGCATGTTACCTTTGATTGTTATGTCTCTCAAGTCACTTTTAATCTAGAACAGTCCCAGATTTTGATTTCTTACCACTGACATTTTGAAGAAATAAATTCAGCTGTCCTACAGAATGTCCAAAGTTTGGCTTTATCCCCTATCTTTGCTATAAGCAGGTAGTAAAATCAGATATTTGATGAGATTCAAGCTCAAGGTTTTGGGCCACTGTACTGTAGGTGGTTCTGTGTTCTTCTTATTGCATTGTATGATGTCTGACAGGCCTATTATTAATGATAATACTGAAATTTAATACCTGCCTCCCTTCGTGGAGAAGATGTCAAGAATCCATCTTGGGGGGGCTTTAAGTCATGTAGCTTGACTTTAGTGTTTCAAATCATCAAGTATTTCTCCAAAATCATTTTTTAGTATCATTAGCCTATTAGGAAGATGCCATTTTAAAAGGCCTTCTTGTCCTAGGACACAACTCTGTCACCTAATATTTTATTTCCAATAAAAATAATTCCTTTTTAAAAATTCATCTATCTAAATGGTCCACCAAACTCTGAAAAATAATTCTCTCAGTGAAAAGGTTTCTTTTTTACCTCAGTGCTATGTTGTTGAAATGTTTATAGTTATAGAGCCCAAAAAGAAAATCTATCTATCCTGATATGGGTTGGTTAATCCAGATGACCTAATTTGTCAGGAGAGGATTCAACAGCCGCCATGTTGCCAAGTGGATAAACATTCTCTCTTCAGTGAAGGGGGCACATTCCCAAGAATATGTTTTTGGTGCTTACCAAGAGGAGAGTGGTATAAAAGTGGATGAACGATGAATAAATATAAAATTCTAATGAATAAAAATAATTGCTTAAAGATCTTTATTTCATAAGATTTTGGTTTTCTGTTTGTTCATAGGAAGAAATCTTTCCTGTTTTCAGCTCTGTATGCTGCCTTTATCTTCGGTGGTCGGCACCTAATGAACAAACGGGCGAAGTTTGAACTGAGGAAGCCATTAGTGCTCTGGTCTCTGACCCTTGCAGTCTTCAGGTAGGTTTTTTTGTTTGTTTGTTTGTTTTTTCATTTTCCAAATAAAATCCATCCATTTCATCAGACTCCACTGAAAGAAGCAACAATCGAACATTTTATCATACATCTCATATTTTTGATTATTAAGGGTGTAAAATAAACCCATGTCCAGAGGGAAAGCCTTCATTGCAACCAAACTTACCACACTGTACTCAGGCTCTAATTTTGAGAGCTCTCAGGCCATCTCCTTTCTTGTCCAAACTGTTCATGCAGTAATTCAGTTTATGTCTTAGGACTAGAAGCAGAGCATCAACTCCATTATTTTTGTCATATAAGTATAGATGAAGGGCTAAATGGAAAGCCACGGCAGTAAACTGTGGAAGTGTATGGTAGAGTAGGGTTCCAATGCGGTGGGCATGCTGTTACTGACTAGTACTTAATCAAAAATGGCTTTCAGGCGTGTGACCAGACGCTGGACACCTGTCTGTGTTAGTATCACCAGACCAGAGAATGTTTTTGTTCCGCATCCCCCAAAGCATCCCCCACCCCCACCGCCTGAACTGACTCGCAGCCATATGCTTATGCAGCCAAGTCTTACTTTGCACTGGATAAAACTCATCATAGAGGCTGTCAGGACCAGGCCTGGTCTCTCCAGGGACATCTGCCAGCCAACATCCAGACCCACACCTGGAAGCCTGAAGGAACATTCCTAGTTTTGTAATATTTGGTGATTTGGCAATCATAAGACGAATTAGCACACAGCTGGTGTCCACACAGGTGCCGGAATTTACCTTCAGTGCTAACAAAGGCACCTGTTCTATTTGTGTTTTGCTTGTCAAAACCAGCAAATTGATAACTAGGCTTGGGGTGTAGGGGAGCAGGAATAGATAGATATGCTACAGGATAAAAACCTATTCATTTTAATATTTAGGAGCATTTCTACTTTTTTCATATTACATATTAACTGTTCTACCGCTAAGGAGAAATAGATGGTATCATTAAAAGCCTCTCGTTAGTCACTTAAGGCTTATTAAAGATGATCAGGCAGGAGGAGGATTTTTGCAAACTGATGATCTGTACATCTCCATTAGGTTGGCTCCCTGCAACTAAAACACTCCTTTGCTTGCTACTACCGCATGCACTCTTTATTTCGGTGCATTTTGTAGGGCGCAACACTTGAGGTACTTGTGATTTGACTCTATCACTAAAGACTCCTTCCATTTCAATATGTATCAGGTTGGAATTCTCTAATACAAAGCAGCATTTTCATTTTTATTTACATTGAAGGTTCACAGAGTACGCCTCACCTAAAGTGTTTTGATATATGAGGAAAAAATTATGCTAATGATGCCTTTCAGCATTTTACAGATCTTTCAACATCCCTTGAGTCTTTATCTTTTGTTTTTGTTTTTTTTTTAACCTTAACACATATAAGCAGAGAAGAGAGTTCCAGGACCCCCATGCACCTGTTACCCTGCTTAAACAGTTATTAACAGTGTTAATCTCATTTCATCTATATCCCTACCAACCTCTCCGTTGTCCCCAAATTATTTGGAAGTAATACAGACTCAAATATTTCTGAATGAAATGATACCATTTCTAAAAATAGTCTTATTAAAAAAATCGATCACAGTATCATTATCTCATCTAAATTAGTAATAATTCTTTATTATTGAGTGTTCCAGTTTCTCCAGTTGTCTCATAAATGGTTCTTTTTTATTACAATTTATTTTTAAGAATCCTGACCTAACTGACATATACACACTGCTATATATAAAATAGATAACTAATAAGGACCTAAAAAAAATAAACAATCCTGATCCAGATAGGTTCACACATTTCCATTGGTTGATTTCTTTAAACTAAGAGGTTTCTTCCTTCCTCTCCAAGTCCCTCCTCCCACTCACAATCCATCCTTTGGAGAATCCAAATCGTTTGCCTTTTAGAGTTTTCCCCAGACTGGATGTTACTGATCATATTCTTCTGTCCCCTGTGTTCTTTGTTAGTTTTTAGTTAGATCTAGAAATTTTATTATATTTAGGTTTAATGTTTGACAGAATTTTTACAGGAAGTTAGTGTAGCAAAGGCAGGATAAATGCTTGATTCTTTGGTCATATTTAGCAGTTTCAAAAAAAAATTTGTTAGCATGTGAATAATGGGTTTTTTAAAGTATCGTTAAGAACTCATAGATTCATACTTTTTTACATGTCAATGATTTTGAGATGAATTTGGAGTGGATGTATTGTAGTCCATTGCTGTTATTCTTTTAGATGCTGAGTTATCCCATGTTTGGCCGGTGGGAGTTTCTTCAGATTGGCTCCTGAATTCTTGTCCATGTACTGAGTAGTGCTCATAGCTTGACGTTGTGTATGTGTGTGCATGTTTGTGTGTGTATGGGGGCGGGCGGCAGGGATGACCAGCTGTTGCAGGCCAAGCGTGTTGCCTATTCCTTGTCCAGAACTGGAACCAGTCGTTTCTCAAAGGATCCCAAGTGCATCCCAAGTTCCCTTGGGAAAGGGAGATAGCATTTAGAAATGACTCTCTAAGTACTAGGGGTGGCTGTTGTCCCTAAGGTGGTTCTTATTTCTAGGCCTTTCACAGGGCAGAAATAATAGAAAATTATTTATTTTTTGAAAGAAATGTGTCCAGAGTTAGTACTGATACTTCCAATTCATATTTATGCCTAGAGAGTTTTTACTTAATTACCTCATTTCTCCTTCCTCCTATGCCAAAATCCAAGTTCCCAATGTCAGCCAGTAATTACTCATTTACTTACCCCACAACGCATATGCAATAGTTGTTAACACTACCATGTCTTTTTTAGATTGACAGGTTCTTATTGCATCTTCCATTTCCTTAATTCTATTTGTTACTTTACTCTCTTCAGAGCCACGTTTTGTATAAAATTTTAAAAGCTGGAACTACACAGAGGCGTCCAAGCATGGACTGTCTAGGGTCTTGTAAAAATTGATCATAATATTCTAATCAGTTATTTGGAAAACATTATTATGGAATTCTATGGTTGTATCAATTGAACATGGTTCCATGTTAGGAAGAGTATATTGAGGTTTCTCTGTGCTTAAAGACTTCTGGTCAACAGTGTATTGAATGAAAAAGGCTACATACAGAATGATTTTTTATGTAATGTTTATGTAAATTTTACTCCTAGACATGAAACATGCTGTTCATTAATACATTTAAGTATTTGTAAAGTATCTAAAAAGATACTAGAAGAAAATATACTCAATTCTTACATCTATGGAAAGGCAGAGGAGACAGGCTTTTATTGAATGCCTACTATTTACTGGAAAATAAAGCAGAAAAAATTTCAGTGCTTGTAGAGGTTGGTTCTAGTGGGCTGGTAATTTGGAAGCAAAGAGGATTTAAATTTTTTTTGCTATGCGTTATCTTCCTTTTCAAAACAAATGAAGCAAATGTAATGTTGACAACCCGATTCTGGATATTGGCTGTTGATTATTCTTTGTGCTTTTCTGCATTCAAAACATTTTCTAAAATATACACACATGCATATACAATCTCATACACAGCCTAGAGAATCTCAAGTGATATTTGCTCTTTATTTTAGAATCCAAATAGCTTTTGAAAGAAATTGACATAAAGCATCAAAAATAAGCTCTTCTCACAAATAGATGTTTTGATGGGTATTAATAAAAATTCTCCTATCTTGGTCATATAAGATAACCTCATTCTTACAAGAATATGTTTTTGTAGAAAATTTTGAATGGCTCTCACTATAATTCACAAATTTTTAAATCCACCTATACACGGTATCTAATACAGAAGTATACAAAGTCCTTACACAAGAGACAGTCCTGCATTAGGTGGTAGGCAATTCAGCAGGACGCTAAGGACCAAACATCTACTCCACTCCCCACTCCTTACTACTAATAGGATGTGATATCATGGATTTGGAAAAAGAAGGAAAGAGAAAGAGAACCAAACTTTTCTGTTAGAGGAATTAGAAATGAGGGGGTGGGGGTGGAGGACGAAGGTTTTTCTGAAAAGATTTTTTAATATATTTTACTGCTTAGAACTAGTGTCTTTTCCCCAACTTTTCAAGCTTGCCTATTAGCTCTTTATAGTAACTAGAGACCCAACTGTGACGTATTTCCAGATACTCCAAACTGTCTACTCATGAACTGAGACAACTGGGTGGAAATTAAATCAGATATGTAGGCTCCCTAAGCAAAAAGGAAAACCCTCACTTCTTACTGCTGTGCTTCAGAAAGAAGTGGGAGGTTTTGTATAATTTGGCGAGCATTACCTGTAGAATGTTTTCTTTCTTTCTCTTTACCTTTGGGTGTTGACTGAATATGATAGCAGGCTTCATACAGGCTGAATACAATCTAATTTTTTGAAAGCCGTCATAGGTTTTGAAGGAGTCGATAGACTATGATCAAGTGAGGTTTTCCCTAGGCCCGCCATGGGTTTATTTCATTGGAGAATGATTTCTCTGGGGTTTTCTTGACAATTTCTTCTCATTACCGGCAAACCTTCCTTCCCCTTTTAGATCTAAGCCATCAGCTTCTGGTGTCAATTAGTCTTTATGGATATGACTGGGTGGGGCACAGCAGCCTACTTCCACCCAACCCAAGGATAAGCATTTCCTTATTTGATGAGATAATTCCAGGTGGCGTTTGGCCCTACATGTTTGAATATTTCCTTAGGGTAAATTCTGAGACAATTTCTGGTAACTTGAATTAGTACGTCCTTTAGATGAGACTGCTGCTTATGGCAAACAGCACCAAACCCTTCAAGGTGCCGACCATCCATTCTTCCCAGACACTGCCGAGTCTTTAAATCATGTTGCTATGACGTCTCACCTGGGTTACTTCAGTTGATTTGTAAACGACTTTCTATGTATTGATTTAATAACTTCAAACCCTTCTAGATGGGGTGCAGATGTGCGTGCTTCTCATTCAAGCAGCCTTTACCAGGTATCTGTCTGGCAGTGTTTTCCTCTCACTGGCAGCATAAGGAGCCTTCTTGTAGGTCTCTGGCCCAGAGCAGGTCAAAGCAGGTTGTCTAGTCAGTGCACATTAATGTTAATTACTTTGTGCTGCTTATTTATAGAGGCCAAAGTCACACCTGCTTCAGATTTGTTTATTCCTGTTTCCTGGTGATTCACTCTGGCCTCAATTGTTTTATGCTTTATTTGCTCAAAGCCAGATAGTCTCACTTTACAGTTTGACTTTTTGCCTTGTTATTAACCAGCAATTTTCCCTGTTGAAACTCATTTTTATTTCCTGGCCATATTTTAATTTTGTCATTGAATTTCATCTTTGGCTTAAGTATAAAATATATTCAAGATGAATGGAAAATTACTCTTTTTCTTTAGTAAGATTTTCATGAACAAAGAGCTTATATATAGCATAGGACTCATTCAGAAAAGTATGTTTAGCAGCAGAGCAGCAGATGAATGGCATTTAATCAAATCTATTCGTGGTTTTATACACACACCCATCAATATTTAATATTAGAAGAATTATTGGCAAGTGCCTTATTTTTAAAGAAACATATATAAAATAAAACCAACTGAAACTGTTCAGATGAGAAAAATATGACACTTTAAAAACCCATATTGAAGGAGTTAAGTACATCATTGACCTGTAAAATGATGAAACATTGAAAATGACAAATTTCAGAACTTAATTTATACTCAAGCACCTTGTATCTCGTATTTTGCTATATGGTTGCCAGAAGTGGTCCTTAATCCACAGAGAACAACATTACAGATAATGATTACAGTGATATTAATAATATAAAGGAAATGGATACATAAATTATAAATGTCATAGGAGAAAAGCTGCTATTTTATCAATAACAGATTATAAATTTCACATTTTAAGATGTAGCATCAAAAGGGCAAAAGTAACAAAGCAAAAAATACTTCTAGAAAGCATATGCTGAGAAGTAAAAAAGCAAGCTGATGAATAATCATGGGAATGTGATACCACGTATGAAAAGTTTAATAACCCATAGCATCAAAACAATGTTTAAAAAGTTCAGGCTAGTGATTATCTCTTTCTGGGGAGGCAGGGAGAGCGATGGGATCAAAGAGGGTCCAAAGGAGGCTTCCACTAATTTTGTATGACTTTGTCATTACAAAAAAGTTAAATAAGAAAAAGATAACTGTGTTTGATTCAAGTGTGGATAGCAATGAAAAGAAAGCTAGCAATTGTAGTCATTTTATAAGATTCTGGCAAAATGCAGGTGTATGTTAAACAAAGTAAGTTTATATCAAAACACAAACTTTGTACCCTATTGGTCCAAACACACAGCACAATAATGGCAGATTCATAGTTGGAATTAAGAATGTTTTTTGTTTTCTGCTTTCTGACGGTGACACTGAGTTCATTGTGTATGTGTAGCTGGAAGGATAATTTGGGAACCTTTCTCTTGGCCATTTATTGTGACACTAGTTGAATCACTTGACTCATTTTGAAAAACCAAGAGCAATTATATAAAGAAATGGTAACTCTCCATCCTTTGAAGTGAGATAGAACCTATAAACTAGAATCTGTACATCCTGGTGTGCTCTGGGTAACCTTAGTTTTATGCCTAGTGTCTTGGTGTAATTATTAACAGCTCCCCTTTCACGCTAGAAAATGGTCCACTTTGAATGGTAAATGATACGGTTAATCTGTTTATAACCCACTGAAGAATTGTGTTGGCTTCATAAAACAGAAAAAGGGAAAATTCCAACCATCATTTGCCCAATTACCCCTAACAAATCTTTATTTTTAGTATTGACCTCTTCTCTGAAACTTGCTCTTCTGTCTATAATGTTTCCAAACATGTGACATATCATCACTCGAATTTAAAATATTCAAACCAGATGCCTTTTTGATAACCCTTTAAAATTTCTCAAAATTTGTCACTATTTTCCTAGTGAACATCTTTAAGTCATTCAAAATACTATAAAAATAACTCTTTCAACTGGTCACCAAGTTGTAAAATTCTTCTTAAACGTCTCGAGTAGCTGTCTCATCTGCATTTCCACGCCAGACACTCCAGTCGTGGCCTTCATCACTTCACATCTTAAGTATTACAAACCACCAATTCCTGTTTCCCAAATGTTTTCTCCCTCCAAGCTACTCACATACCATATCATTTCTGTGTTTAAACCTTAATTGAAACGCCCTTTTCTTTAGGTTGAAACTTCAACCTGCCCATAAAAAATTACAGTCTTTCCTTGATGGACCTTTCACCATTGCCCTATGCACATGTTCCATTCAAGCCGACATATGTCTCTGACCATTGCCCCCAAAACAAACATACTTTGCCCATGCTCGTTTCTTGTCTTTGAACCTATTATCCCTCCTCTTTCTCCATTCTTCCTCCATTTTTTTTTCTTTAAGTCTTACTCATCTTAATTTAGGATGTCTTCTCTATAAAGGCTTCTGATCATTTCAGCCCATATCTCAGCTTCTACCGACCTTGTTGTTCATCATCATTTAACCAGGCTGTATGCTGCCTTACCCATGTACCCCCTGGGAGGCCATGTGAGTTCCTTGGAGCCAGAATTGTGTCTGGCTGTTCCTGGAACGCCTTGGCACACACACAGTTTCTGAATTAATGAATAAAAATCTCACACTTGGCCACTTCTCCAGTCACGTGTAATTGACATTTTTATTCATTCCACTTGTTCACCCTTTATATTTCTTGTATCAATTGCCACAGACACACCCCAGTCCAGTCTTCCTTTAGTATCAGCAGGCTTCACCTGTAGAAGTAGAAATGTGCTTCAAGAAATCTGGGATTGACGTCATAGAGTTGGAGGAGCCTTCCAGAGGCCTGCAGAGCACTACAGTGGGGTCTTTGTTACTCTCTGACCTCTCCTCGTCTCCTCCTCTCCCCTCTCTCCTCTCTCAGGCCAGAGTGGCAGCTGTGCTGTTCCTCAAACATGCTAGCAAAGCTGCTGCCTCAGGGCTCTCCCACTTGCCGCCCCATCTGCCCAGAACATTCCTTGCCCAATATCCTAACGCCTTGTCCGTCGCCTCCTTGAGACCTTTGCACAAATTTCACCTTCCCCTCCCTGTCTAAAATCACAATATCCCCCCTCCTCACTGTCCTTGCCTGATTTAGTTTTCTCCTTGACACGTATCACCTTCCAGCCCACTATATATATTGCTAATCTTATTCATTCTCTCTCCCTTCCTACTCAACTTTGAGTTGCATGAGGGCAGGGATTTTTGTCTGATTTTTTGCTGTGTCTCTAGTGTCCAAGTAGGTGTTGAATAAATTGTTAGCTTTTCCAAATGGAAAAGGGAAATGAAGAGGAGAGGTTTGTAAACAATTGTTAGTAAGTTTCCTTGCCTTTTTTGGAAAGTCTTTTTTCCCAAGGGGGAAATAGGATATTTTTTCTGCTTTTCCCTTGAATCCAGGAACAATGTGGATTTTCAAGTATTTCCAGGAAGATAATAATTAGATTGATTAACTAAATTCATGATATTTTGCTTTTTTAAAAAAATATATTTTAAAATGTCCATTATGAGGGAGAATTTGGAGCTACTGGCAGAGGAGTTTAGCAAGGAAAGCCAGGAGAACAAGCATCACCCTGCTTTGCAGGTGGCACTTTGCCCTCTAGCAGGCTGACCCCTCCTTCCTTACCTGGGGATGGCACAGACCTGCAGG
This sequence comes from Balaenoptera acutorostrata, assembly GCF_949987535.1. Taxonomy (NCBI): domain Eukaryota; kingdom Metazoa; phylum Chordata; class Mammalia; order Artiodactyla; family Balaenopteridae; genus Balaenoptera; species Balaenoptera acutorostrata. The sequence goes on along the minus strand of NC_080068.1, from coordinate 114,170,315 downwards.
TCTCTCTACTGCTCCAGATTCGCCTTCCAAATTAAGAAAAAAATCCACTCCTAGTATAATGATCTAGTCCAAATAGGAGAAAAGTGTACAGTTTGTTGTAAATGTAGTAAGTTTTTAGAGGACCCAGACTGTCCCCAATGTGATACGTGAAGGGAGCTGCATGTTAATATAAGTCCAGGCAGCAGTGGCCTCTCCTATTCCCAGAACTACCGTCCACTTGACAGCCTTTGCTTCTTTACAGTTGGAAATGCTATCCAGTAGTCATAGTTTTAGTAAATAATTTTTTCTACTTATAAGAGTGAGAATTCTCTGTTCGTAAAACTGAAAACCACGGAAAAGCACAAACACAAAACCTTTCATCTCACTACCCACAGATATTTGCTATTAATATTTTGGTGCATGCCCTTTCAATAATTTGATGTTAAGCTTGAGATTCCTTAATCATAATTTTAATTCTCTGTAATCCAATTAATATATTTGAGTTTGGACAAAAATAGGACTTCAGTAATATGTTTGTAGTTCAGGTGCTATAACAACTTAAAACAGTGATAGATGAGGCATTTTAAATCATTTTACCGAAAGGAATTAGTATTTAAATAGCTGGAATAACATAGCTTTTCTGAAACTTGTGTGAGAAATAACATGAGCGTTCTCGAAGAGATTTCACAGTAATTTAGATGTAAGTATAATAACTTCTGAATCATTTGTTAAGGATTATTTTGAGTTAAGGCTGAGTTAAGGATCACTTTGCTTATAAACTTTTGGTATTACCTCACAAATCCTTAAAGGATCCTTCTTGTTTAGCAGGGTTTAAAAAAATATATAAGATTTTGAACAAAAAACCGAATCCTTAAAAGAATCTTTAGACCTAACTTTTAATAAAATTGCCTAATTGCATAATCTGGAATGCATCAGATGATGTGACATCCCATCCATTATTAAGATGAAGTAACCGCAGTAACCACAGTTGTAGATTGGCTGAAAAAAACAAAATGAATAACATGGAAAAGTACTAGAAGTTTATTCTGGAGAGGCCTGTTTGCAAGCACAGAATTAACTGAAATACAGAGAGATAAAACTTCCTTCCTCTCGTGGTCCACATGTCCTCAAGGCATGGGGGTGAGTTGAGGACTGTAGGAAAGACATGAGATTAAGGTTCAGTAAAGAAACATCGGTAACTCACCCTAGGTTTAACCACAGCTGTTAGACCAATGGAAATATGAAACAGCTATTGCAGGCCCCTTCCGACCTCAGTCTTGAAAGTATCGGCAGTCCTTTCATGAGAGCTATCAATTTTTATTCTCTGTATTTCAACCAATAACTCCAAATAGTAACTGCTCGTCTATTTTTGATGATGCTGTGAAACTGACAGGCTGCCCACATCCCACTTGATTTTGTATGTGAAAGAGGGGGCCCCGTTTTCTCCCTGGTAACCAGCAATTCTTTTAGCCCGTGCCACCAATAGATGGATTATTTTAATCCATCGCTGGTTCTTCTTGGAACTCGTTCCCTACCATTTGTTTCCAAAACTCTGTGAGTGCAAATTGGTGGGGACTTTGGGATCCCTTCTTCTCATCACTTAAGACTGAATTGTCACGTATGGTAGAGGCTGCGGTACCAAGCAACCCTCACTGTATTCATTGCTATCCACTATTTTCTTTACAGTTTTCAGAATCCTGGGGTTTAGAAACAAATCTGTATGATTCAAATGATTGATCTAGGGCATAATACTTCATCACTCTCACACTGCATTTTCCTAACAGCATAATATAGTGATGGTTTTCTTTTATTCTTTTCATTTCATTACTGATGGTAACATGGTGGACAGAAAGGTGGCTTTTTATATTTTGTTTTGTTCTGAGAAGCAGATGAGCAGGGTGATTAAAGTAGCCGGGAGAGATTGTCATTGATTCTAGGTATCTATGTTAACCCAAGCTGGAGCAGAAATCTTCAATACAGTTTATAGAATTGCCTATCATTTGAAGAAATTATGAATCATTAGCTATTCAGAGTTCTCTTATGCAGGAGGCAGGGATTTGGGTTCTCTGAAAGGGTTTAGCTTTAAGCTGGAGTTTATACTAGCTTGGTGCAAAAAAAAAATAAATCAAAAGGGTCCAGGACAAGGCCACAGAGATCAAGAAAGAGCTGAGGAAGAAAAATTGAATTTCTGCCTTTGAAAAGAACGTGATTAAAACTCTAGAATTTTTCCAATTTTGAACAGACAGCCTGGCCCAGGAGGTTACATCTTAACTTCTCAAGACGTTCTTGCCACCTCTTACATTTTTGCTGAGACCAAACACATCTTTTGTCACACCTAGCAGTGAGGGAATCACACTTGAGCGTTCTCTAATCTGCTGATTGACACCTCTGAGATGTAAATATATGAAATTTCCTGCACTCTTTAAGAACTTACCCCTAAATGCATACTGGAAAACTAGGTTAAAGTTCGAAGTCATTCAAAGTAAAGGCAAAGGCACATTTTCCTGCCTTGCATATTTCTTAAGTTGATAATATCTGTTTTCTTCCGTCTTTGCCTGACCTGGAAATATTTTATTAACCTTTTTTCTGCCGTCCCTTTAGAATACATTCTACAATTCTTCCTTCACATTTATACACACAAGCTAAGACTACAAATGGAATTGGATCAGAAGTTAGTTCTAAAGAAGATAAGTCAGGGAATTCCCTGGCAGTCCAATGGTTAGGACTCTGCGCTTCCACTGCAGGGGGCCCGGGTTCAATCCCTGGTCGGGGAACTGAGATCCCACAAGCCACACGGCACAGCCAAAAACAAAAGAAGGAAAGTCAGAGTTTCTTTGGCCTTTCCCAAGGGCTGCCTCCTGTGGCCCCGTGCGGGAGAGGCCTCCTCTTCTCCTGCGTCTCCAGCTCCAGCACAAAATGATTCACAATTATGTCTCAAGTATACACTTGGCAATGGGTGGTGACTGGAAGGATAATACATGCTACAAGCAATGTGTGGTACCCTTACGTGCAGAACACTACTGGTGATGGGTGCAAGTTGCATCTTTTTCACAGTTCTGGTAGACAGAAATATCAATGGAGGGCACTTCGCTTCTACTTCTGTTCCTACTGTACAAACGTTCCAACGTAGATAAATGACCAATGATAAATCTTGCTGCTCAAAAAGAACCCACAGCGAAAACGTCACCCTGCTCCAAACACAGTCTAACCCACCCCCACCCCAGAACACACAAGATTCAGCAATGTTATGTGGAATTAAGGAAAAAAGCTTTAAGAGAATTTTGGTCTTTGCTTTTATAATGCTAACACCAACGATAGATATTGTTCACTGGGTGTTCATTAGGTACCTGGCACTGTGCTAAACTCATATATTGTCTTACCTAACTTTCACAGCTGCCTTGAGGTATATGCTTTCTCGTTTTACAAATGAGGAAACCAAGATTCTGAAAGGTTTAAGCAATTTGCCCACATTTAACTCTAGGCAATAAACCTAAAGCCTGTTGTATTTTACAAAGAAAATCACTGCAACATAGGAACCTATTGCCCTCTGGGTACCTAAGTTACTGCTCTCTTCCTCCTCATCATCATGTTCATCATCATGGCTGTGCTCATCATGCAGCCCAAGGCCCTTCAGGTAGAAACACTGAATTTGTAACACTTATGACTTGCTGTCTTGATGCAATGATAGCGTATCAGAATGATGAACAGCTTTGACAAGAAGAACAGTTGGCCCAGCTATTGAAAAGTTCTCGTTGGGCAAGAATCTCATAATCCACAATGTTAGCAGCTAACATCCTGACCTTCTGCCTGCATCTCCAAAAAAGGCATGAGATCCATTAGGAGTGAATTTCAATTATTGGGAAATGCAGAAATGCAATGATGATCCACGTGTGAGACTGCCAGTGGAAATGGGTACCAGGTGTGTAGGCAGCCTTGTAGAGTTATATTCAGCCAAATGCATGTGTTCATACTCCACTGTGTCCGTATTTCTTCATGAGAAGACTGAACTATTAATTTTGTCTTTTTTAAACATTTTATCCTAATGAAATATATGGTTATCACTTGGGTTATTCAATTTTTTCCCTTTCTAGCAGATGTACTTTGATATATTTATATCAAGTATAAATATTAATAAAATATTAATATAAACAAAATAAAATATATAATTAATATATAATAAATATATATAATATATATAAATATATATTTGATATATTTGATATAAATATATCAAAGTAACATCTGCTAGAAAGGGAAAAAATTGAATAATCCAAATAAAAAAGACTTTAATTTGTTAGAGGAAAAAGAAATCTGTTGTGAAAGTGCTGGCTAAGTTAAACTGTAGAGTCTCTACATTAAAACACCAGTATACCCAAGTAAGTCCTAGTGCTTTCACTTGCTCTTGCTGCACCCAGCATTTGGATAGAAAGTAATATTTGTTCTCATTTTGCCTCCCATAAAATATACAAGCCATAACACCCTGATGTTGGCTTTGGTGAAAACAAACTCTGAACTTAGTTCCGCTGAACACTTTGACTAGGAATCACTCAAGGGTTTGGAAGCTTCTGTACCACTGCCTCTTGTTTTCTTGAAACTTCTAGGCAAAACCCTGTGAGACGTTCTATAAATCCTAAATAGACTTATAATTTGAAACACTTCAAAAATCAATAAAACCATGCATTTTTAATCTTTATTCAAAAAGGAAAGACAGAACCAAAGTGACTAATTTTTAAGGACAGAATGAGCAATCTTTTGACAAAATGAAGCTAGTAGAAATCACTTTGATTAGAAGTATTTTGTACCAAAAACCAACCAGAAAACAGGAGCTGCTTTAAAAAATTAACTCCTCCTTTATCCCACCATAAGTTTTAAATTATTGTTTCTTAATGCAGTTTAAGTAACTACCCAAACAAGGTAAGGGCAAGTCTCTGCTGTGACATTAATGACAGGTGCACTAAGAAACTCATTCAAGTATTTTTGCAGAATGAGGAGGAGTGTCAGAGACAGCTGGGCTTGCAAACCTTCCGGAAGTCTTTTATTGTTTCCTGTATTGGATCAAGTCCAAAAGTGAGAATAATTACCCTCTAGAACTGCCAAGTCTTCAGGCTGTTCAGATAACCCTGGTCTTGTAGTAGGAAAGAAATGTGAGCCGAGGTACAAGAATAGTGACTGAATTTTATAAAAAAATATTTCTAAGGGAGCAGTTTTCTCAGAAGTGGTCCTTTTGCTTTGACTAATAGAATGCAAAGTAGAGAACCATCCGGTCAAAACCACAGACAATAAAGAAGAGAGGAAATCAGACTCATTATCCACTCCTAGGCTGCCTTAGTAATCCAAGAGCTGAGGATTTCAACCAGGCTTCCTTGGGACTTTTATTTAGGTAATTCATGAAAGCCTTTGCTGGGGAGGGGAACAGGAAGTTTGAATGGGAAATTTTTATTGTTCTGAAAACTCTTTATTTTCCAAAAATTTTTAAGATTACCCTGATTTAAAGTGAACAGTTCCCCTCTGTTTAGAACAGAGAAGAAATGGTAGGTTTTGCTCTAAATTTCCAAACCTAATGACCAGATCAGATGATATATGCTGGGTGCTTTATCTACACTATCTTATGCTCACAACAGAAAATACTATCCTAGTGAGGTCACATTTTTTCAGATGGGATGAGTTCTTCAGTATGCTCAAATATTTCAGAACTTTCATAATTCAAAAGCATTTTCCCATAGGAATAATTTTAAACACAGCAAATAAATACACACCTAATAGTAACTTTTCTTCATATCTAACTTCTATTCCTTCATTTGAATGTTCTTGGTTTCTGACACGTTTCTCTGTTCTATCACTAGCCCCACCCCCTTAATGAATACTTGGATAGCATTGTTATAATTTATCAGCAACGATTGTTAAAGTAACAGCCTGGTAGTCACCAAAATCACCCTTAAGTCTTCTTAAGATGAAGTAGGTGAGGCACCTAAACAACAAAGTGGTTCAGAAGATAATGACCAAAGCTGTGGGTATTTCTGTTCCCCACTAATGTGGTGCTCCCATGGGCAGCATTGTAAAGGTAGTTTAAATCAGTCGAGCCACCAGCTTTGAAATTGTGTGATTCTTTTCTTTTCTTTTTGGCTGCATTGGGTCTTTGTTACTGCGCGCAGGCTTTCTAGTTGTGGGGAGCAGGGGCTACACTTAGTTGCGGTGCACAGGCTTCTCATTGCGGTGGCTTCTCTTGTTGCGGAGCACGGGTTCTAGGTGCGCGGGCTTCAGTAGTTGCAGCACGTGGGCTCAGTAGTTGCAGCACATGGGCCCTAGAGCTCATGGGCTCAGTAGTCGCAGCACGCGGGCTCTAGGGCGCGTGGGCTTCACTAGTTGTGGCACATGGGCTTAGTTGCTCTGCAGCATGTGGGATATTCCCGGACCAGGGGTTGAACCCGTGTCCCCTGCATTAGCAGGCGGATTCTTAATCACTGCGTCCCGAAGTTGTGTGATTCTTGAGTATATTTTAGATGTAGGGAATTCATATTCCTTCAAATTTTACATACATCTTGATTAACGTTGTATATACATCAATATTTCACAGTGTCATGATCCAAATCCATATAAAATGCAACTGTGTCCCTATTTTGCAAAAGAAGGAACCGATGCTTAGAGTGATGAAGAAATTTACCCACGGACGTACAGCTTATAGGTGAATCACGTTATAGATTCACTTATAGAATCACTTTTAGTTGGTCTGACTCAAAAGCCCATGCTCTTTGCTCAATGCCATGCTGCTCACATAACTGGGAAAATCAGAAATAGAGGTCCTAATTCCAGAAAGACTTTATGAGTGGCTTACATAAGAGGGGAATATGATTTTATAAGCCAGGGAAGGAGGAGAAACTACTGAGTTTCTCAAACTGTAACCACATGCATCAAAACATCTGGAATGTCTATTAAAAATTCCCGTTTCTGGGTCTTCCCCCAAAGCTATTAAATTGGAGCCCCTGGTGGTGGAGCTTAGAAATCTGCATTTTTATCGACCTCCGTGGTTTACTGTCATTAAAATTTCTGTGTAATTTCAGGGCTCTTATATGCCCCTGACACATTACCCTTCCCCCCGCTGCCCGGGTCCAGGGACATCCCTACCCACACACACGCACACGCATTGGCAATAGAACAACTAAAGACTTTCAGGAGATGTTTAGTAGCTGAGAAGTCCAGTGCATGGTGAGCTGCTTTGCAGAGGTATCAGACTGTGACTTGCCAACCACGGCGTACTTGACCCTTACTCATGCATTTCTTATCGTGCCTCTGACCTTTTTACAGACATTTCCTCCAGCACCATGGACCAGTCTCTGGGTGCTTGCACCTGAGATAACAGCAGTGCTCCGGTAACCTTTCACTCAGGGCGTTATATCTCAATCAGCTTCCTGATAAATCGGCTCTCTGGTCGACCTAAAGCCATCTTGGCAGAGCCAGGGGAGGCAAAGCCAGCCCCACATCCGTGTCCCCCACAGACCTCTGCTATGACTTCCTACGAGGGAAATGTCTCCATGATTCTGCCTTCTCCACCCCACCTCCCTCCACTCAACACGCACATATGATTTGCCAAATCTCGAGTTCCTGTTTCATTATCGGTTTGCATTTTCTCTCTTGACTGTCCCATCCTGCCTCAGAATCAATGTTGTCTGAACCAGTTTTATGGAAAATGTTCAGAGCCAGTCCTTTAACTCAATAATTCCACCACTGGGAATTTATCCCAAGGAAGTAATGCAAAACAAGGAGAGGCTTCATGTATAATGATGTTTAGGGCAGCATTATTGACACTTAAGGTAATTAGAAGCAATCTAGAGAGAAATGTAAAAAGAAGGGAGTGCAAGCATCCAGTGGAATAGTGATGCAGATATTAACTAGGGGCTCAGGAAGATTAGGTAGCAACCTGGGGAAATGGCTGATGATAAGTAAGAAATGTACCTAGGTAGGCTGCTCTACTTAGGTACTCTAAGCTCAACCATGAATGGAAAATGAGCAAGAATGTAAGGTAATAAAAATTATGATCATTGTGTTATGTTGATAGGATCATGACTAGTCTTTTCCTCTCTATTTCCTAAAGTATATATGCTGTAATTAAACTATGGGGTTTTATTTATTTATTTATTTTAATAAAGCTCATCAAACTCTGCAATCAAGATGGCCTGATTACCTCCTATTCACGAAGCTCAATATAGGGAGTCACCTTTGACTCCACCCTCATCTGCTCAGGGCGGCTCTCTGCTCAGGTGACATCTCTAATGGGCCTCAGAGCAGCCGCCTCGCACTCCCTCTGCGACAGTGCTCAGTTGCACACCTCTGCTCTCACCTCCGAAAGTTGAAGCGTCCTAGGGCTCAGTTAGGTGCTCCCTTTTCTCCTCTATTTCAGTCCTCTCCCTAAGTGATCTCATCTCATTCAGCACATGCTTAAATATCAGATGACTCTCCAATGAAGTGTCCAGCCCTGATCTGTTCCCTAAACTACAAACTTTCCTTCAACTGAAAGCTATTTCATCTTCACTTGGATGTGCATATGATACGCCTCTCGTATCTAATATATCTAAACAGAGCTCTGGATTTCCTCTCTACCCACTCCCCAATACGACTTCATTAATTAGTTAACATGCAAATAAATTAATCATTAAGCTGATTCCTCTCTATCTCGGTACCTGGCATCATTATCCACCCTTGTTCATCAGGCCAAAAATCTTAGTCTTCTTCCTTGGTATCTGGCACCACGCATGGTGTTTCAGGATGTCCTGTCAGGTATACAGATTTGTCTACTTCTTTCTGTTCATGTCTGCTGCAACCACATACCAGCCGGCATCATGTTTCATTTGGAAATGAGAGATACAATATCCGTTTAAATGTTCTCCGTGGTGGATTTCTTATATAGTGATAAATCATTATCTTTTAATATTGTTAATAATTATACATTAGTCTTAATTATATTAACTATTAATGTTATATTGATTATTGTAGCATTTCTGATTGTATTATAGTCCATTCTTCACACAGCAGTCTGAGTTATCATTAAAAACATAAAGCACATCATGTCACTTCCCTGCTTAAAATCCACCAATGCCTATGCAGTGCAGTTAGAGTAAAATAAATTTTATGGTTTTATTAATTCTTAATATTACTTTCACTGTAACCACATAAAAACCCTCAAAGGCCATACAAGTGCTAGTCCCTGCCCACCTGTTGAACCACGTTTCCCTGTAGCCCCTGTCGCTGCCAGCCTCGCCGGCCTCGCAGCACAAGCACGTGCAGCTCACTCCTCATTTGCCGTTGTCCATCCCTCTACTTGTCATGTTCTTCTCCAGGTCTTGGCCAGACTGGCTCCTTCTCATTAGCTCACATGTCACCTCCTCTGAGAGGCCTCCTCTAACCTCAGCAGATGACCTTGCTGTCCCCCATCCTTAATCATTATCACCTCACCCAATTTTATTATCATTATGGCACTTGCCACTATCTGAAATCTTTAAGCTATTTTTTATGTATTGTTATCTGCCCCCCACACAGACACTAGAATATAGGTTCTGACACTAGGTTCCTTGTCTTTTTTTCTTTTTTTAATCCCTTGAACCTAAAAAGAATTTAGTATGTAGTAGGCATAGAATAAGGTTTTTGGGTTTTTTTTCTTGTAAGCCTTTTTATTTTTGGTATATCATATATACAGAAAAATGCACACATAGTAAATGTAGAACTCAATGATTTTTTTCTAACAAAGTGAACTCACTTGTGTAAAACCCATCCAGATCAAGATATAAAACATTACCAGCACCTTGGAAGCATCTCTCTGTGCCCCTTCCCAAGTATTATCTCCCCAGAAGTAACTACTACTCTGACTTCTATCATCAGATTAATTTGACTCTATTTGAACTTCATATGAACAGAATCACACAATATACACCCTTGTGTATCTGGAATTTTTCATTCATTATACTTGTTAGAAGCATACATGTTTTACATGTAGCAGTACTGTATAGTACTTCATTTATTCATTTTATTTTACTCTATCATAGGTAGACATTTGGGTTGTTTTACCATGGAGATATTATGAATAATGCTGCTGTGAACATTTGTATACCTGTCCTTTAGTGTGCACTATGTTGGCATTTCTGTTGGGTTTTTACCTAAAAGAGGAATTGCTCAGTCAGAGGGTTTGGCTTTAGGAAATTCTGCCAAACAGTTTTCCAAAGAGTTTGTACCAATTTAAGTTCTCACCAACAGCATGTGAAAATTCCAGTTGCTCCCCATTCTCACCAACCATTGATATTGTCCATTTCTCTTAGCTTTAGCAATTCTGATGGGTAACTTAGTCGTTTCTTCTTTTGAAATAAATCAGCTGCCTGGGTGGATTAAATCTGTGACAACATCTTTTTTTTTCCTACTGCTGTTGTATGTTTGTCAGCAGATCATAGGAACATTCACACTGTGAGGAATAAAAAGGTAGCTGTAGCTAGAATAAAATAATTTTTTAAATGAATAACCCCAGGTAGAAACAATCGGATAAAATTAAAATTTTCTAAAGGGATATCTGTGCTCTGATTTTGCTCACGTTGGGTGCCAGATTCTTGTCTCAGTATTCAAATAAGGCTTACGAGTTATGATACTTACATGTAACAATACCAAGGGGTTCCTTAATTTCAAATGTCTATGGAGTTGCTAAGGGGTTTGTGGATAACGGTCAAGTTCATTATGATTCTATAATGAAAACTTGATACAGCCTATCATCTATAGTTATATACAGTATATTTTAGAGAATAGTTCTGATTTCACCCTCATCCTCTCATGCTTTGTAGCATTCTTGTCCCAAGACATTGGTACTAATGTTTATCTCTCTTTCCTTCAGCCACTCATCACTAATTCTTCATCTCTACTGATAAAGGTATTCAATTCATAGCTTCAAGTGCTGAGTCATTATCAGGCAATTTCTTCAACTTGCCTGATATTGGTTTGGTGTTGATACTGACTGTGACCATGTGATACTGCAGCTCAGTTTTATACTCTGCTTGTTAGAGATTACCGTTTCTGTGCTGTAATACTTCCATGCAACACCACTATGCCTGTAATTTGATCAAGTTGGGTTTCATTCTATCATCTCTTCATTGTTGGAAACTTTTATTTGTTTCTGGAAGTCATTTTAGTATTTTTATCAAAGACACATATGTCACCTATGTTTGGACTTTTTGATTTGTCTTTGGTTCCAATATTTTAAATCATTAACTGGAAAATCCATCTAATTTGTGTTCTTGAAGTGATTGCCCAAGGTACAGGAGTTTGAACTGGGAGATGGATTTGGCACTCTTTTGATTTAGGTAACATTTTGCTTAGGTAACATTTTAGGTGGCATTTCTCCCAGAATAACAAATTTTCCTGATATACTGTCTTTGACCCCACTTTAAAATGTAAGCTCCAAGAAATTCAAGACCTATCTATTGAGTTTACTGTTGTATGCCCGGTACCTAATGTCTTTCTAAACTTCTTAAACCTTTCTAAACTTCTCCAGGCCCTAAAATTTCAGGACTCAACTTCCCTCAAAATAGCGCCTGAAACATATAAAACACTCAAGAAATAATTGGTTGAATGCATGAATGTTTAAAAACTTCTGTCCCTTCCCTGTCTGGAATTCTTTAGGGACCTGGACTCTATCTGCACTTGTATTAGTTGAAAAGTCACCTAACACCCCAGGAAGAGTAAGGGAGTGTCAGTCATTCCCTCCTCCAATCTTATTTGTCTTTAACATCTAATTGAGAAATTATGGGAATTTCCAGTAGAGGTGGAGGAGCAGAAGAATCTGTACTTTGAAACTCAAAGTTTTGATGGGCTGTGGGTTACGGGAAAGGAAAGGAGTCAGGACAAGGGAGGAGGCCAGAAAGGGAGGTCGGAAATGCCACACACAAACCAACTGCCTCCCATTTGTGTTCTAGGCTATATTTTTTCTTTTCCCTTCTCAAACATCAGATGGAAACTGGCTTCTCCTCCAGAGGAGAGAAAAGCCCTAAAACCTCAGGGTCCCATCTTCTTTGCTGGGATGGCTGGGAAGTCAGGGGCAGAGGTTGAGGGAATTCCCCTTGTTCCTCAGGCTCACGTTTGATAAGGAAGTGAGAAGACCTTCTCCCCTGAGGAAATTTACAGAGGTCTGGAGAGTTCAACTGTGCATGAGGAGGCCATTCGGAAAGTTCAGTAGCGCTGTGATCTGTGAGACAAGAGAAAGCAAAGTCCGCTGACTTTTGGAAACCTTTGGGGTTTTTTGTTTTTGTTTTCTGTTTTTGTTTTTTTTTAAATTTATTTATTTATTTTTGGGTGTGTTGGGTCTTCATTTCTGTGAGAGCTTTCTCTAGTTGCGGCGAGCGGGGGCCACTCTTCATCGCGGTGCGCGGGCCTCTCACTGTCGCGGCCTCTCTTGTTGCGGAGCACAGGCTCCAGACGCGCAGGCTCAGTAGTTGTGGCTCACGGGCCTAGTTGCTCCGCGGCATGTGGGATCTTACCAGACCAGGGCTCGAACCCGTGTCCCCTGCGTTGGCAAGCAGATTCTCAACCACTGCGCCACCAGGGAAGCCCTGCTTTTGTTCTTAAATTTATTTATTTATTTTATTCTTGGCTACATCGGGTCTTAGCTGTGGCATGTGGGATCTTCGTTGCGGCATACGGGATCTTTCATTGGCGCACGTGGGTTTCTCTCTAGTTGTGGTGCATGGGCTCCAGGGCGCGTGGGCTCTGTAGTTGGCGGCACGTGGGCTCTCTAGTTGAGGCGCGCACACTCAGTAGTTGTGGCGGGCGTGGGCTGAGTTGCCCCTCAGCATGTGGGATCTTAGTTCCCTGACCAGGGATCAAACCCACGTCCCCTGCACTGGAAGGCGGATTCTTTACCACTGGACCACCAGGGAAGTCCCTGGAAACCTTTGTTTTTATTACCCAATACTACTCATAATCATAACTACCATAGCACACAAATACCCATTGAGTTCCTATTATTCATAGGGCCCAGAGTAACTCACAGGCCCAAACCACTTCCAGCCTTAGGTACCAAACACTTTTAAGATAATTTGTGGAAGCACACTTAATGGTTGTTAAAACTTTTCCTGCCTTGAGGGTTGAAAAAAAAATTCCTCTGTGGGAAGAAAGAGGAATAGGACTGATGGAATGCCAAACCAGTCCAGGTGCAAAGTGTGCTTCCATGTGGTATGACACATACGAGCTGGAGATATTTCCATGCACTTGCGGTCCCAACCAAGTGCTTGAATTGGCTTGAGATTTTTTCCAGTATTAACACAAGGGATCAAAGCTTTAATGCTCTCTATTTTTGTGGTTAACATTGTTGTTGTTTTCAATTGTTAATCTGTTAGTAGTCAGGTATGATTTCTTAACTAAGAGACAAATATATACATAGATGTCTTTTCTTAAAAGTTAACCAGAATATTATCATTCAGCTCTAACAGATTGACCTTAAAATTTTTTTGTGTTTGAGGAAGAAAGAAATGCACCAAAATAAACAGAGCAGTTGGAGAGTGTAAGCATGTTCCTAGCTCTTACAGATTCACAGAACACAGTTACTATGTGTGTTTGCTTCAACAGAAATTAGAGAGATTATAGATGAAAGTGATGTATGGAGGGAGAAGAGAAGTAGCTGAGGGAGATTAAGAGGTACAAACTTCCAGGTGCAAAATAAATGAGTCACAGGGATGAAACATGAGTGTAGGGAATACGGGCAATAATTATGTAGTGTCTTTGTATGGTGACAGATGGTAACTAGACTTGTTGGGTTGATCATTTTGAAATGTATAGACATATTGAATCACTATGTCGTGTATCAGGAACTAACACAACGTTGTAGGTCAATTATACTTAAAAAACAAACAAACTCATAGAAAAAGTGATTAGATTTTTGGTCACCAGAGGTGGGGCTAGATTTTTGGTCACCAGAGGTGGGGCGTGGGAGGGGAAGTTAGATGAAGGTGGTCAAAATTCCAGTTATAAGATAAATAAGTGCTAGGGATGTAATGTACCATGTGATCAATATAATGAACGTTGCTGCATGTTGTATATGAAAGTGGTTAAGAGAGGAAACCCTAAGAGTGCTCATCACAAGGGAACAAAATTTTTTTGTATTTCTTTAATCTTGTATCTATATGAGATGATAGCTGTTCACTAAACTTGACTGTGGTCATCATCTCATGATGTAGATACATCAAACCATTATGTTGTACCCTTTAAACTTATACAGTGCTGTAGGCCAATTATATCTCAATAAAATTAGAAGAAAAAAATGATGTAGTCAGAAAAAGATATGTTGATGAAAGACTGTGGTGTTGGGCTTCCCTGGTGGCGCAGTGGTTGAGAATCTGCCTGCTAATGCAGGAGACACGGGTTCAAGCCCTGGTCTGGGAGGATCCCACATGCCGCGGAGCGGCTGGGCCCGTGAGCCACGGCTGCTGAGCCTGCGCTTCTGGAGCCTGTGCCCCGCGACGGGAGGGGCCGCGATAGTGAAAGGCCCGCGCACCGCGATGAAGAGCGGTCCCCGCACCGCGATGAAGAGTGGCCCCCACTTGCCGCAACTGGAGAAAGCCCTCGCACGAACCAAAGACCCAGCACAGCCAAAAATAAATAAATAAATAAATAAAATTAAAAAAAAAAAAAAATCTGAGACTCAAATTTCAAAAAAAAAAAAAAAATCATCTTTAAAAAAAAAAAAAAAAAAAAGACTGTGGTGTTATCAATAATAATGTTTTACTGTTGGCTAGTGAATAATTTTAACATCCATCAGCTTATGTGACCCTCATGACACCTTGTGATGTAGGCAGAATATTAGACAATGCCATTTTCATTTTGCAAAGGAAGTGAGAAGATTTACGGGACGTGCCCTAAAGCACTCAGTACTTGGAGGAATCTGGTTGCCAGATTTTCTTTGCCTAACACCAGGGTGCCTCCCTGATAACACCTTAAACTTCTAGAGGATGCCTTAGTCATCAGAAATATTTTCATATAAATTATCTCAATGGATATTATATTTTACTAGTGATTAGCATTACCTTCCTACATGAATAGTCTTATTTAGGGATGTGCATGTCTTGTTTAATTGGGTGAAGACAGATGAAATTTTTCATATAAAACTTTTCATAGGCATAATAATTTAAAGTAGTCATTTTGGTCATCTCCACTTTTTGCTGCTAGTAGATAACAGACTTGTCTCTACTCAAAAATCTGGATTAATAAGAAAAATGGAAACAGACACTAAGCAAGCCAAGGGTCTAGAGAAGAGTTAAGGAACAGAGTGGATTTTTCTTCTTCCATTAGACTTGGTATACCCAAATGTATCACAATGTGCTTGTCTATGCTACGATTTCTGTTTTCAAAATTATTTTGTGATGAAATTGGGACTATGAGTTCCTGTGGCCTCATTGTACAGGACTGTGGGAGGCTATACTTTGGGCTTTGAGGTGCAAGAGAGGGAAAACTCTCAGACTTCCATGGAGCCATGGGAAGTTCGTGAAATGGAAGTGAGAGGATCCCACAGCAGACTATTTGGATATTCACAAAGGTCAGAATAGCCATGCCAGCATGTTGACATTTTTAAGAAAGGGATTCAGAATTGGCCACGAGTTCAGAGATTGTAAGTGCTGTTTAGGGTTTGTGGCTGGGGTCTCTTTCAGAGGAGTCGGTGAGCTCTGCAGTATTAGTCACTGCCAACCACTGCCGGTGTGTCACTTTTGGAGAGTGACCCATCTGGGCACCATCTATAAACACCTTACAGTTGAAGAGGTTGAGTTTCACCTGGAAGATAAATTCCCAGCGATTCCTAGGAATAGCACTACAATGAATTTTCACAACTGCCACTTTTTAACGTGCAGGCTCAATGTTCTGAGATCACCAGTTATCTGCTAAGACTTAGGCTCTGTCTAGTAAGTCGGTAGCTCTTATTGAAGGGCTCCAGTCAATATCTATCTGTCTATCTGTCCATCCCTCTAGTTTCATGTTGGTGGTGGTGAATTGATCTGTGTGAGAACTACTGTATTTCTGATGCAAAAGACCCAAAGATGGGGAGGCTGGGTCTCCCACGATCACATTATAAAGTTGCCAAAGAGCTCGCCAGATGTTTCAGGCCATGTGATCATTTGGCAAATCTCCCAGAAATTTCCCTGGAGATCTGTATATCCCTATCTTAAAAAAATATATTAACACAAGATATGTTTTAGAAAGGACTATCTTTCCCTTTCCTACTATCTCTTTTCAATGGTGGTGTTTGAGTGATCTCTTAAACTCTTTTCAATAGGAGTGAGGTATGGCAGAGGGCCTATCACGTGGTAGGCATTTATACTTCATAAATATTTATGAAATGAGTATTGTTTAAATTTACTTTCTTTGGTATGTCTTGTGATTATAGTCATTCAATTATGGTGAATGACGATGAAAATTTCAGAAAAAAAATAAATCAATGAGCTGCTTTAAAAGATTAAAAATTTATCTGATGGATTTTTAGATTAGCAGCCCAAAGAAAGGAATTAGGCACATAAAGAGCAAGAAACTTATGACATATGTTTCCTCCCTTTCTTTTATAGTTATAATATGATCTGACAGAAGTTTAGGGCTCAAATCCTAAAGGACATTCCTAGTCCCCAGTTTTAAGGATGTGGAAAACTGAGGGTCATGGTGACTTTTTCTCCTCCTTCCCTCCCTTCTTTCCTTCTTTTTTGTTTCAGTTTTTGCGTTGGGTTGGGTTGGGGAAGAGACTGTTTATACAGATAATGTTATATATCATCAACTCAAGTATTCTCCCAATGAAATTTTCATTAATCATCCCTCAGAAAAAAGCAAAAAAGTTTGGTTTCCTCTTGCAGTTGTGAAACCTAGTTAAGACTGTGCAATGGAGTTAATGGGTCAATGCTGTTAGTCTTGGCACTGGAGTTATCGCTGTCCTAGTAATTTGGGAATATTCCAAAAGAGATTAAGAGTTTTTCTCAAAGGAACAAAGTTTTCTATAAAACAAGACGTGTAACCACTTTTGTGGTTCTGGTGAGTTTTTGGCCTCAACATTAATCTCTATTATGCCCACATTTATTTTCAGGTTCTTTTTAGTTCATACAAGTCTCTTACTTTAATTTTCTGCCATACTTAATAGGGGTCACTGATGGTAAGACTTTATCTCTTTGTTCCCATTTGTAAAAGTCCAGAAACCAGCACACAGTTCTTTCCATATGTAAGTGAAAGCCAATAAGCCTTAGTCACGGGCAAGTCTCCACTTTCCCAGGAATGAATTAGATGACATCCCATCAGTGGTTGAATTCAGAGAGAAGGGTTCTCATCTAGGACAGCAGTGATACAGAGATAGGCAAATTTCTTCATCAGTTACCTGGGCAGCTTCATCCAGAGGTTCATGGAGTGGGGAGTGGAAGGCAGCCTGGAGTATGTAGTCTCCAGCGTGTCCCTAACCCAGAGCCAGGACTCATAGGTGCTTCCACATCTAAGATGCTGAGTGAATTGGTATGAGATGGGTTCTAGGCATTAGAATTGTTTTAGCACGCATCTTGGTGATTGTCATGTCCAATCAGGTTGAGAACCACTATCCTAAATGAAAGCCAACTGGGGAGTTCAGGGTCAGTGCTGGGTAAAGGGCAAAGCACTGGAGCTGTAGTCAGAAGATTCTGTTACTTAGTAACTGTGTAACCTTGGGCCAGTCCCCTGCCTTCCCCATGCCTATTTCTCTCTTTGTCTGTATAACCAGGAGAGTGGTGCCCCATGAAGTTGTTGTGAAAATCAAATTTCATAATGTAGGAGCTCAATAAAGTTCTTTAAATGTCATGCCACCATCTAGTTAAGTACTTGTCAGCCAGAATTGAAGCTGGCGTCATGTGGTCTGAGAGTCGGGGCAGAATAGCAGTGGCCACCTTCCACTCTAGCCCTGATGGGGTGGAGGCTACTGGTCTTGCCAAGGAAGTGAAATTCCTGTATCTCAGATTAAAACATAATAACAGTGGCTCAAGTAACATAAAAGAAAATCCTGCCTATTTTATGAAACAGTGTGCAATCAATCAAAATTCTAAATTAAAACTAAACTGTTATAGTTCTAGAGCCAGGTATCATATTTCTTTGGGGGAATTCTAATTGAGATCCATTATGGCTCCAGTAGTCTTTATGCTTGCTATTTTTTTTAATCTTGCCACTCTTCCTTACTCTCCACTCTGCCAGGCTGGTCTATATCAAGTTAGTTTTTCAAACTTGACCCAATATTTCTTTGCCTTGTCAGATACCTGGAATAAGTGTGTTATATCCAAGTTGCACACTCCAGATGCAAGGACTGTACCCTGCAGTATTCTCTAAGCAACAATTCAGATCCTTAAGGCTTCTTCTTTTTTTTTTCCCCCCCCCCAACGCTTAGGTTTACAAGTTAAGGTAATAGACAGATACATCAGAAAGTGCATCAATACCAAACCATCCTACCAAACTTCTAATAAGAACATCTGTTTCAGACTGAAGTTTTCTGACTTATCAAGGGGATTCGTGGTGGGTATGGAGAACAGTCATAGAGTACATGCCTGCCTTCTCTCTGTCAGGGAACCAAAGTATCCACTAAGATAGCTTCTTTCATGAAGTCTTTAGCTCTGATAGACTCCACACGCAACATGTAGCATTTACTTAGTCTAGGAGTTCATGAATATCATCCCATGTGATTCTATTTAACAGTAGATACCATTACAAGAAATGCAGTGGAAGCTACTCCATATTTCAGGGTTTAAATGATATTTCTCCAGAGGCTTCCTCTATCCTCCCATTCCTGTTCTAAACTAGGTTCAGCTTTTCTGCTCAGGATTTGCCGTGTATCTCAGTTTCAATTATTTATTTCTGTTCCTTTTCATGGTTGTTGTTGGCTGTCTGATTCCCCTGTAGACTAAAAGCTCCATCTAATATATCTGACCTCTGAAAAGCAAAGGAGTTATTGTCTAAGTAACATTCAGACCTTTAAGGTATCTTTTTTTTTTTTTTGCTGAGATATAGTTGATATACAACATTGTGTTAGTTTCAGGTGTACAGCATATTGATTCAGTTTGGGGTTGTTTTTGTTTGTTTGCAGATTATATTCCCTTATAGGTTATTACAAGATATTGGATATAATTCCCTAAGCTATACGGTAAACCCTGTCGCTTGTCTATTTTAGTGTATAGTAGTTTGTATCTGTTAAACCTATACTCCTAATTTATCACTCCCCACCTCCCACTTCCCTTTGGTAACCATAAGTTTGTTTTCTATGTCTGTGGGGCTGTTTCTGTTTTGTATACAGAGTCATTTGTATTATTTTTTAGATTCCACATAGAAATGATAGTATATACCATTTGTCTTTCTCTGACTTATTTCACTAAGCATAATATTCTCTAGGTCCATTCATGTTGCTGCAAATGGAAATATTGCATTCTTTTTTATGGCTAAGTAATACACCAGTGTGTGTGTGTGTGTGTGTGTGTGTGTGTGTGTGTGTGTGTGTACCACATCTTCTTAAGCCAGTCATCTGTTGATGGACACTTAAGTTGCTTTCATGTCTTGGCTGTTGTAAATAGCACCACTATGAACACTGGTGTTCATGTGTCTTTTCAAATTAGAGTCTTTGTTTTTTTCTGGATATATACTCACGAGTGGAATTGCTAGACCATAGGGTAGGTTCTACGTTTTTAATTTTTTAAGGAACCTCCATACTGCTTTTAAGGTATCATTTTTTTTTATTAATAAAAAACCCAAGGGTTATTTGATATCAGACTATAAATATTAGAAATGAGAATTTAAATTAGGTTTCTAATAGCTCCTGAAAAAAAGCAATGCATGGATATTGTAAAACAAAATTCTAATAGGAATGATTGTTAACAGCTTGAATGGTTTTCCTTCATAAATATTTTTATAACTAACAGTTTGTGTATGCATAATCTCTTTAAAATGTACACAAATTGGATCATACTATAGAATGTTCTGCTGCTTATATTTTTCACTTAATCATCATTTACCCTGGAGCTCTTCTATGTCAGCACCTAAGGCAACTGTACCTGGTATATTTTATTGCTGTATTGTGTTCATTGTAATGTATTTAATAATTCTCATGTCAATTATATTAGGACATTTATATTATGTCCTAACCATCTTTTTGCTTTTTTTTATTAATTTTTAAAAATTGAGGTAACATTGGTTCATAACACTATATGTTTCATGTGTACAATATTATATTTTTATTTCCATATACCCTACAGTGTGCTCACCACCAAAATTTTAGTATCTATCACCCTAGAGTTGATGCCCTTTACCCATTTCACCCTCCCCCTCTGGTAACCACTACTCTCTCTTCTACATCTACATATTTTTGTTTGGTTTGGTTTATTCATTTATCTTTGTTGTTAGTTTTTTATAGTCTACATATGAGTGAAACCATATGGTATTTGTCTTTCTCAGTCTGGCTTATTTCACTTAACTTAATACCCTCAAGGTCCATCCACGTTATCCCAAATGGCAAGATTTCAAAAGATGTGTGTATTTTTAATTTTGGTGTGTGTGTATATATATATATATATATATATATAATGCAATTTTAGCCTCATGTTTCTTGATCCACAAGGAACTTCAAACTTTCTAATGGAGATATGCAATTAAATATGCCAATCAAGATAGATGAGTCACACTTAGAGATGATCACTCCGTAAAAAGTGAAAATGTACACTCTGAATTGTTACTGGAGAAAGAGTAGAGAAAGTAAATTTTATAAAACTACGATGTATATCCCCATTGAACTGCTGATTTATTGGACAAAAAAAAAAAACTTCACACATTGATGGCTTGTTATATTATTATTGAAAAATATGTTTTTAGCAAAGACCAGACTAGACCAAACTAAAATAGACATTCTCTATTAAGGAAACCTGTCATCAAGTGTGGAAAGGTGGGTTGTCGTTAGAGACATGACACTGATATGGAGATGCCATCATTCCCTGTCACAAGCATGGTAATTTTTTGGTTGTTGTTAAGTTGCTTTAACCTATTCTGGGATCATTGAGTATTCTTCCTATTTTGGAAACTGTCAGAGTCTAGGACAGTTGTCAGAGTCTAAAAGAGTCTAATGGCAGTTAAAGTTTGTTATCAGGAAAATCAGTGGCCTCTCCCATGTTTATAAAGAGTTGCTACTGTTAGATCAGCCATTCCCATGTTTTGACAACTGACAAAATTTCACAAGTTTTTTCTTTTTTCTTTTTCTGATTATAGGATACAAGTGTAATGAAACGTTTTTGTTGCTCAATCCTGGAAGTAATTGCACCTTTGGTTATTGAGTTAGCTGGGAGTGGGGAGGGGGGAAGGGGGTCAGTGTGGTTGGCACTTCATAATAAAAAGTCCTTGAGAAACCTTGTTTTGAGTCCAAAATACCTTACGTTTAAGTTGAGGGCCAAGAAGGGAGCAATGCTAAAGTGGTTTTATCAACTATTAGTGTTCATGCAGAAATAATTGAAAGTATTATTGATGATTTATACCCAAGGCTCTTTCTTCACCGGGCAGAATTCTGGAATTCTTATACTCATTACTGAGGTATTCCACTTTGACTTCCAGATGGCACTAAAATTGGAAGACTAGAATACAGGGTTATTTAACTTTTTCTCAAGTAAATACATGAGGTCTCAAGTCAGACCTCATGGTCAGAGTATGGGTTTGAAAGAAGATTAGCCATATCTCTCAAGCTTTTTTAGAAGGGACCCAGTACTTACACCATGAATTGTTCCGTCAGAATTTGAAATTTGTTTCTACAATACACATATATTTGTTTATTTACATGTTTACTGTCTCCTACAATGAGCTGTAGAGACTCTCGCTGACCCAGTGAGTAGTATAATATCTGACACTTGGCGGATGTTGATGACATAGGTGTTGATTCAATAAATAAGTCAGTCTTTCTTCGCCAGTCCCAGTGCCAGTGTGTCGTCCATGGGTTGATCAGGGATTAGTGTTGTATCTCAACCTCATACTAAAAAGTTGCAAGTTAGTACCACTGTGATTATTTATTCAATGTATAAATTGTAACTAGGCACCTATTTAAAAAATATATTTTTTAACTTGTCAATCTAATATCTGCTTGCTTTAAAATAGTCAAACAATGCAGAAATGTGTATGGTACAGAATAGAAGGTTCCCATCCCCACCCCCAGAGTATCACAGTAACAGTCCGATGGGCATTCTTGGCACTTCCTTGAGTACATCCGTGGCAAATGATTAATGATGATGAAACAGGCTTCTTCTGGACCAGAAATCCAGAACATCTGATAGAGAAGAAGCACCTCAGTTAATCAGGCTGTGATCTCCTCCAGATCTCCGTGCTGCATTGTGCCTAACGTAGCTAAAGGGGGCAGAAACATCCACTGCACCCTCCACTGAGCTCTTCCATTAACTGTTATAATCGAAACTAGATTTTGGTAGGAAAAATGATGTATCTCTTTAAAAAAGAAAAAAAAAAGATGCTCTTGTGACCTTAACGGCTAGAAAAGGGGTATGATGCAGTAAGTAGTCATCTGCCCTCATTAAACACAATGGCCCAGACTCTCAGCCTCTTTGAGGCCCTAGATTTAGAATAACCTTTATCATCTGATCGAAAGATAAATTTCATATGAACCAGATGCTTTTCTATATCAACAATCTCTCCCTCAACATGTTCTATAGAAAATGCTCATTTCACATTCTACTGTGAACTTGCTATCACTTATTTTGTGAAAAGTTGGCTCATGAAATAAAACACTTAATAAACACTTAACAATAAAACACTTAATAACAGGAATAGTCATCAGGGGCTTCCCTGGTGGCGCAGTGGTTGAGAATCTGCCTGCTAATGCAGGGGACACGGGTTTGAGCCCTGGCCTGGGAAGATCCCACATGCCGCAGAGCGGCTGGACCCGTGAGCCACAACTGCTGAGCCTGCGCGTCTGGAGCCTGTGCTCTGCAACGAGAGAGGCCGCGACGGTGAGAGGCCCGCGCATCGCGATGAAGAGTGGCCCCCGCTCGCCACAACTGGAGAAAGCCCTCGCACAGAAACGAAGACCCAACACAGCCAAAATCAATCAATCAATCAATCAATCAAACATACGCATCTGATTCAAGATCCTCATTAAAAAAAAAAAAAAAAAAAAGGAATAGTCATCAGTGCAGATCAAATTCTCAGTATATCAGTTTCCTTGACTTTCGATTAGGGATAATTAGACTTAACCGCTCTTACCTGATAAAGTGAGATGAGAGTTAAAAGTGATTTTCAACATTGAAGGACAGACCAAGTAAAGCAGCAATAATAACAGCAATAAATAATAATAAAATAATAATAGTACAATAAAAACTGTTTTATTCAGCACCTATATATTAGAGGCTCTGTGCTAACTAAATACCTTACTTATATGGTTCTACAAAATTCATAGAACTAATTTACAAGTTAGGTATGATTATTATTTCAGATGAATAAAGACTTAGAGAGGTTAAGTAATTTGTCCAGTCATTAAACTAGTAAATGAGAGCACTGTGATTGACATTTGCAGCTCTAATCTATTGGTAGTGGCTTATACTGGTTGGGAACGTTGATGCAATGTCCAGGCATGGCCAGAGAGTATGTCAAGATTGATTAGTAATATCTGCCAGAAGTATGAGTAAGGACTGGGCAGAGCAGAACATAAGCTGCATATTTGTCTCTTGCATCACATCAAGATGATGTGACTTAGGGAGGAAAAAATGTTTGCTCCCTTTAAGTATCACAGTCTAAGGACCCTGTGCCCTGTGCCCAGTTATAACAAAAAGCTGTATGGTTCCAAAGCGTACAGTGGCTGAGATGCGCCAGAGGCAGAGCTACTGGCTTCCCACAAATAACAATCATCCCCCTGGCCAAGCAGCTCCCCTACGGCTCCCCAGCAGTAGCATTGTCACATCACAACAAAGCGCCTTTGCCCTCAGACACATAGGCCCAATGGCTGGCACTGAGGGTTTCCCTGAAAAATGCACTGTCCTCTGTTTTGAGTCAGCCTTATTGTTCAGAGCTTAGGGAGTGAGGCTTATGTCCAGATATGGGACAATAATATGTGCTATGCTCTTGTTGCCAGTAATGTTGTGGGTCACCATGATACCTAAACTTTCAATTCTGCAGTGCTCTGAAATGACCTCCTCGTGCCGTAACCCTCAAAGTTTGGATACGTATTTATGCCTAACTCCAATACCACCTCCTCCGAAGTCTTGCAGCAGCAGCAGCCAGAGTCAGTGTATTGATTCTTGTCACCCCAGCATCTAGAATATTGCCAATAAATATTTAACAAATGAAAGGATTAATAGCTGTGCCGATACTTAAGAAATTAGGTATAGTTAAACTACAATGAGTTTTGAGACTCAGGAAGATAAAAAGGTAGTAATTATTCCAAAGTTACTTTCCTTGGATCTACTCTGATCATGTGTGAAGCACACAGTCTAGCAGCAAAATATAGTAGAGGAAGGGCTCAGCTTCCTGGGTGTGGTGGGCTTGACTCAGTGGGGCGAGACATGATCCCTACAATGTACTGATGGTTCAGAAAAGTCATAGGTCTGGGGTAAGGAGCAGAGACTGATACATAGTGAAAGTGTGTCATTTGTGTGTTTCTTTGCTTTTGACTTGTACAAAAGTCACTGACATATCTCCTACTGGTCTATGAAAGGCAGATAACTGATACAGTAAGTAGTTCACCAGCAGTGTCTATGACTAGATGTATTGGGTTGGCCAAGATTTGATAGCTACCAAATGTTAACTAGTGTTCAAAAGTCTCCTGAAGTCTCTGGTGTGTTGTGTCTACTGGGATGCTTTGGGGTGTAAATAATAAAAAGCAAAACTCCAAATAGCTTATACAGTAAGGAAGTTTTATCCCCCAAACGAGAAGTCTTGTGATGGGGTCACTGAAAGATTGGTTAACTCAGCAGCTCAGTCACATCTTGAAGGAATACTTTGCCATCCTCTCTGACTTAGCTTTGTCCTCAAGGTAGCTCCCTCCTGGTTGCATGATGGCTTGCACTTCCAAGCAATATGTGGTAATGAGCAAGGAAACCTTTCCCAAAAAGTCCCCCAGCAGCCCTCTCCTCACATCACATTGGCTAGAATTGGGTCAGTGCCCATCTTAACAAATCACTGGTAAGGGAAGTGGGAAGTGGGAAGTTACTAAAACTTGCTTAGGTAATCAGGATTTATTCCTAAGTTGAAGATAAGGTCACCTTCCTTAGGGGAATCATGAGTTGGGAGAACCTGGACAAAAACAGGGTTCTTTCAACATGGAGGAGAAAGGGACTTGGCCCTTGAATAGGCAACCAACAGTGTCTGCTCTGTATGCAATAGACATGCCATATCCATATTTCCATAATACCTTCCATAGCAGCAAGTCAGTCCCCAGTTTGCTAATAATCTTAATTTGGTGATGGTGGCAACTTTTCCTATGAAAATTTAGCCATCATCTGGTGAGGTAAAGACAAACCATGAAAAATCAATTCAGGTAAGACGGCAAAATCTCCATTACCTGACGTTCCCAATGAAATCCAACTCCCCATTCCCGAATCGGGACAGCTTATTGACTGTAAAGGCTTAGGTCATTCCAGCAGGAGGGGACATTTCTTTGAGACAAGAAAGTGAAAAGGAGCAGCCTTCAAGTGAACATGGGGAAGAAAAGCTCCCTAAGAAGAGGAAAAGGCAGAAAACTGAAAGGATCAGAAAGTGCTGGAATGATTGGCTCACAGAGAGTGGGAAGAGAATGGCAGGAAGGAAGGTGAAAAAGGGGGAATGAGAGGTCATTCAGAGCCTTGCAGGTCCCACTAAGGAGTTGGGGGTTACATTCTAAGTACAGCGGGGAGACACTGAAGGATTAAACAAGATCTACAAATGTAAAATCATACCAATAATCCTATGCAGGATTGTTTTATATGTTGGAAAGAGTCACTCTGTTTAACGTAGGCCATATGTCATTAGAGAAGCTACTCACAAAATCCCCACTTAATAGACAGTTGCCAGGAATTCAACTTCATTACCTTGGTTCTGTGCAGAGTTGACCTTTAGTTCTCGCTGGTGGATGCATGTTTGTGGACGGGGTAGCCTAGTGGAATGACTTAGTCGGGGGCAGCACTTAAGACATTTTAAATAAATGATAATGCCTCTGAAAAGAAATAAAACTCCATTTCCCTGTTGGGTAAGGTTGCTGCTCATTTAAGTAGCTAGCTGTTCACTAGTTTATCTCCTGACTGTTTTTAATTTAATTTTCCTTTTTTAATTGGAGCATAGTTGAGTTACAATGTTATGTTAGTTTCTGGGGTACAGCAAAGTGATTCAGTTATACACACACATATATTATTCTTTTTCATAGTCTTTTCCAATATGGTTTATGATAAAATACTGAATATAGTTCCCTGTGCTATACAGTAGGAGCTTGGTGTGTATTTTATATATAGTAGTGTGTATCTGCTAATCCCAAACTCCTAATTTATCCCTCCCCCACCCCCTTTTCCCCTTTGGTAACCATAAATTTGTTTTCTATGCTAACTGACTTTTAGAACCTAAAAAGGGAATGCTGCCAGAAATAGGATGGGTAAACACATCTCCCCCCATGGTCAGCCAGCTCTCCTTTCAGTCATGCGTGTGGCTTGTGAACTCTGGGACACATGCGTACGGGGTTCACTACGTGACGGAGGTTGCCTGTTCCAGTTGCCAAGTCCTTTCATACTTCATGTTACATCATTGAGCTCAACACACTCCAGAGCTCTCCTGTTTCCTTAGCAGTTCCTTGATAACAAGTCCATATGTCAGTTTTCTTTTCAACAATCTCACTTTTTCAACAGTCTTTGAGCACCCACGCCTATGTAGAGGCAAATACAATACAGGGCGTTGAAGGACAGTGTTGGAGCGGTGTCAGTGAATGGTTATGGGAGCTCAGGGGCGTGAACCTGGATGGACTTCGGCGGGTGGAGGGGGGGTTCTGACAGCAGAGCTAAGCCTTCTTCCTCTGGCTTCTGTGAGAAAGACGGAATAGAGAGAGAGATTCAGGGAACAGAGCCAGGCGATTTGGAGAATGATTGGACAAAGGACAGAACTGAGATAATTCCAGGAGTTTTCAGCCAACCCCATCTCATCCCAAGGGATAGTTCTCAAGCTGAAAAACAAAGGTTATCAGAATTCTTGAGATCCTGCCCTGGATCCATTCCCCTTTTCCATGACCTCTTTTTGGAACACTGGTGCGGAATAAGTGGCATGGTCTTCAGAAGAAGGCACTGAGGAATTTTCCTACTCTTGTTTACAAAACATTTTTAAATGCTTCTGGGTAAATGCAAATGACGTGATGCCTCTCTACCTATTTCCTGCCGATGGCAGTCTTCTAAGAATGGTTAATGTCAGATGTGAAATTATTTTCCTGAATGTTGTTTCTTTTCTCTTTTCATTATGAAGTATATTCGGTGCTCTTCGAACTGGTGCTTATATGGTGTACATTTTGATGACCAAAGGCCTGAAGCATTCAGTTTGTGACCAGGGTTTTTACAATGGACCTGTCAGCAAATTCTGGGCTTATGCATTTGTGCTAAGCAAAGCACCCGAACTAGGTGAGTGTCTTCTCTCCTTACATTTCCTCCCCCAAACCCCCACCCCTTTGTAGCTACACACCCACAATATTTATGGAAAAACGAACAAAGAAATAATTTGAAGGTCCTGTTTTACTGGTTGCAGGAAAGTTACAATGAATGAATTTGCGTTCTTGACTAACTTCCACTGTGTTATTTCTCTCCCCTCCTTCCCTCCTTTTAAATAATTGTACATTGAATAAGAAGAGCAGAATAGTTTACATAGAACATGCACGTATCCAAGCCTTACTGAAAACACACTTCCAGAGGCTTATAACATCTACCCAGCCCCTTCTCTGAGGCCATTAACAGCTGAGCTAATATTAGAATATTGGGAAAAGTTAGCTGCACAGCTATTTCCCAGTCCCACATCGAAGCGTAATTTAGGCTCTGGAGTTTGGACGCAGACTAGGAAATTCAGCTTTTTGTTTGGGTATCCTCATGTTCTCATTAATGAAATATTAAGGGTTAGTTTCTGGTGTTGTTTAATTTTAATCATCAAAGAAATAGGCCTTAGGGAAATGTAGTTCATCTTCTAGAAATTAATACAAAATACTGAAGCTAGAAATTAATCCAAAATCTATATATGTAGATTCCTAAGGTTTTTCCTTTAACTCTTTAATAGTCTTAATATAAGTGTGGCACAAGTTAGCAGAAACAGTGAAAAATTAAGTAGCAAGTGTTTGACACAGACACGGTTCCCCAGGAAAATATCTCTATTGCCAGAGAAAGGGATCCACCAGTGATAACAAGCTCTGAGTTCATCCATGGGCAGTGCTGGCCAGCATCTCACAAACTGGTACATATCCTTAGGGGACGCCTGTCCATCCTCTGGGTTTTTTTTGTTTTTTGTTTTTTTTTTTAATTATTAGCACCTTTAATTATTATTTATTTATTTATTTATTTATTTTGGCTGTGTTGGGTCTTCGTTTCTGTGCAAGGGCTTTCTCTAGTTGCGGCAAGCGGGGGCCACTCTTCATCGCGGTGCGCGGGCCTCTCACTATCGCGGCCTCTCTTGTTGCGGAGCACAGGCTCCAGACGCGCAGGCTCAGTAGTTGTGGCTCACGGACCTAGTTGCTCCGCGGCATATGGGATCCTCCCAGATCAGGGCTCGAACCCGTGGTCCCCTGCATTGTTAGGCAGATTCTCAACCACTGCGCCACCAGGGAAGCCCCCTCTGGGTTTCTTAATGTTTTATCTGGAATTAAGAATTGGCTTATTTAGTTCAAAATTTTTATTTATAGATTGTGTTCCGTCTCCTGTTTCTCCTAAAAAGGGGGTTAGAGGTCGTAATTTCACTATAAGCCACCTGCAGTATTAGCTATCAAGTCTTTCTGAAAGGTGCCCCTAGTTTGTGTCCGTGTCTGTTCACAGTGGATATGGCGTTTCTCCGATGTGTGCATCCGCCACCTATAGCCACTCTCCACCACAGGCTGTAACCTGATGCCTACAGAGTGCTGACAATTGGTTTGAACTGTTGGTTTGACCACTGTCTTCCCAGGTCAAAGACAAAGGAAGAGCAGCGGGGGTGGGGGGAAAAAACTTTAGCGCTCGCACACAGAGCCTGTGAAAACAGTCTTAGAGTGAAATGCATTAGTATGGGTTCATTCATTTATTCCTTTAATAAATTTTTTTTTTTTTAAAGAAATTCACATTCTTTTATTTATTTATTTATTTATTTATGACTGTGTTGAGTCTTCGTTTCTGTGCGAGGGCCTTCTCTAGTTGCGGCAAGTGGGGACCATTCTTCATCGCGGTGCGCGGGCCTCTCACCACCGCGGCCTCTCTTGTTGCGGAGCACAGGCTCCAGATGCGCAGGCTCAGCAATTGTGGCTCACGGGCCCAGCTGCTCCGCGGCATGTGGGATCTTCCCAGACCAGGGCTCGAACCCGTGTCCCCTGCATTGGCAGGCAGACTCTCAACCACTGCGCCACCAGGGAAGCCCTAATAAATTTTTTAAATTTATTTTTTATTGAAGTATAGTTGATTTACAATGTTGTGTTAATTTCTGCTATACAGCAAAGTGATTCAGTTATACATACCTAAACATTCTTTTTTTATATATTCTTTTCCATTATGGTTTATCACAGGATTTTGAATATAGTTCCCTGTGCTATACAATAGGACCTCGTTGTTTATCCATCCTATATATAATAGTTTGCATCTGCTAACCCCAAACTCGCACTCCATCCTTCCCCCCCCCACCCCTTCCCCTTGGCAACCACGAGTGTGTTCTCTATGTCTGTGAGTCTGTTTCTGTTTCGTAGATAAGTTCATTTGTGTTATGTTTTAGATTCTACATATAAGTGATATCATATGGTATTTGTCTTTCTCTTTCTGACTTTCTTCACTTAGTATGATAATCTCTAGTCCCATCCATGTTGCTGGAAATGGCAATATTTTGTTTTTTATGGCTGAGTAGTATTCCATTGTATACATGTACCACATCTTCTTTATCTGTTCATCTGTTGATGGACATTTAGGTTGTTTCCATGTCTTGGCTATTGTGAATAGTGCTGCTATGAACATAGGTGTGCATGTATCTTTTTGAATTATAGTTTTATCTGAATCTATGCCCAAGAGTGGGATTGCTGGATCATATGGTAGCTCTATTTTTAGTTTTTTAAGGAACTTCCATACTGTTCTCCATAATGGCTGTACCAATTTACATTCCCACAGACAATGTAGGAGGGTTCCCTTTTGTCCACATACTTTCCAGCATTTGTTATTTATAGACTTTTTAATTATGGCCATTCTGACTGGTGTGAGGTGGTACATCATTGCAGTTTCGATTTGCATTTCTCTAATAATTAGCAATGTTGAGCATCTTTTCATGTGCCTGTTGGTCATCTGTATGTCTTCTTTGGAGAAATGTCTATTTACATCTTCTGCCCATTTTTCAATTGGGTTGTTTTTTTGTTGTTGAGTTGTATGAGCTGTTTGTATATTTTGGAGATTAAGCCCTTGTTGCTCACATCGTTTGCAAATATTTTCTCCCAGTCTGTAGGTTGTCTTTTCGTTCTGTTTATGGTTTCCTTTGCTGTGCAAAAGCTTGTAAGTTTGATTAGGTCCCATTTGTTTATTTTTGCTTTTATTTCTATTGCCCTGGGAGACTGACCTAAGAAAACATTGGTAAGATTTATGTCAGAGAATGTTTTGCCTAAGTTTTACAGTGTCATGTCTTATATTTACGTCTTTAAGCCATTTTGAGTTTATTTTTGTGTATGGTGAGAGGGTGTGTTCTAACTTCATTGATTTACGTGTGGCTGTCCAACTTCCCCACACCCCTTCCCATTGTATATTCTTGCCTCCTTTGTCAAAGATTAACTGACCATAGGTGTGTGGGTCCTTTAATAAATTTATACTAAGCACCTACCATGGGCCAGGCATTTAAAACATTGAAATGGAATTGCTACTTTATCAAAAAAAGAAATTTATAATATGAATTTAATGGACCAGGCCCCCAGGCAGCTATTTTTAGTATTTGAATTAGGACCACTAGCTGCAACGTCTTAGGCCAGAGAAGTGTTTTTCAGACTTGGAGCTACAGACGATGCCTAAAAGTCTACAGATGTGTTTTTTAGGAATTTCAAAATTCTGTGAGGATATTTTAATTTTGTGTCTTCATGTATGAATAAAAGAAAAGATTGTCTTGCCAGCTACATTTCTCATAGTGATTCTTTCTTCATTTAGAGTCATAGAGTCTCTTGAGTCAGATCACTTTTTCTGAAACTGGTGTTGGTCTGAGAATGTGAGCATGTATTTTTTCTCTTGGGTTTTTGTGACGTTTCCTTTAAAATAAATTCATACATTATTAAAGTTAGAGAATTATTCAAACTGAGAGATATCATATCCCCTTGACCCCTATACTTTATTCTGTATAATAAGTATCCTTATGAATCCCCCCTGTGTTTTTGATGAAGAATTGACTACAGATACATGAATACAGTAAATGCATGAAACTTCACTCCCCTTACATACCACCCCTGAACACCTTTACAATTTCCACCTCCCTACCCTCAACAAGTACTTTTTTTTTTTAAATCAGAAAAGGTGCCTCTATGCTTCTGGCCTTTAAGCCTCAAATTGCAAAGGAGCTACTTCAGTCTTTGCTTCTAGAAGTGCCTTTCCCTGCCAGGACTGCTTGTCTGTGTTCTGAGTTTTACCCAGTTGTGTTTGAGGGACTTGAGAATAAAATAGTCCCTTCTACCTTTTGAAGGAATAATATATTGAAGAGCCACCCCAACCCATTCATAGTGGTCATTTTCCTTCAACGACGTAAGTAGCCCTGTGCTGTCTGTCCTCCCAGCTTCCACTCCAGATGGACACCAACGTCTTAAGGTGGTGGACAAGTTAGCATTCGTGGATGAGAACTGTTAGTGCATCACTCAGAGGTACTTGTGCTATAATCCTCTGTCTTGTTGGAGTGTTGTTGGTCCTGAGGATGTTAGTGAATCACCTGTCTTAACTAATCTAGGCCCGAACATGCCACTACCTCCTGCCCCCATGTAGACCTTGTAATTGGACACAATTCTGTTCCCTCTTGAGCCCAAAGGAGCTGTACTCTAGTCCCCTGGGCCACTGGCTTGATCATTGCTTTCCCTGGAGAAGCCTCATTCACCACAATAGTTTACAGGTTGGTTATCAAACAATCCATTCCTTCACACTTCAAACGTCGGATTGAAGTGTTGACAATGGGCTGAAGAGCTGGAAAAAAAAATTAAATCCCAAACTTGACACAGCTCAAAAATAATGAGGCTAGTGTGTGACACCAATTCTTCATGTAATTTCAGATCCGACATTTTCATGGTCTGAGTACCCTTTTTCATTTCTAAAATATGACTTGTTCTCTTTCAAATATCCTGGAGCTCACTTGATAGCAGTCTTCCCAAAGTAAACTGCTGAATCAAAACAGATCCAAAAATCAGTTCACCTAATTTAGTGAACATGTGTGCTTGGATGGTTTTTTGTTCGTTTGAGAAGTTAAATTCCTTCCCTGTTTTTCACCCTTAGAAAACTTTGTCACTACTATTTAATCAAGAAAGCTTTATGCATTTGGATTACTTAGAATTTTTCTTATTCTTCTTTTCAATTCTTCTTTTCAATTCTCTAAGATTCTGGACTCCCTATGTATACCAGAAAGAAAAAGTCTTATGAGAAAAAAGAACAGTTCTTCAATGTTCAATACTGAAACTCTATTTCCCCCCCAAAACCTGCATGCCTGCAGTTTTCACTGAAGTAGTTTTTTATTGTGGCAAAACATACATAAACTTTGCCATTTCTAAGTGTACAAGGCTGCAGCATTAAGGACATTTGCATCGTTGTGCAACCATCACCACCATCCATGTCCAGCACTTTTATCTTCCCCAACGGAAAACTCTGTGCCTGTTAAACACTAACATTCCCCCTTCACTAGCCTCTTAATAGCGAGAAGGGCTTTCTGTTTCAGCAGAGAACAATGAGCTCATTTCAGTGAATTCCAGGGCTACAATCTACTAGAATAAGTAAGGGGAAGAGAGCCACCGACCTGCTTTGTGTGCCAAAATCTTTGAGTGACTACTGTTTGAATTATATTAAAACCTGCTGAGATTTTGTTTTGTTAAAACTTGGAAACATCTGCTCTGAGTCTAGGTCCTTGCTCAGTTGAGCTTGTCATTGTTTTTGAAACTCTGACTCAGCAGAGCTCCAGCTAACTCTCAGAAGAGAGGAGCACAGCCGTCTGTAACAAACCACACACACAGTGGGCTCTCCATCTCTTGGTGGCCATGCATGCCCTGGGGCTGCTAAATGCTCATGAACTTCTCCAGAGCTGCACACAGGGCTGCACTTAATAGCACGTGGGCAGAAGGCATAGTTCAGGAGGAATACTTAGGTATGGGATCACCAGGTCCTGCCTGCAGGCTGGCTCTTGACGGAAAATAGCTGAACCAAAGGTTAGAGAGACTGGTAAAGAACATGAGCCAGAGGAAACTAAGATATGTGACACGGCCGAAACGTTCATGAGTCAGAAGTCCCACTGCTTACACTTGGCCAAAATTCTTTCCATAATGCTAACAGGACCTTTGGCCAAGAAAGATTGGTTGGCCAACATTGCATCCACAGTCCCTATCTTTTGTTTGTATTTCTAGGTCACTCTGTAGCTTTTTTTTTTTTTTTTCTTTTTTCTTTTTTTTTTTTGGCTGCATTGGGTCTTCGTTGCTGCATGTGGGCTATCTCCAGTTGTGGTGAGCAGGGACTACTCTTTGTTGTGGAGCATGGGCTCTAGGCACATGGGCTTCAGTAGTTGTGGCACGCAGGCTCAGTAGTTGTGGCGCACGGGCTTAGTTGCTCCGTGGCATGTGGGAATCTTCCCGGACCAGGGCTCGAACCCGTGTACCCTGCATTGGCAGGTGGATTCTTAACCACTGCACCACCAGGGAAGTCCCCACTCTGTAGCTTTTGACAGGCCTGGAAGTGCCATCGTCTTGGTATAACTGGCTCATGACAAATTAAATGAGTTATTAAGTGGTTTTCCCCAGAGGAAAAATAATTCATAACTGCCAGAGTTGCATGACTGTTGCATCTCAGCTGCGACAGCAAAAGAACCATGAGAGATCTTGGGGAGCTCTTACCCCACCAGCTCCCTCTCACCCAAGGAAAACTACCCTTCTCTGGGTTGGTGGCCTGCTTGGGGACGGTAACCTTGATATGGCATTGGAATGCTACTTCTGAGAGGCTCAGGGCCATTACTGGAAGATCCTCATCTTTGTCACTCCATCTATCATCCTGCATATCTGTTCTGAGAAAAATTCTTATGTGTATCTAAATTAATTTCATTTTGAAGATCTCATGACATGTCCTTTGCCCCCACCTCCCCGTATTAAATGGAAACACCTAGTGTGTCTCAGATCAAGCCTGAGACCACCACCCCGACTCAGACAGGAAAAACACAAAGCTATGTTCAATTCCAGATTTGTAGCTTCTGTGTTAGCCCATTCTAATCTGGTCTGTGTTTCGTCCCCTACCACTCTTCCCACACTGAAATCGTTCTTTAGACAATAAAGTTTTAACATAAAAGTGGTGATAGAGTTAAAATTAAATCTAAAGAATTTAAAATTTAAAATGCTCATTACTTTAAGGCAAATAACTTTTATTATAATATGTTTGAATATTGTACAGGATTTATATTTATTGTAGTTAATACTTAAAGACTCATTAAAAAAAATCTCAATTACGAATGAATAAATTTGTTTTTAACGTACAATTCCTTGGACTTCTACCTTCTTTCCACTGGGAACAAAGGTAGGCTGGAATTACTGTGTCTACATTATAGTCCATAGAAGGAAGGGAGGCGCAGAGTAGTAATTACACAGAAATAGTGGATCTTTGACAAGCACACAAAGATAGCACAGTGTAACATAAGTAAGTAGACCCCAGGTCTCCTAACACTAGTTGTGTCCCTTAAGCATACAAGTGAGAGTTACCATCACCATCGATCGTTATTAGTCGGTCTGACATTTACAGGCTTAATATGTTAGGCATCTCATAATAGAGAAGAGGACTTCAAAGAAAATTTTATAAGAGGTTCAGAAATGCAGCAGCTGGAAATTTTCCTTTTCTGTTCTAAACAAATAAGAAATAATAATGTTGGGGTATTTTGTTTGTTTTTTGTTGTTGTTTTTCTTTTTCATATTCCCTAGGTAGCAGCTGACTTTATTTTTTATTGAAGAAGAGCTGATTTACAATCTTATGTTAGTTTCAGGTATACAGCAAAGCGATTCAGTTATTTTTTTTTTCAGATTTTTTTCCATTATAGGTTATTACAAGATATTGAATATAGTTCCCTGTGCTATACAGTAAATCTTTATTGTTTACCTAACTTATCCCTCGCCCTGCCCCCACTTTCCCCTTTGGTAACCATAAGTTTGTTTTATATGTCTGTGAGTCTGTTTTTGTTTTGTAAATGAACTCATTTGTATATATTTTAGATTCCACATGTGACAGCATATAATATTCGTCTTTGTCTGACTTCACTTAGTGTGGTATTCTTTAGGTCCATCCATGTTGTTGCAAATGGCAATATTTCATTCTTTTTTATGGCTGAGTAATATTCCATTGCATATATACACCACATCTTCTTTATCCATTTCATCTGTTGATGGACACTTGGGTTGCTTATAGTGCAGCTGTGGACACCGGGATGCCTGTATCTTTTTGAATTAGAGATTTTGTCTTTTCAGGATGTATGCCCAGGAGTGAAATTCCTGGGTCGTATGGTAGCTCTATTTTTACTTTTTCTTTTTAAAATATTTATTTATTTATTTATTCGGTTGCGCCGGGTCTTAGTTATGGCAGGCAGGCTCCTTAGTTGTGGCATGCAAACTCTTAGTTGTGGCATGCATGTGTGATCTAGTTCCCTGACCAGGGATCAAACCCGGGCCCCCTGCACTGGGAGCGTGGGGTCTTATCCACTGCGCCACCAGGGAAGTCTCTATTTTTACTTTTTTGAGGAACCTCCATATTGTTCTCCATAATGGCTATACCCATTTACATTCGCACCAACAGTGTAGGAGGGTTCCCTGATGATAGTCATTCTGATTGGTGTGAAGTGATACCTCATTGTAGTTTTGTTTTGCACTATAAGAAGTAATAATGTTTAACAGTTCACTAGGGAAATAAACTAATAGCTCCTGCTGAATGGAATAGGGCACCACCTGTATTATTCCAACCACAGCCATCAGAACCTTAAAAGTCTTTCCAAGATCCAGAATTATCTGACCTTCCTTTGTATGAGATGTTTTAGGGCATCCTTGAAGTATGAGGGATAAGACAAGGGTAAGTACTAAGTTCCCTTGTGCTTAATTAAATTTCAGAATAAGAAGAGGGACCACCTAGATCTCCTTGTTATACAAAAAGAAGTCAAGTTCGAGTTCACCAAAGGTCATGAAGGATATTGGTTTTTCCCATATCTGAAAACCACAGAGATAGGAAAGAGAATGAAGCATCTGCCTGCATAAATCCTGTTTCTGTCTCATATGGGACAGAAACAGGATTTATGCAGGCAGATGTTTTTTCTTTTTTGGACTCGTTAATGGAATCAGGTGTATTTGTTACTGTGCTTGCTCTTCATCCATTTTTACGTAAGTGTTCTAAAGTATATTTTTCAGAACACCTAGACTTTTAAGAGAATCACTGCAGATTAATAGCATCTACCTGCCTGAGCACCATTCTTGCTTCTATAATATGAATTCTCTACCTTAGAAACAGTGATCTTTTGGATAGTCAAAATAGCTCAGATGGGAGAGCATTAGACTGAAAAAACAGTGGCCTTTTTCTTCAAGGGGGATAATGTTAGTAAAATTTTGGATAGATCCTGGAAAGCTTTTTCAAAGTTAATTCCATAAAAATGTGTGTCATTCTCAGTTTTTTATCACCTGATTCATTGGTACCAAAATATTCCTATTATCCTCTTCAGTAAATACAGTAGAAGATAAATTTTTTTCTCCTTTCCTATTTTTGCCTTTTGTTTATTTAATTTTTTTTAATTTAATTTTTATTTTATATTAGTGTATAGTTGATTTACAATGTTGGGTTATTTTCAAGTGTACAGCAAAGTGATTCACTTATAAATATACATATAACCATTCTTTTTCAAGTTCTTTTCCCAAATAAGTTATTACAGAGTATTAAGTAGAGTTCCCTGTGCTATACAGTAGGTTCTTGTTGATTATTTATTTTATATATAGTAGTGTGTATCTGTTAATCTTAAACTCCTAATTTATCCCTCCCCCTGCCTTTTCCCTTTGGTAACCATAAGTTTGTTTTCGAAGTCTGTTTCTGTTTTGTAAATAAGTTCATTTGTATCATTTTAAGATTCCACATATAAGTGATACCATGTGATATTTGTCTTTCTCTGTCTGACTTACTTCACTTAATATGATAATCTCTAGGTCCATCCATGTTGCTGCAAATGGCATTATTTCATTCTTTTTTATGACTGAATAATATTCCATTGTATATATACATTGTATATATGTACCACATCTTCTTTATCCATTCCTCTGTCGATGGACATTTACGTTGCTTCCATGTCTTGGCTATAGTAGATAGTAATAGTGCTGCAATAAACATTGGGGTGCATGTATCTTTTCAAATTACGTTTTTTTCTGGATATATGCCCAGGAGTGGGATTGCTGGATCATATGGTAGTTCTATTTTTCATTTTTTAAGGAACCTCCGTACTGTTCTCCATGGTGGCTCTACCAATTTACATTCCCACCAACAGTGTAGGAGGGTTCCCTTTTCTCCATACCCCCTCCAGCATTTATTGTTTGTAGACTTTTTAAAAAATTGTATTGGAGTATAGTTGATTTACAATGTAGTATTAGTTTCAGGTGTACAGCAAAGTGAATCAGTTATACATATACATATTCCACTCTTTTTTTTTTTTTTTAGATTCTTTTCCCATATAGCCCATTACAGAGTATTGTGTAGAGCTCCCTGTGCTATACAGCAGGTCCTTATTAGTTATTTATTTTATATATAGTAGTATGTATATGTCAATCCCAATCTCAATTTATCTCTCCACCCTCTTATCCCCTGGTAACCATAAGTTTGTTTTCTACATCCGTGAATGTACTTCTGTTTTGTAAATAAGTTCCATATATACAATGGAAGATTACTCAGCCATAAAAAAGTACAACATAATGCCACTTGCAGCAACATGGATGGACCTAGAGATTGTCATACTGAGTGAAGTAAGTCAGACACAGAAAGACAAATATCATATGATATTCCTTACATGTAGAATCTTAAAAAAAAAGGTATTGTTTGTAGACTTTTTGATGATGGCCATTCTGATCAGTGTGAGATCATACCTCATTGTAGTTTTGACTTGCATTTCTCTAATACTTATAGTGATGTTGAGCATTTTTTCATGTGCTTTTTGGCCATCTGTATGTCTTCTTTGGAGAAATGTCTATTTACACCTACTGCCCATTTTTTGATTGGGTTGTTATTTCGATATTGAGCTGCATGAGCTGTTTGTATATTTTGGAGATTAATCCCTGTCGATCACTTCATTTGCAAATATTTCCTCCCATTCTGTGGGTTGTCTTTTCATTTTGTTTGTGGTTCCCTTTGCTTTGCAAAAGCTTTTAAGTTTAATTAGGTCCTATTTGTTTATTTTTGTTTTTATTTCCATTACTCTAGGAGGTGGATCAGAAAAGATCTTGCTGTGATTTATGTCAAAGAGTGTTCTGCCTATGTTTTCCTCTAAGAGTTTTATAGTATCCAGTCTTATATTTAGGTCTTTAATCCATTTTGAGTTTATTTTTGTGTATGGTGTTAAAGAATGTTCTAGTGTCATTCTTTTACATGTAGCTGTCCAGTTTTCCCAGCACCACTTACTGAAGAGACTGTCTCTTCCCCATTGTATATTCTTGCATTGTTTGTCATAGATTAATTTACCATAGGTGCGTGGGTTTATTTCTGGGCTTTCTATCCTGTTCCATTGATTTTTTGTGCCAGTACCATACTGTTTTGATGACTGTAGCCTTGTAGTATAGTCTGAAGTCAGGGAGCCTGATTCCTCCAGCTTCGTTTTTCTTTCTCAGGATTGCTTTGGCTATTTGGGGTCTTTTGTGTCTCCATATAAATTTTAAGATTTTTTGTTCTAGGTCTATGAAAAATGCCATTGGTAATTTAATAGGAATTGCATTGAATCTGTAGATTGCATTCAATAGTATAGTCATTTTGACAATATTCATTCTTCCAATCCAAGAACATGGTATATCTTTCCATCTGTTTGTGTCATCTTCAATTTCTTTCATCAGCATCTTATAGTTTTTGTAGTACAGGTCTTTTGCCTCCTTAGGTAAGTTTATTCCTAGGTATTTTATTCTCTTTGATGCGATGGTAAATGGGATTGTTTCCTGTATTACTCTTTCTGATCTTTTGTTGTTAGTGTATACAAATGCAACAAATTTCTGTGTATTAATTTTGTAACCTGCAACTTTACCAAATTCACTGATTAGCTCTAGTAGTTTTCTGGTAGCATCTTTAGGATTTTCTATGTATAGTATCATGTCATCTGCGAACAGTGACAGTTTTACTTCTCCTTTTCCAATTTGTATTCCTTTTATTTTTTTCCCTCTGGTTGCCGTGGCTAGGATTCCCAAAACTATGTTGAATAAAAGTGGTGAGAATGAACATTCTTGTCCTGTTCCTGCCCTTAGAGGAAATGATTTCAGCTTTTCACCATTGAGTATGATATTAGCTGTGCGTTTGTCATATATGACTTTTATTATGTTGAGGTGTATTCCCTCTATGCCCACATTCTGGAGAGTTTATCATAAATGGGTGTTGAACTTTGTCAAAAGCTTTTTCTATTGAGATGATCATCTGGTTTTTATTCTTCAATTTATTAATGTGGTGTATCACAATGATAGATTTGCAAATATTGAAAAATCCTTGCATCCTTGGGATAAATCCCACTTGATCATGGTGTGTATCATCCTTTTAATGTATCATTGGATTTGGTTTGCTAGTATTTTGTTGAGGATTTTTCTGTCTATGTTCATCATTGATATTGACCTGTAATTTGTGTGTGTGTGTGTGTGTGCTATCTTTGTCTGGTTTTTGGTATCAGGGTGATGGTGGCCTCATAGAATGAGTTTGGGAGTGTTCCTTTCTCTGCAATTTTTTTGGAATAGTTTCAGAAGAATAGGTGTTAACTCTTCTTTAAATGTTTGATAGAAGTCACCTGTAAAGCCATCTGGGCCTGAACTTTTGTTTGCTGGAAGATTTTAATCACAGTTTCAATTTCATTACTTGTGATTGGTCTGTTCATATTTTCTATTTCTTCCTGGTTCAGTCTTGGAAGTTTGTACCTTTCTAAGAATTTGTCCATTTCTTCTAGGTTATCCATTTTATTGGCATATCGTTGCTCGTAATAGCCTCTTATGATCCTATGTATTTCTGTGTTGTGAATTGTAACTTCTTTTTTATTTCTAATTTTATTGATTTGAGCCCTCTCCCTTTTTTTCCTTGATGAGTTTGGCAAAAGGTTTATCAATTTTGTTTATCTTTTCAAAGAGTCAGCTTCTAGTTTCATCGATCTTTTCTATTGTTTTCTGCATCTCTATTTCATTTATTTCTGCTCTGATCTTTATTATTTATTTCCTTCTATTAACTTTGGGTTTTGTTTGTTCTTCCTTCTCTAATTGCTATAGGTGTAAGGTTAGGTTGTTTATTTGAGATTTTTTCTTGTTTCCTCAGGTAAGCTTGTATCGCTATAAACTTCCCTCTTAGTACTGCTTTTGCTGCATCCCATAGGTTTTGGATCATCGAGTTTTTGCTTTCAGTTGTCTCTAGGAATTTTTTTATTTCCTCTTTGATTTCTTCAGCAATCCCTTGGTTGTTTAGTAACATTGTTTAACCTCCACATTTTTGTGTTTCTTACAGTTTTTTTCTCTTGTAATTGATTTCTAATCTCATAGCATTGTGGTCAGAAAAGATGCTTGATATGATTTCAGTTTTCTTAAATTTACTGAGGCTTGCTTTGTGGCCCAGCATGTATATGCCCTGAAGAATGTTCCATGTGCACTTGAGAAGAATGTGTAGTCTGCTGCTTTTAGATGGAATGCTCTATAAATATCAATTAAGTCCATCTGGTCTAATGTGTTATTTAAGGCCTGTGTTTCCTTATTGATTTTTCTCTGGATGATCTGTCCATTGATGTAAGTGGGGTGTTAAAGTCCCCCACTATTATTGTGTTATTGTCAATTTCTCCTTTTATGGCTGTTAGCATTTGCCTTATATATTGAGGTGCTCCTATGGTGGGTGCATATATATTTACAATTGTTATATCTTCTTCTTGGATTGATCCCTTGATCATTATGTAGTGTCCTTCTTTGCCTCTTTTAACGGTCTTTATTTTAAAGTCTATTTTGTCTGATATGAGTATTGCTACTCCAACTTTCTTTTGATTTCCATTTGCATGGAAAAACCTTTTTCCATCCTCTAACTTTCAGTCTGTATGTGTCCCTAAATCTGAAGTGGGTCTCTTATAGACAGCATATATACGGGTCTTATTTTTGTATCCATTCAGCCAGTCTATGTCTTTTGGTTGGAGCATTTAATCCATTTACATTTTAAGGTAGTTATCAATATTATGTTCTTATTGCCATCTTGTCAATTGTTTTGGATTTGTTTTTGTAGGTCTTTATTCTTCCCTTCATTTTTTTGTTCCCTTCTTGTGATTTGATGACTATCTTTAGAGTTGTATTTGGATTGCTTTTTCTTTTGTGTGTGTTTATCTATTGCTGATTTTTGGTTTGCAGTTACTATGAGGTTTTGATATAGCTGTCTATATATAGACAAGATTGAAATTAAGAGACCAGCAACTTAAAACAAATGTATTTCCAATATCCTGTATTTGTACTCTCCTCTCCTCTTCTCATGATTACTCATTTTGACATCTTATTTGTGTGTGGATGATTTCCTACTTTACTGTGTGTTTGCCTTTACCAGCAAGCTTTCCCATTTATAATTTTCCTGTTTCTAGTTGTTGCCTTTTCTTTTCTGCCTAGAGAATTTCCTTTAGCATTTGTTGTAAAGCTGGTTTGGTGGTGTGGAATTCTCTTAGCTTTTGCTTGTCTGTAAAGCTTTTGATTTTTCCGTCAAATGTGAATGAGAGCCTTGCTGGGTAGAGTATTCTTGGTTGTAGTTTTTTTCCCTTTCATCACTAAATATATCATGCCACTCCCTTCTGGCCTGCAGAGTTTCTGTTGAAAGATCAGCTGATAACCTTGTGGGGATTCCCTTGTATGTTATTTGTTGCTTTTCCTTTGTTGCTTTTAATATTTTTTCTTTGTCATTAATTTTTGTCAGTTTGATTAGTATGTGTCTCAGCGTGTTCCTCCTTGGGATTATCTTGTATGGGACTCTCTGCAGTTCCTGGACTTGAGTGTTTCCTTTCCTACATTAGGGAAGTTTTAGGCTATAATCTCTTCAAATAATTTCTCAGGCCCCTTCTCCCTCTCTTCTCCTTCTGGGACCCCTATAATGCGAATGTTGGTGCATTTAATGTTGTCCCAGAGGTCTCCTAGACTGTCCTCATTTCTTTTCATTCTTCTTTCTTTATTCTGTTCCACAGCAGCGATTTCCACCAATCTGTGTTGCACCTCACTTATTCTTCTGCCTCATTTATTCTGCTAGTGATTCCTTCTAGTGTATTTTTCCTTTCAGTTATTATATTGTTCATCTCTGTTTGTTTGTTCTTTAAAGCTTCCAGCTCTTTATTAAACATTTTTTGTATCCTCTCAGTCTATGCCTCCATTGTTTTTCCAAGATCTTGGATCATCTTTACTATCATTACTCTGAATTCTTTTTTGGGTAGATTGTCTATCTCCATTTCACTTAGTTCTTCTGTGTTTTACCTTGTTCCTTCATCTGGAACATATTTCGCTGCCATCTCATTTTGCCTAACATTTTGTGTTTGTGGTCCATTCCTCAGGCTACAAGACTGTAATTCTTGGTTCTGGTGTCTGCTCCCTGGTGGGTGAGGTTGGTCCAGGGACTTGTGTAGGCTTCCTGGTGGGAGGGACTGGTGCATGCCCACTGGTGGGTAGAGCTGGGTCTTGTCCCTGTTGTGGACAGGGCCATGTCAAGGTGTGTGTTTAGAGGTGGCTGTGAGCTCAGTACAACTTTAGGCACCCTGTCTGCTGATGGGTGGGGCCAGGTCTTGGTGCCAAAATGGCGACCTCTGGGAAAGCTCATGCCAATGAGTGTTCTCTGGGGTGTCTGCCATCAGTGTCCTTGCCCCCATAGTGACCACAGCCTTGCCCCCGCAGGAGACTCTCCAAGACCAGCAGGTAGGTTTGTCTCAGGGTCATATGAAATCAGTGCATTGCCTTGGGTCCCAGTGCAGGTGAAATCTTGTGTGCACCCTCCAAGAATGGAGTCTCTGTTTCCCCCAGTCCTGTGGAGCTCCTGCACTCAAGCCCTGCTGGCCTTCAAAGCCAAATGCTCTGGTGGCTCATTCTCCTGATGCCAGACCCCCAGGCTGGGGAGTCTGATGTGGGGCTCAGAACTCTCCCTTCTGTGGGAGAACCTCTGCAATATACTTTTGCAGTCTGTGGGTCGCCCACCCAGCGGTTGTGGGATTAAATTATATTGCAGAAGCGCACCTCCTACCGTCTCATTGTGGCTTCTTCTTTGTCTTTGGGTGAAGAATATCTTCTTTGGTAGGTTCAAGTCTTTTTCGTCGATGGTTGTTCAGCAGTTAGTTGTGATTTTGGTGTTTTTGTGAGAGGAGGTGCGCTCAAGT
Source organism: Balaenoptera acutorostrata (assembly GCF_949987535.1). Classification (NCBI taxonomy): domain Eukaryota; kingdom Metazoa; phylum Chordata; class Mammalia; order Artiodactyla; family Balaenopteridae; genus Balaenoptera; species Balaenoptera acutorostrata. The sequence goes on along the minus strand of NC_080068.1, from coordinate 114,126,419 downwards.
CCTTCCTCTCCGCCATCTTGTCTCTCATCCCAGAATAGCCTTTTGTTTAAATTTTACTTTTCTAACTTCCATATGTCAAGGCTTCACATTTTATTGGGAGCTTACAAAGATATGTTTTTAAAGAGTACCTTTGTCATGTACCAAAGAAAAGTGTCTTTACTACTCCAGAGAGGCCTAAGAACATTTTGCTGGGCACTTGAATTCTAATTTGTTTCTCTTGATTAATAAATATCACTTGACTCTTCCAGGTGATATTTCCTAAAATGCATAGCTGAGTTGGAAATGGACGACACGGTTACTAGTGTCCCTTCCAAATTAATATGATTTTGTGCAAAACACCTTTCTGAAAGTAACATTTATTGAGTGCTTACCATGTGCCAAGAGGGCATGTTGAGTATCCTATTTAATCCTCAGATAATTTCAAGCTATTATCATCCCCATTTTACAGATGACGAAATGGGAATATAGTGAGGATAAATAACTTGCCCAGGGTCACTGAGCTAGTAAATATCAGTCCAGGATTCTAACCCAGTCCATCTCATTCTGAAGTACCAGTTCAAGACATCTACCTTCTTGCAGCGATATAGATTATGATTATGTTATGGTCAAGGGGCTCATGTCCATTTTTTTCTTTGTCTTTCAGGAGATACAATATTCATCATTCTGAGGAAGCAGAAGCTGATCTTCCTGCACTGGTACCACCACATCACTGTGCTCCTGTACTCCTGGTACTCCTACAAGGACATGGTTGCCGGGGGTGGTTGGTTCATGACTATGAACTATGGCGTGCACTCCGTGATGTACTCTTACTATGCCTTGCGAGCAGCGGGTTTCCGAGTCTCCCGGAAGTTTGCCATGTTCATCACCTTGTCCCAGATCACTCAGATGCTGATGGGCTGTGTCGTTAACTACCTGGTCTTCCACTGGATGCAGCATGACCAGTGTCACTCTCACTTTCAGAACATCTTCTGGTCCTCACTCATGTACCTCAGCTATCTTGTGCTCTTCTGCCACTTCTTCTTTGAGGCCTACATTGGCAAGATGAGGAAAACAATGAAGGCTGACTAGTGTCGGAACTGAGGAGGAAGCCATAGCTCAGGGTCATCAAGAAAAATAATAGACAAAAGAAAATGGCACAAGGAATCACATATGGTGCAGCTAAAACAAAACAAGACATGAGAAAACACACAACCCAAAGCAGCTTAGGGATAATTAGGTTGAGTTAACCCAGTAAGTTTATGATCCTTTTTGGGTGAGGACTCACTGAGTACACCTTCATCTCAAAGGACTGCTGCTGGAAGACCCCATTCCCTCTTTATCTGTCAACTCTAGGACAAATGAGAACAAAAGTGGGCCAGAGGCAGAGAGAGAGAGAAAGAGAAGGCAAACAAAAGCTATTAACAGTATATGAAAAAAAAAATGTATTTACTAAGTGTTATATTTCTCTAAGGATCAAAGAAGTTTACTTAAAAAACTGTGCAAACCCATACACACAATCCTTTCTAATCTTTTTTGACAGTAAACTGGAGCCAACAGAAAAGATAAAAATGGGAGAGACACAGGGTGTATATCTAGAACAATAATGCTTTTGCAAAAATGAAAGCCTTTTTAAGAAAGGTTGGCAGTTGTAGCCCCCATGAGAAAAGATGTCTTAATCACCTCCTGAGAAAATGGATATAAACAACTATATTTCAACTAAGAGAAAGGCTTGTTTCCCTTCATCGCACAGCCTCAGTCTAGTGAGTGAGTTTGCCAAAACCAAATGGGGCACAATATTTTTCCAGGGTTTTTCCTGGGAGGAAGGAAATAATGCAGCCCACTTCCTAAAAGGGCAGCCCCATCTCAGAGCATTTCTGATAGTTTAATTTCTACCCCTAAATGAGGTAGGAAGCATTATCCTTTGTTCTGTTGCCTCAGGCTTTCAAACAGAGGAGTAAATACAGAATAAAAAAGATACAACTCAATCAAATGATTTGAAAAATCAACTCTCTACTACCTGTAAAAAGGTGCAGCACTGTACCGTTCTTGAGCTGGGAAAGAGAAAAAGACAGTGGGAAAGGAGTGAGCCGAAGATCAATATAATAGACAATAAGTATACCCCTCCCTCGGTGACTTCACACATATTCATAACTTTCAAATGAAACCCTGTGGTACAGTCCATATTTTCTATATTTTTGTGAGTTTCAAACAACCTGCAGGGCTCTTCTTGATCTTGGGTAAACACTGTGTTTCTGCATCATCTGCATTTGCTCCCAAAGGCAATGCAGAGGTGTTTAAAGTGCCCTCTGCTGGTCGAGTGGAGATACTTTGACAAACACACTTCATGGCAAGTTTGGCTGGAACAGTTGACAACAAAGGGCCCCTTATAGACTTATTCTTCAAATTTTAAATGATATAAAATACTCACCATATTTTTGGCCAAATCAGAAGACATTCTTCCTGCTTCAAGTCAGCTTCAGAAATTTTTTTAAAAGGGACTTTTGCTCTGGAACTCAGAAAATCAATTTATTAAGAGCCATATTCTTAAAAAAAAAAAAAAGCTTGATAATATAATATCTGTAATATTTCAGTCCTTTTCAAGCCAAATAAATGTGTAAACATTCCTAGTATTTCAAAGAAGCAATTATGTCAAGTTGTTCAATGTGATATAATAGTATTCTCATTGGCTAAGTAGCTTAATGATTAGACAAACTAGATGAAAAAATTAGGGGCCACTACACTGCATAGATTAGACATGCATAACCACACGTATAGGCACACAGATGAGGGGTCCACCGAACTTCAAAGCCCAAATGAATAGAAACACATTTTCTGGCTAGCAGAAAAAAAAGCTGTTGTTTATCTTTCTTGCTTTATTTGAGAGTGTACAGAAAAGGGATTTTTCAAATTATTTTTATATTATTTTAGCTTTAATTGTGCTGTCATTCATGAAACAGAGCTGCTCTGCTTCTCTGTCAGAGATGACAAGGGCTTTCTCAGCATCTCGTTTATGTGTGGAATTGAAAAGAATAAAGTTTTATTCCATTCTGTGTGAATGGTCTGAACCATGAACAAAGAATCCGTGCAAACCAAGTCATGACTGATGGGGTGGAAGGCGGGGGTGGGGTATGCAGGGGAGCGAAGCTGTTACACCTGTGTTAAATTATTGTGAACAGTCTATGATGTCTTGACGTTGGTTCATAGATGAATTGATGGAGGAATGTATTATTTTTAGGGCAAAAACTGACATAAGCTGAAAAGATAAGGATCTATTAGTTATAGCAGGACCTAAGATGCAAATAATGTTATTTTGAGCTTTGAAAATACATGATACTGTGCAATAAGCTTTTTTTTTTTATAACAGAAAAAAAGCAGAGTAATTAAAATGAGGAAAAGGCCAAATAACAGTTGACTTAAGCTCTAACTGGCCCTTCAGTTAAACTCAACTCTGGTTGATTTAATTTAATTATTTAATCCATTGATTTATCAGTGATCATTTAATGCAGGTTAGAATAAGGAAATGAGCATAGACCTTAAATAGACCCTAAATGATGCTTCCAAAGCACTTTCATCTTGATACAGGTTCATACTTGTGTTCACTTGTGAGATAATTTAGAATTTTTGTTTACAGATTGAATGTCTAATAAATAGTTTTAAAATTAGGTAAATATATCTAAAGGCATTTCCGATGATTATCATGGGAGGGAAAAAGAAAACACCTGTAAAAAAAAAAATCTAAATTCTGGTATTACAGGTTCAGTATAATGTTTTTAACATCTCAGCTTAACTGCTTCATTATATCAAGATACGAGGCTGGACCACTAGCCCATGGCAAATCTGAAGCCTGAGAACTGACTGCCACATAGATAATCCTGCTGTCAGTTAACATTCCAGAAAAACTTGGGCAGGCAAGTTTTTATAGCTGCCCCACTATGCTGCAATAGATTATCTTTCTATTGAAGATTTTCCACTGCATTCCAATTGCAGTTTGGTGAAAACATTCCTGGATTTAAAAAAAAAAAAAAATTTTTTTAAACCAAATCTTCATACATAAGTACATGCAATTTGATACACAAGGTCTGAGCATCAACCCAAGTCTATGAGTTTGCAGTGAAAAACTTTCTAGTGAGAAATGCTCTATTCATAGAGCAAGAGGTTTTATCTGCACCTTCTAGTTTTGCTCATGAAAAAAGAGCCACTACTATATTCATACTCAATATCAGGCCAATGTACCAAGTTAAAACCATGTACTGAGGTGATTATTCCAGGTAATTTACTCCCATCCTTCTAACCATACTCTACTCCACTATAAAAATGAGGGGGCAGGGACAGTACAGCTGTATATGTTGCTGAAGGGGAAAGAAAAAATTGATTACATCCCTGTCACTTCTCTCTACTAATGTAGCTCTGAGTCTAAAACTTTACTGAGTGGGGTTTCTGTAGAACTGAATGGAAGAACACTTCTAGGAGACCCACAGAATTTTTTTTTTTTAATCAGACGTGGTATCTTTATCATAAGATAAAACCTGTCACATAAGAATAACAAAGCGCCTGGAGTCAACTACACTGGAGTAGAAAGTTCCAGAAGTCTGGCCTGGTTCCCAGACTGCTGGGTTACCTGGGAGAGACAAGCTCAGGTTGCTATCTTTATTATGAGAGAACAGCCTCTCCTCAGACACAACTAAGTCAGCTCCAGCACATTCTGAGGGTTGTGGGGTTTTTTTCCAGTTTGGTTAATGAATGAATCTTTAACACAGTTGTTGGATTGGCCATGTGCTGACACAAGAGGGCTACTAGGAGAGTAGAGAAGTTCAAATAGAGCGCCTCCCCAAGTTCAGGAGTGCTTTGAGTTGTGTGTGCATGGTCCATGTCTGTCTCATAGACACTTATTTCCCCAAAATGTTTCCATCCTGAAAAGTACAATTGTGTGAGAGTTTTACGATGAAAGTCTAGTGGTCCAATCTTTTTGTTTTCGATAATAAATATTTTGCTATCGATTTGGGATGGTAGTAGAGCCTATTTTCATGCTGTGAGTCATTGTCTCCTGTAGCTTAACTTGTTCTTCTGTCCCTTTTCTATTTGTATACAAGACCCTATTCTTTGTGTCTCAGACTCATCACCATCCAAAAGAGATTTTGCTAAGAATGCACCAGAGGGTTTGGCCTGTGGTGCGTACTCATTAAAGTGAGAGCTGATAAAGCAATGGTACTCTATTTTGTGCTGACAATCAGTATGAAGTGTTAGATCCCAGTCTTCCAATGAACCAAAGGCCTCTGTACGCTGGTACGCAATATTTAAGCAAAACAAGCATCAGTTCAGTTATAGTATTTTCTTGAATGCCAGTTGTAACACGCCAGTTATAAACATCCTCGAGTCATATGGCAGAACCCATAGCTAAAGAGACCAGTTAGGTACACCTGTGCAGAGCATCAGAGAATATTCACAAACCTGTTGAATCACCAAGTTACCTGCTTTATCCTCAGACACTCTGAAAATTCAGGGCTAGCAGAAGGGGGAAAAATAAGCCCCAGATTTCCCTTCCTCCTGAATTACACTTTAAAAATATTGAGGACTTCCCTGGTGGCACAGTGGTTAAGAATCCGCCTGCCAATGCAGGGGACACGGGTTCAAGCCCTGGTCCAGGAAGATCCCACATGCCACAGAGCAACTAAGCCCGTGCGCCACAACTACTGAGCCTGTGCACCTAGAGCCTGTGCTCCACAACAAGAGAAGCCACTGCAATGAGAAGCCCGCACACCACAACGAAGAGTAGACCCCGCTCACCGCAACTATAGAAAGTCCGCCTGCAGCAACAAAGACGCAATGCAGCCATAAATAAATAAATAAGTGAAACAAAAGTTATTCTAGCACTAAAGAGATAGACAGTGGGAACACACCCATGGCAGGGTTGAGGGGGATTAGGGAGATCTTAAGAATGGCATTTTGATTTTATGTTGAGCAGGCAAAAGTCTTGACATCAGACACACTTCACCAGAAATCCAAACCCAAAACTACATTGTAGTAAACATCTCCTAAAGCAACTGGTTAAATTAAAGAAACTGGTCCCATAAATCAGGGTCAAGCCATATTTGCAGCACATTTAAGCCAGGATTGCAAGGTCCTGACTCATGTTGGTATTGAAACACTGTAATTTTCCCAATGCTTGGCAGCACTGGGGACTTTTTTCCCCAGTGGGCAGAATCTAGAATTCTCCAGAAGTAGCCCCATAATGCTGCCCAAGCCTGTGCGATTCAGACAGGTTTGCTCTCTTGGCGTGTTCGGGCAGGAGGTTGCTTGCTGCAACCTTGAAAACCACTAGAAGATTCAGCCTCTTGGAGGCCCCAGCGCCTCTGTTCAGATAAAAGCCCACCCATAGAAGCCTCACAGAGCAAATCACAGCAATGCTGGAATTGTTATTTTCAAGTGCTTATTTCACGACATTAAAAGAAATATTTTTTTCTGGTATATTAAAATTAAAAATAAAATCATAACTTTTGATGAAAACTAAACTATGTTTCCGGTTTCTTTTCTCTCTTGTTCTGGGCAATTCAAAGGGGGCGTCCAGGACACTAAGGGCTACTCAAAAATCTCACAAAGGCCATCCCACACTTGACTCCAATGTGTTCACGAAACACAGGTGAGTCCCTAAAACTCCTCAGTTCTCGAGCATAGCCCAGGAATGATGTGGTCCCCGGATACTACTGATCAAAACCCCACAGGTGTCTAGTGCGCCCACGGTGTTTCGTGGGTGTAACACTTCACATGTTCTCCAGACCTGAGGGTGCATCAGAGCAGCCCTCATGGGGCAGATAGTCTAAGTTGGATCCCCATTTTACAGTTGAGGAAAATTTGTTCATTAGATCAAATGTCACAGAAGTAGAAGGAACGAGATGTGAACATAATCTCCTTAAATCCAATTTCACTGTAGCCATTCACATTTTTTGAAAAGAAGTGGAGTATAAATGAATGAAATTCCGATGCTCAGCACTGAACTAGGAAGCACTTTGCCGTGTCACTGGACAAAGTGTTTCAGGACAAAATGTGTGATGGGGAAAATAGGAAGCACAGCACCTGCCTCCTAGGAGGGCCCAGTACGTCACACACCTGCCGGCTACTAGCAAGGGGAGTGTTGCCATCTACTCCCTGCTCCTAAAATGTGGCCTTCTTCTAGTGTTTTTGTATGTTCTATTGTATATGTTTTAGGTTAAATGGCTCACGGGCATTCTTTATGGTTTTCTCTACAGTGTGCACAACAGCAACGTCCCGACAGCATTTATATTTAAAACTAAGAACCTGTTATTTGTGAAGGTTCTCCACAGCTAAATTACTATGAACACGCCTCTCTCTTTTCACATCATCTCAGAATAAATTAAGACAGAACTTTCTATTTTATTTGTAAACCATGTAATGTATGTTCTTAACTCAGGGCAAAATGGGTGGGTGGGGAGAGGGAGACCCGTATTGCACAGAAAGTTATTTTTATTAACTTCACCAAAAAAAAAGGAAAAGCAGAAGCAAACCTTAGGGGTGCTTCTCTTTTTGACAGGAGTCTCAGAACCCAATAGAAACAACTGCGCCATCAGGTAGCTTCTGATAGGAACACAGTCTCATATAATGCAAGCTTCAGAAATGAATACAGCATGCATTAAAACATACAAGCATTTTATATCACTGTCTAGCCAGCAAAAATGCTGTACTTATGTCACTTCAAGACCACAAAATATGTTATAGCAGGCTTCCTAGGAATGAAAAAATAAGAATGGGATCAGAATACAATATCTCAGCAACATGACCACTCTTGGCTGTTGTTTCAAAATGAATGAAATTAATTGGAGCCATAGTGAGTGTCCTAAATCAATGGTCAGCACAGTTACAATAACGAAAAGGGCTCCCCACTGGTTGGTCTGTAGCTGATGAATCTCCAGCACTGGTAGGTCTGGGGCAAGGTCTCAGTTATTGCCAAACACCTGTCCTGAGACTAAATGGGGAGGCCCTGCTGAGAAGCAGTGGTGACCATAGGGACTTCCATTGTTGAGGGAGGGGTGGGCTGCACAGAGGGACCCAACCCCCTCCCCCCAAAACTGGACGCTCACACATGTACAGAATCTCACACCTGCTCTCCGCCTCAGCCCGTAATGCCTGCAAACTCGTGTCATAAAGGACTCTAGGCAAGGCAAGAAGCTCTGGATCAGATCAGATCAAATTCACTATCCCATCTTACCCTGTAACCTTTTACATTTTCTTCTGCTTTTCATTCCTTTTCATCTATAGACTAGTTGAAAGACGTAACCACTGGTAGTCCACCTTATTTATATATGCGTGATAGAATACATATTTATACAGAAAAGATAACATACACACGCTCTCGGAAAACAACTTTGCAGCCTAAGGGTTAAACATGTGGGCAGCCCTCTCCTGACACACCGGCTTCGATCTCACCTGAGATCTCACAGGATTCTGCAATCTTTGGTATTTTCAGCCCCCCAGGGCGAAAACCCTGTGTTACAGTCTGGGGTTTCATACACAGCTTCCTTTTCTATCGACTACACTAATTCCTTTCATACTAGAGGGAAAAACTGGGTGTTTCTCTGCTATGTTTTATTTATGAAAACTCCAGTGGGCGTTTCTGAAGGCAGCCAATATCTCTCTACAAAGAGAAGGCAAACAGTGTTAGCTATTCCTGCATCCCGCCCAGCTCATAGCTCTACGTGAGTTACTATAAAATACCAGATCATTTTTGCAAAACGAGCACTTTGTCTCCTAATTAGAAGCAGTTCTGATTTTAACTTCGTTTTAGAATAATCAAATCAATACAACATAAATAAACCTACTGAGCTTCCAAATTGACTTAGGCGCCATGCCAACTCATTTGTTCATTTCCACCTAACCCGAATTTCCCCCGGACCCACCAGCCTGTAGAGGCAAATTGTTTGCTGGTTTGTAGCTCCCACTGATGCAGGACCTCTGACTTCCTGCTAAGTCCCTTGCATCTGATTCTGGAAATTGCCAAGGGGTGTCTCACAGCCTCTATCAGGCATTTCTGTTATGTGGTCACTCCCTCCCCACCTCCCTTCCATCCGTACCCGGCCCAGCTGCTATTTCATCTCTCCACTGGGCCTTGAAATCTCTAGGCCTGGCCAGGTTTAGCAGTTCTCAGCAGGCATCCACCACTCCTCAGAGAGGTAGGGTGCCCTCTGCTTTGCAGTGGGGCAAGAATGCCTCTTTCCCTTGGTTAGATGTGCTGTGTGAGAAAATCGGCCCCCTTCTCTACTTAGGAGCCAGACATGCATCCAGGAACCAAGGGATGGACTGGAGAAATGGCCATCACACTGCATCAGAATGTCCATTTCCTCTCCTGCATGGGGCAAAGCTTGCCCCCAGGTTGAGCTCCTTGGACCTCGTTTCTCCTTTTACTTGGATAAGTATTGCCCCTGGAAGGTCCTCAGCCCCACTATAAATGGACTCCTGTGACCACCACATCTGCTCCCCAGACTTGCCCTGATATATCTGAGCTTAGCAGAGGACACAGGTGGAGTTGCTTTTCTAGAAGTGCCCCAGGTCTCTTTCTGAAGCCCCATTATCTGTCCCCACCACAGGTCCAGACATCTCTGAGACACACTTAAATTCAGCCCAGGCAGCCTGCCACACACATAAATAAATAATGAAATGCAAACATACTTAAAACGAGTGCTTTCTTCTAGTGAAAATCAGCTTTTGAATTAAACAGGCAAACTGCAGAAAGTCACAATAATTTCTTAGGTTTGCTCTGTTTATGCCTGGCTCGTGGCCTTTGCATGTGCCCGTTTCGTCTGCCTGGAAAGTAGAGGTTAGGACACTCATGTTGAGTTCTCCATAGCCCTGTGCTTTTCTACCTTGTGTGGTTTATCACCATGGTAAATAAATAATTAGTTATTTGTGGACTGTTGAAAAATCTGTCTTCAACAGATTACAAGCTTTATAGGACAAAGAATCAAGTTCTCCTGTTCTCCCTGGCAACTCCACGGCCTGGGAGAGGGCTAAATGTTTGTTGAAAGGATGAAAAAAATATGATGTTAGAGCCTGTTTACATCGTCATTTTTCTTTTTGTTACATAAAAGTTGTTTATCAAGAAAAACCCTTATTACATCTGAAAAGCTATTTTAGTTCTTATCAAAATGTCCCACATTTACATATATATGTGTATTTTTTAAAAGAATTTTCAGGTTTTTTCTGTATTTTGAACTGTTCCTTAGAGCTTAATTCATAAGGAATTTTATTGAGCCTAACCACCCATTAAACTTTTTATTATGAGAACTTTTAAACATATATAAAATAGAGAGAATAATATAATGAGCTCCCATATTCTCAGCACCTAGATTTTTAACATTTATTAACATTCTGCCATATCTACCATATTTGTTTTAAAGCAAATCCTGGGTGTTATGACATTTCATTCTTAAATATTTCAAGAAGCATTGCTTTTAAAAAAAAAGGCATTACTCTTACATAACCACAGCATTGATATTGTGATACTTAGTAAAATTAGTAATAATTTCCTATTATCCCTAATATCCCCTTTTTAAAAATTTCCCTGCCTGCCCAAAATGTCTTTGTTCAGAGAGCACCTCCTTGCTTTTTTTTTCATGCTGATTGATTTATTAAAGAACCAGGGTCAATGGTCCTAGGAAATTGTTAGATTTTTCTGATTGTTAGCTGTGGTATCATTTAACTTATTCATCTGTCCCTTGTATTGCCTATCAATGAGAAGTCAGATCTTAAAGTTTGATTAGATTCAAGCTATTTTTTGGCAAGTATATTTTAGGTGGTACTGTGTATGTCATACTGCTTCTCAAAGGAGGCATGCAATGCCTGTGTGTCCCACTTTTAGGGAGGCTGAGATTGACAAGGGGCTCAAATGGCAATCCACCCTTGATAATGTCCACTTTACCCCTTATACTATGGGCTAGTACTTTGACATCTTTCAAATATCCAGTTCCCTCTAAACTTTCACCTAATCATTTTGGCATCCATTTTGATAACAGTGCCTGAATCATCTATTCCATTGGGGGATAAAAAAAAATTGAGATTTTATAATTTTGTTATTTTTTCCACATTTATTAACTAAAATTTTTTGGCTTAAAAAAAATCACTCCTTAAAATTCAACATCCATTCATGATAAAAACTCTTACTAAAGTGGGTATAAAGGGAACATCTCGACATAACAAAAGCTATTTATGACAAACCCACATCCAACATAATACTCAACAGTGAAAAGCTAAAAGCCTTCCAACTAAAATCTGGAACAAGACAAGGATGCCCACTCTCACCACTTCTATTCAACATAGTATTGGAAGTCCTAGCCTCAGCAATCAAAGAAGAAAAAGAAATAAAAGGTATCCAAATTGGAAGGGAAGAGAGCGATCAAGATGGCAGAAGAGTAGGATGTAGAGCTCACCTCCTCTCAGAAATACATCTACATGTGGAACGATTCACACAGAACATCTACTGAACACAGGCAGAAGACCTCAGACTTCCAAAAGGGCAAGAAAACCTCCACATAACCAGGTAGGACAAAAGAAAAAGGAGAGAAAGGAATCAGGACAGGACTTGTGTCCCAGGGAGGGAGCTGTAAAGGAGAAAAGGTTCCTGCACCCTGGAATGTACCCTCACTGGCAGGGAGATCAGCCTGGATGGAGAGGTAGCTTTGGAGCATTGGAGGAGAACACAGCAAACAGTTTGAGAAAGGCAAAACAGAGTGACCTGCACAGATGGTCGGTACTGTCATCCTGTGCTTCCCAGCCTGAGATGCTTGTCCGCCAGTGTGGGCAAGGGCTGGGTGCTGAAGTTTAGGCTTCAGGAGTCAGACCTGGGGGGAGGACCAGGGATGGCTGCACAGAGACAGCCTGAAGGGGCTGGAGTGTGTCTGTGGAAGAAACCTGGGCCCGTCAGAGAGGCAAGGTGCCACTGTTGGAGCACATGCAAGGAGAGGGGTGGGCCCACCATAGGACCTTCCTTCCCCCTGCGCATGCTCTCAGGGAACAGGACACTGCCTACAGGAGCTCCAGGGGTGCACATGAGCCGCTGCTGCCATCATGGGTTCCAGAGGTAGGCACAGGCCACTGCCTTTGAGAGACTCCTGAGCAGGCACCAGTTGCTGCCCTCACCACCTGAGGAGCATGCACAGGCCGCTGCCACCACCACTGAATGACCCACGAGCAGGCACCAATTGCTGACCCCACCCAGCACAGGCCCCCGGAGCACGTGCAGGCCACCACACCTGCACACTCCCTATCAAGGGGATAACAGCCAGCACACACTGAGGAAAGAGGCAGCAAGCATCCAAACTAAAAGCAGGCTTCTCGCCAAAAGTACTAAACCCACACAAGTTATGCAGGGATGCTCACAAATATAGTCTTCCAAGACTACAGTAGATAATTATTTCTCCTAAACTCACAGAGTAAGAGAAATACGAGTAAAATGAAGAAGCAGAGGAACCACTCCCTGTTAAGAGACCAAGAGAATTCCCCTGAAGGAACAAACAATGAAACAGACCTCTTCAGTCTAATAGACAGAGTTCAAAAAGGAGGTAATGAGGCGAGGAACCAAGATGGCAGAGTAGAAGGACGTGCTCTCACTCCCTCATGCGAGAACACCAGAATCACAACTAGCTGCTGGACAATCATCGACAGGAAGACACTGGAACTGACCAAAAAAGATACCCCACATCCAAAGACAAAGGAGAAGCCAAAATGAGATGGTAGGAGGGGCGCAATCACAGTAAAATCGAATCCCATAACTGGTGGGTGGATGACTCACAGACTGGAGAACACTTATACCACAGAAGTCCACCCAATGGAGTGAAGATTCTGAGCCCCACGTCAGGCTTCCCAACCTAGGGGTCCGGCAATGGGAGGAGGAATTCCTAGAGAATCAAACTTTGAAGCCTAGTGGGACTTGATTGCAGGACTTCAACAGGACTGAGGGAAACAGAGACTCCACTCTTGGAGGGCACACACAAAGTAGTGTGCACATCGGGACCTGGGGAAGGAGCAGTGACCCCAGGGGAGACTGAACCAGACCTACCTACTAGTGTTGGAGGGTCTCCTGCAGAGGCGGGGGGTGGCTCTGTTTCACCGTGGGGACAAGGACACTGGCAGCAGAAGTTCTGGGAAGTACTCCTTGGTGTGAGCCCTTCCAGAGTCTGTCATTAGCCCCACCAAAGAGCCCAGGTAGGCTCCAGTGTTGGGTTGCCTCAGGCCAAACAACCAACAGGGAGGGAACCCAGCCCCACCCATCAACAGTCAAGTGGATTAAAGTTTTACTGAGCTCTGCCCAGCAGAGCAACAGTCAGCTCTATCCACCACCAGTCCCTCCCATCAAGCCTTTTAGATAGCCTCATCCACCAGAGGGCAGACAGCAGAAGCAAGAAGAAGTACAATCCTGCAGTCTGTGGGAAAAAAAACACATTCACAGAAAGATACACAAGATGAAAAGGCAGAGGGCTATATACCAGATGAAGGAACAAGATAAAACCCCAGGAAAACAACTAAATGAAGTGGAGATATGCAACCTTAAAGAAAAAGAATTCAGAATAATGATAGTGAAGATGATCCAGGGCCTTGGAAAAAGAATGGAGGCAAAGATCAACAAGATGCAAGAAATGTTTAACAAAGACCTAGAAGAATTAAAGAGCAAACAAACAGAGATGAACAATACAATAACTGAAATGAAAACTACACTAGAAGGAATCAATAGCAGAATAACTGAGGCAGAACGGATAAGTGACCTGGAAGACAGAATGGTGGAATTCACTGCTGTGGAACAGACTAAAGAAAAATGAATGAAAAGAAATGAAGACAGCCTAAGAGACCTCTGGGACAACATTAAATGCAACAACATTCACATTATAGTGGACCCAGAAGGAGAAGAGAGAGACAAAGGACCAGAGAATATATTTGAAGAGATTATAGTAGAAAACATCCCTAACATGGGAAAGGAAATAACCACCCAAGTGCAGGAAATGCAGTGAGTCCCATACAGGATAAACCCAAGGAGAAACACGCCAAGACACATAGTAAACAAATTGGCAAAAATTAAAGACAAAGAAAAATTACTGAAAGCAGCAAGGGAAAAACGACAAATAACATACAAGGGAACTCCCATAAGGTTAACAGCTGATTTCTCAGCAGAAACTCTACAAGCAAGAAGGGAGTGGCATGATATACTTAAAGTGAGGAAAGGGAAGAACCTACAACCAAGATTACTCTACCCGGCAAGGATCTCATTCAGATTCGATGGAGAAATCAAAAGCTTTACAGACAAGCAAAAGCTAAGAGAATTCAGTACCACCAAACCAGCTTTTCAACAAATGCTAAAGGAACTTCTCTAAGTGGGAAACACAAGAGAAGAAAAGGACCTACAAAAACAAACCCAAAACAATTAAGAAAATGGTCATAGGAACATACGTATCGATAATTACCTCAAACGTGAATGGATTAAATGCTCCAACCAAAAGACACAGGCTTGCTGAATGGATACAAAAACAAGACCCATATATATGCTGTCTACAAGAGACCCACTTCAGAACTAGGGACACATACAGACTGAAAGTGAGGGGATGGAAAAAGATATTCCATGCAAATGGAAATCAAAAGAAAGCTGGAGTAGCTATACTCATATCAGATAAAATAGACTTTAAAATAAAGAATGTTACAAGAGGGGCTTCCCTGGTGGCGCAGTGGTTGAGAATCTGCCTGCCAATGCAGGGGACACGGGTTCGAACCCTGGTCTGGGAGGATCCCACATGCCGCGGAGCGACTAGGCCCGTGAGCCACAATTGCTGAGCCTGCGCGTCTGGAGCCTGTGCTCTGCAATGGGAGGGGCCGCGATGGTGACAGGCCCGCGCACCGCGATGAGGAGTGGCCCCCACTTGCCGCAACTGGAGAAAGCCCTCGCACAGAGGTGAAGACCCAACACAGCCATAAATAAAAATAAAATTAAAAAAAAAAAAAAAAAAAAAGAATGTTACAAGAGACAAGGAAAGATACTACATAATGATCAAGGAATCAATCCAAGAAGATATAACAATTATATATGCACCCAACACAGGAGCACCTCAATACATAAGGCAACTGCTAATAGCTATAAAAGAGGAAATTGACAGTAACACAATAATAGTGGGGGACTTTAACACCTCACTTACACCAACGGACAGATCATCCAAAATGAAAATAAATAAGGAAACAGAAGCTTTAAATGACACAATAGACCAAATAGATTTAATTGATATTTATAGGACATTCCATCCAAAACCAGAAGATTACACTTTTTTCTCAAGTGCGCACGGAACATTCTCCAGGATAGATCATATCTTGGGTCACAAATCAAGACTCAGTAAATTTAAGAAAATTGAAATCATATCAAGCATCTTTTCTGACCACAACGCTATGAGATTAGAAATGAATTACAGGGAAAGAAACGTAAAAAACACAAACACATGGAGGCCAAACAATGCATTATTAAATAACCAAGATATCACTGAAGAAATCAAAGAGGAAATCAAAAAATACTTAGAGACAAATGACAATGAAAACACAACGATCCAAAAACTATGAGATGCAGCAAAAGCTGTTCTAAGAGAGAAGTTTATACCTATACAAACCTACCTCAAGAAACAAGAAAAATCTCAACTAAACAATCTAACCTTACACCTAAAGAAACTAGAGAAAGAAGAACAAACAAAACCCAAAGTTAGTAGAAGGAAAGAAATCATAAAGATCAGAGCAGAAATAAATGAAATAGAAACAAAGAAAACAATAGCAAAGATCAATAAAACTAAAAGCTGGTTCTTTGAGAAGATAAACAAAATTGATAAACCTTTAGCCAGACTCATCAAGAAAAAGAGGGAGAGGACTCAAATCAATAAAATTAGAAACGAAAAAGGAGAAGTTACAACAGACACTGCAGAAATACAAAGCATCCTAAGAGACTACTACAAGCAACTCTATGCCAATAAAATGGACAACCTGGAAGAAATGGGCAAATTCTTAGAAAGGTATAACCTTCCAAGACTGAACCAGGAAGAAACAGAAAATATGAACAGACCAATCACAAGTAATGAAATTGAAACTGTGATTTAAAATCTTCCAACAAACAAAAGTCCAGGATGGCTTCACAGGTGAATTGTATCAAACATTTAGAGAACAGCTAACACCCATCCTTCTCAAACTCTTCCAAAAAATTGCAGAGGAAGGAACACTCCCAAACTCATTCTATGAGGCCACCATCACCCTGATACCGAAACCAGACAAAGATGCTACAAAAAAAGGAAATTACAGACCAATATCACTGATGAATATAGATGCAAAAATCCTCAACAAAATACTAGCAAACAGATTCCAACAACACATTAAAAGGATCATACACCACGATCAAGTGGGATTTATCAAAGGGATGCAAGAATTCTTCAATGTACGCAAATCAATCAATGTGATACACCATATTAACAAATTGAAGAATAAAAACCATATGATCATCTCAATACATGCAGAAAAAGCTTTTGACAAAATTCAACACCCATTTATGACTAAAAACTCTCCAGAAAGTGGGCATAGAGGGAACCTACCTCAACATAATAAAGGCCATATATGACAAACCCACAGCAGACATCATTCTCAATGGTGAAAAACTGAAAGCATTTCCACTAAGATCAGGAACAAGACAAGGATGTCCACTCTCACCACTATTATTCAACATAGTTTTGGAAGTCCTAGCCACGGCAATCAGAGAAGAAAAAGAAATAAAAGGAATACAAACTGGAAAAGAAGAAGTAAAACTGTCACTGTTTGCAGATGACATGATACTATACATAGAAAATCCTAAAAATGCCACCAGAAAAGTACTAGAGCTAATCAACGAATTTGGTAAAGTTGCAGGATACAAAATTAATGCACAGAAATCTCTTGCATTCCTATACACTAATGATGAAAAATCTGAAAGAGAAATTATGGAAACACTCCCATTTACCATTGCAACAAAAAGAATAAAATACCTAGGAATAAACCTACCTAGGGAGACAAAAGATCTGTATGCAGAAAACTATAAGACACTGATGAAAGAAATTAAAGATGATACCAACAGATGGAGAGATATACCATGTCCTTGGATTGGAAGAATCAATATTGTGAAAATGACTATACTACCCAAAGCAATCTACAGATTCAATGCAATCTGTATCAAATTACCAATGGCATTTTCTACAAAACTGGAACAAATCATCTTAAAATTTGTATGGAGACACAAAAGACCCTGAATAGCCA